>NC_090440.1:245539723-245873473 GCF_031143425.1 Pleurodeles waltl
ACTGGCAGCTCCAGGCACAATGTAACCACTGGGTTAAGGAGAGGGTACTGTATGGTCATAAAGATAGGGTGGTAGGAGTTATAAAGTAAGGTTTCATTTTCAGGTGTAGGTTGGGATAGGGTCAGTACACCTACTCTTTAATCTTTTTACTCAATGTAGTGATAATCTCAGAAGTGGAATTGTCAACAGTGGTAATCCCTGCAGTGGCAATCTCAGCTGTAATAATCACAGAAGTGGTAAATCACAGTAGTGGTAATCACAGTTGTTGTAATCCCTGCAGTGGTAATCTCAGAGATGGTAATCACAGTATTGGTGATATCAGCAGTGGTAATCTCAGAGTTAGTAACCACAGTAGTGGTAATCTCAGCAGTGGTAATCCCTGCAGTGGTAGGTAATGATCACAGTAGTGGTAATTCAGCAGTAGTACTCCCTGCAGTGGTAATCTCAGTGGTAGTATTCACAGTAGTGGTAATCACAGTAGTGGTAATCGCAGCAGTGGTAATCCCTGCAGTGGTAATCTCAGAGGTAGTAATCACATCAGTGGTAATCTCAGCAGTGGTAATCCCTGTAGTGGTAATCTCAGAGGTAGTAATCCCAGTAGTGGTAATCTCAGCGGTGGTAAACCCTGCAGTGATAATTTAAACGGTGGCAATTTTAGCAGAGGTAATCCCAGCACTGGTAATATCGGAGGTACTAATCACAGTAGTGGTATTATCAGTAGTGCTAACCGCTGCAGGGGTAATTTCAGAGGTAGTAATCACAGTAGTGGTAATATCAGCAGTGGTACTCTCAGAGATATTAATCACAGTAGTGGTAATTCAGCAGTGGTACTCCCTGCAGTGGTAATCTCAGTAGTGGTAATCACAGTAGTGGTAAACACAGTAGTGGTAATTTTAGCAGTGGTAATCCCTGCAGTGGTAATCTAAGAGGTAGTAATCACAGTAGTGGAAATCACAGTAGTGGTAATATCAGTAGTGGTAATCCCTGGGAAAATTGGCACAAGAGCAAGCTGTTATTACTCACGAAGCACATTCCTGTCAGCTTGTCTGTAATCAGCATTTTTTGCCTCGATGGGGGGACTTCACAAAAGCAAATTAACCTCATGAGTTGCTGAAGTTCTTCTCGTCGTTGCATTGAAACCTTGTTACAACTATATGTTTATTATGCAGTCGCAGCCATCACAACCACAGTACTTACTTGGTGGTATTTGCCCTGATGAACCATGAGGTACTTGATCGCAAAATCAACTCAGTTTCACTTACAAGTTGTGCTTTTCCTGTTGAGCATGGAGACGCCTGCTATTGCATAAACTGTGGTTTAGTTCTAAAAATTGTTTTATGTGATCAGGTAATGCCGGTGCTATAGACTTAAAGTAGACACAGTAAACAGCACTCATTGCCTAAAACCTAAATGGAAGCAAAGATCCTGGATAAATTGATCACTCGGACAGGCCTCCCTTTATTTGTGGGTCAGTAGTGAAGAGATCACGAGTTCTGACCTGTTCAACCAACTGCTGCTGTGACCCATTCAACGGAAGGGTGCCCAGCAATGGGCCTACCTCTGCTAGTATGAACTGCCAGTGCTGTGATGGAATGGCAACACAGCTGCCTTACACCTTCCATTGCCATAAGTGCACCATAATGGCTGAGGCATGTGCATGGCCAGCGCCAGGATACCCTTGTGGGTGACAGTGCGCTACAAATACGCACAGGGCCAAGGCGGGCATGAAAAGACCACTGCTGTTATAGCACTGTAAAGGCTGTCATGGTACTGTTGTGGTAGTAAAACCATGGCTGCTGCTGGAATAGCACCAGGACCGCAGTACCGGACTTGCTACTGTTGATATGACATTACCTCAGCGGTAATGGAATACTTTCTACGGGAATACTATCAACAAGGCTAAACTGTTTAAAAAAAAGCAAAAAAAACAAACAAAACTCCACAGCTCTGCCTTTTTATCTTTCCCCGGTAAGTCAAAGAAAAAATAAATTTGAATCCTCCGTTCTTTTAACTATTGTGGCACATATATTGTCCCCGCTACAGTGTGCTTCAAAGTGTAACCAAGTAATCTATCACATCGATTACATGTAACTATTGCTGCACAGCATTGGGTAGCATTTAAATAAACACCCATTCGAACATAAGAAAACACAGAGCGTTTGACCAAGTCTGCTGCTATTAAATGTTGCTCCGATAGATGCAAGATCGTTAGCACCTTAACTGTCCACAAAAGCGGTGTTACTTCTCAGGACAAAGAATGAGAGCTAAGATAAACGAGTGTGAGCTGGCACTGGAAACGCCCCTCTTTGCTGTTGGCTTTATGTTTCAGAGGAAGCTGGGGGGAAGAGGGACTTGCCTGAGGTGGCTACTCTGGAACACACCCCCACAGTTGAAGATAAACAGCCAAAAAGTAAAAAAAAAAGTCTCCTACAGAAGAGATAAACAGGACATGGTGCAATTATACAGTAATTTGTGCTGCTCCCAAAGTGAAAAAAGGCAGGACAAAGAGGCAGAACTGACCACTAGCAAGCAAGGATTTTTGAAGGACACTGGAACCAACAAATGAAATAGCTTTGAACCACAGTATAAGTAAACTTAAAAGTATACAGCACATCGAACGCTTACGCTCGAGCTAAAATATGTAGTTACTGAAACATGGCATTGTTGCAGGTTGAAATAGTACAGCCAAATGCAATATTAGTGTGATTGGTTACTTATGAAATAAATACCAATTTAATCAAACATTGTAAAATCAAACCACACCAACACACCATAAAATTTCATTTCAAATGAGGCAGCACAACATCCAGATATAGCTCTTTGCTTTATCTCCAACTGTAAAGGAGACACCTGTGGTAGTCAAAGAGAGGTTCATGGGTAAATTGAATAATCCTTTAAAAACCCTATGGAGGCATGGTTCAGAGGAAGTGCTGCTGATGTGCCTGCAGTGCACTGCAGTCAGGGTGTCCAAGAGGAAATGGAATTATTATACATTTAATTCAGTAGTTCCCATCCTTTTGACCTCTGTGGACCCCCACATTATCAGTATGAGAGCACAGGGACCCCCACTGAATCTTTATTGGAATCTGGGGAACCCCCCCACTAAATAATTACTGAAAGCTGGGGACCTAATTTGTTAGTGTTATTTAATTTTCTATTCTGTCCCGGACCACGTGAGGAGTCTTTGTGGACCCCAAGGTTTCCCCAACCACCGGTTGCCAACCACTGACCTAATTATTATATACCTAAAGACACCAAATGTAGCGTGACTGTGGGCCTTGGTGGATGGATGGATTGATGGATGGATTGATCAAGGCAAAATGAAGAATTAAGCAAAATTAAATTAAAAACATTAAAAAAATTAAAAAACAAATTAAAAAACAAGAAATTTGAAAAATTTAAATAAAAAATAAAATAAAAAAACGATTTAAAATTAAAAATGAAAAGAATAATTAAAATTAAAATATATATTTTTTAAATTATATAATCATAAAATAAACAAATGATCAATAATTGCCCATGTTTATATGTAAGTCTATGGCAAAGACACACTGGCTACATGTACAAAATGGCTGCCAGCCACATGGTCGAACAACAACAACAAGTAGCAAAGATGATTGGCAAAGAACACATGCGAGCCTAAGGCAAAGGGATACCGTCTGGATACACAAAATGGCCACCAGCCAGATGGCCAAACAACAACAATAAGGAGCAAGGAGGCATGGGGAACAAAGAACACATGCAAGCCTGCGGCAAAGGGACACTGACTAGATAAACAAAATGGCTGCCAGTTACATGGTCAAACAACAAAAAGGAGGAAGGAGGCATGGCAAACAAAGAACACATGCAAGCCTATGACAAAGGACACTGGCTGGATGCACAAAAAGGCTGCCAGCCACATGGTCAAAAAACAAGGAGCGAGGAGAGCAGAAAACACATGTAAGCCTACTGCAAAGACACACGGGCTGGGTGCACAAAATGGCCGCCAGCCACATGGTCCAAAAACAACTGCAAAAAAGGAGGCATGGAGAACAAAGAACACATGCAAGATGTAGACTACACAATATGACCCCTGGCCACACAGCATGGAGAAGAACAAATGGTGGACGATGAAAAACACACACACACTGACACACACACACACACACACACACTGGCCATAAAGAGGCATGGTGGTAACACTGAAGAAAATACCAACATTAATTCAGCAATGAAAAACACGAAAATTGATAAATTTATAAAAATTTCACAACAACAGTACACACTCTTCTATGCTCACAACACATACACTTTTTGCAAAACAAAAAATGAAATGCAAACAATATCCAACATTTTTAATTTAATCCACTGCCATCCTGGCCCTAAATTAATTTTAACAAACATATATCACTGAAACATTTATTTCATGCACTGATGACTACTAGTACTTGGTCTACTGGTTAGATGGCCCTATCAAAATCTAAGCTACATAGTAAAATATTGGTGCAAGTGTTACAAACATGTAGAAAAGGCACTGAGCTGTGCAACACTTTTCCTTTACTAAAGCTGAAAAATCTAAGAAATGCAAAATAAAAAATAACTATGCCAATACTTAAACTCCCAGCCGCCCACCACCATAAATTTTTAAATTCAAATTAAACTATAAAGAAATACTACTGCATGCAAAATCAAGCAAACAACGTCCTTATTACTTATGTGATTTCACAAGAATAGTGTCCTTAAATCCAAAGATATATCCAGGAGACAAAGAGCGTGATCCTCCCACCTAGAAATGAAGGTGAAAAGTGACCAGGAGATGGAAAAAGCAGTGGGAGGAGCCTTCTGGATAGAAACAGGAAGTTGGAGTCACTGGGGCACTTCCTTCCGGTTAGAAAAAAAAGAAAAGAGGCTTCTATCACTAAAAAAACAACTTGAGTGGTCCACTGAAGAAGAAATTCCCCTTAAAAACCTATTTTGATTAGTTTTGATGTATCTTGAGTAGAAAATCTTCTCCAGGTGCATACATGCTAGCAAACTGGACTGTTTTGGCTACTGTCGCGGCTCAAAGCAGCACAGGTAAATATGAAGTCTTGCATGCACTTCCAGAAATGGCGCTAGCGAATGCAAGGTCTTGTGCATGCTCGCCAGCGGCAGGAGAGCTTCATGCCACCCGCAAGACAGTGGCAAAACCAAAATCTCGCACGCCCGTAGGAACTTGCTCTATGCTGGATTGTGGAATTCAGGAACTCCACGCTAGTCTAAAGTGCCCACATACAGCAAGCTTCACCAGGGGGTGTAGTTCTTTTCCCGGGCCTAGTTTTCACATGGGAGATTAGCAAGGAGGAGAGTATTCTGGGCCAAGCTATCCCACTCTCGCATCTTCTACAGGACCAATTAGAGAAGTCTGAATGGGTTGCACCCACAGGTGTGAACAAAAATGCAGAGGCACATGACTTGGTTGAGAGCTTAATTCTTTGCTTGGCTGTTTATACAAGGCTGCAAAAAGGCATCATATTATCCAAAGAATACATCTGTGCCACACTACTTGATCCACAGTACAAAAAGTCTAGCCACTTTTATTCCTTTTTCTGAAAGGGATGTTTCAAAATACAAGATGTGGATTGTTGAGCAAGCCAGGGATCTGGAAGACGAACAGCTGGAAATTAGAGTACAACTCCAAAGTTCTGGGGTTCTGCCTTCAACTTCAACAAGAGGACAGTCTTGTTGTCTCACAGCAGTCAACACCAGTTACAAGGAAACTGACAACAACAGCAACAAGAGGAACAGAAGAATCAGCCTCAACCTCTGCAGCTGCTTGTTTTCAAGTGGCATGTCTTAAATCCAGTGCAGAGGCCAAGGCAAAAGAGTTGGAGCAAGTGGCAGCACCAATGACCATTCAGAGCATGTTCTAGAATATCTGGATGACCCTAAAGAGATCTATGTTGATCAAAACTCATTTGGTGTATTAGTATGGGAAGATGCACCAATGGCCAGGCTGGTGATAATGTAGCTGACTTGTGTGATAGCCAGTGTATCTGCTTAGTGTGAATTCAGTACAGCTGGCAGTGTTGTCACAGTGAGAGGGACCAGTCTCTCTCCTCAAAATATGGAGCTTGCCATAATTCGAAATGTACCAGCACGTTATACCACACAATTACAATAACAATGTTCTTGAAATAGTACAAGAGGAGTATGAGGATGACTAGTCAGAATCAAGCATGTTATATGACCAACTTCTGGGTGAACCTCCTGAATTTGAGAACAAACTGTACTTCCCTGACTGAGAATGCCACCATAATTAATTTGAATTATTTATCGTCGAACCTCTTTCTTTGACAAAAAAAAGGATATAGCTAGTGGAACATTATGGCCCTCATTACAACCCTGGCGGTAAATGCCACGTACCGCCGTGCCGACGCCCGCCAACATACTGTGACCGCGGTGGTATTCCGCCACAGGTATTATGACCCACAAAGAGAATCCCGCCACAATACAGACACCCACACAAGTCCGCCAGCCCAAAGGTCAGTGATAAACTGGCGATAGCAAAACCCACACCGTTACGCCAACAGGAATACACCCACAGTATCACAACCCACGAATCAACGCTGTGGTCATTCAACCGCGGTAAGCCATTGGCAGTACACTCCGCTGCGTTCGAAATACACACACACACTTACAAAACCACACCACATTGGACAATTCAAAATACACACACCTGACACACATACCACACCCTCACACCCATACCACTATAAAACACACACACACATTACTCACAACCCCTTACAATAAAAAAAACACCAAGCGCAGAGAGACAAGCAAAGAACACCCACTCAATCAGAGGCACAGAACACCATCAGCCGTACACCAACCACACACATCACAGTATACACCCCAATACATCACCCCACACATCACCTCACACATCCTCACACATATCACTCACACCACATCCATGGCACCCCAAAGACACCCCAGCTTTCTGAGGAGGAGCTAAGGGTCATGGTGGAGGAAATCATCCGGGTAGAGCCACAGCTATTCGGATCACAGGTGCAGCAGTCCTCCATTGCAAGGAAGATGGAGCTATGATGGAGAATCGTGGACAGGGTCAACGCCGTGGGACAACACCCAAGAACAAGGGATGACATTAAGAAGAGGTGGAGTGACCTACGGGGGAAGGTACGTTCCGTGGTTTCAAGACACCAGATTGCTGTACAGAGGACTGACTGTGGACCCCCACCTGCTCCCCCACAACTAACAACATGGGAGGAGCAAGTCTTGGCAATAATGCATCCTGAGGGCCTCGCAGGAGTAGCAGGAGGACTGGACTTTGGTAAGTCAAATCTTTACTATCAGATCCCCCACCCTACCTGCATACTATCACAAACTCCTACCCCTACCCTCACCCCAATCACTCCATCACCTCAAATATACCCCACTATCACAACCCACCCATCCCAATACCAAGCCCTGCATGCCACACCAATCCATGGACCCCCATCACAGACCTGCATGGACACCCATCACCCGAGCATGCCCAACAAAGAGACTCACCCAGCCCACAAAATCACCACTCACACAAGGCCAAGCCGACAGGAAAAGCACAATCATACAGGGAAACACACCCATTGCACAAGATGGCACACACAGATTCATTAACAATTCATCTGCATCCCAACAGGACCCCTTCCCAATTTCACTGGAGAGGAGGTGCCAGCTACATCCAGTCCCCCCCAGAGGAGGTCCACAGTGAGGACAGCAGCTCTGCACGCCTGTATCTGGATGACCAACCTGGCCCATCTGGGACCTCTGGACAGTCGGTTCCCCTGCCACAGTCCAAGACAACCATAGAGCCTCCCCCCTCAGGAAACACCAGCACAGCACCCACCCAGCGGGCCCATACCTCTGTTCCCAGGACACATCAATCAGCAGTGTGTCCACCACTACAGGGACCCCAGGCAACCCCACAAACACAGCACGATCAGGGACCTGGGGTCAGTGACAGTGCGCACACGGTTCAGGGGACAGAGGCACAGGACAACAGGGAAGCTGGGAGGACTGCAGTGAGACAGGGGGAGGACAGGCCCAGGGAACTGACCCTCCAGAAGGCACTGTCAAACATCATGGGAGCATACCACCATTCACAGGAGACCATGGGCCAGGTACTGGGGAAGTTACAGAAGACCCTGCGGCTGCAGGAGGGTCAGTACCCTGGGATCAGGGAGGACCAAACTAAAATATACACCATCCTGGTCACCATTGCAGGGGTGCTGGCTGACATGGGAAAGACCATGAGGGAGGCAGTGGCACAACAAAGGGCCCCTGACACTAGCCAAACCGAGGAACAGCCTTCCACCTCCACCAGCATTAGTGAACAGGAGACACCGCCACAGGACCAATAGGCCACCAGTACCCCACCCCCTGCAGAAGGTGAACCACCCCACAAATAGTCCTTGCGACCCAGGCAGAAGACAGAGAACATTGGCAAGACCCTTGCCAGGAAATAAGACTCTCCTGATTGTCATCCTTGTGTCCCACTATGTCACCCTGTCCACCTTGAACTGCCATTGCTCCCCTTCCAAATGCCCCATTAGACAATGCACCTGTGATACCTATAGACTGGACTCTACCCTGGACTTTCCTTCACCATCACCCCAGCCCCTTGCACTTACCCCCTTACTAATGTGCACAAAAAATAAACACCCTTGAAACAGAAACCATACTGGAGTCAGTGTAATGGTTAGAAAGATGTATTATTACAATGTTATCAAAGCATTGCAACGTTTATGTTCAGTGAAATATACCACAGGATGACCATTGGTGGACAGCAGTACATATAACAGTATCCAGAATGGGGTACACATATCTGTAAATAGAGAATCCAAAGGGAACAGTCAGTGTCCATAGACAGAGGGTAAGAGGCTGCCATGTACAATGGCCAAAAGTGTACTGTAATGTAAATTAGAGTTACAGTCTCTTACCTGTGTGTCACTGGAAGCACTGCTGTATAATGTTTGTTCTGTTGTCCACATCTTTTTCATCTGCCTCCTCTTCCTCACTGTCCACAGGCTCCACCGCTGCCACAAGACCATCTCCAGGCTCATCCTCCTGCAGAAAAGGCACCTGGCGTCTCAAGGCCAGGTTGTGCAACATACAGTATGCCACGATGATCTGGCACACCTTCTTGGGTGAGTAGTGCAGGGATCCACCAGTCAGATGGAGGAACCGGAATCTGGCCTTCAGGAGGCCGAAGGTTCTCTCAATTATCCTCCTCGTACACCCATGTGCCTCATTGTAACATTTCTCTGCCCTTGTCCTGGGATTCCTCACTGGGGTCAGTAGCCATGAGAGGTTGGGGTAACCAGAGTCACCTGCAAATATCGAGGGACAACTGTTAGACACACACTAACTCTTAGGGACAACCCCATACTCAGACCCCAACTTATACTGTGTGGGGACCTTGGGCTCATCTATTAGCAACACCCATTGCCTCTGAAGTTGCCCCTTCACATAAGGGATGCTGCTATTTCACAAGATATAGGCGTCATGCACCGAGCCAGGACATTTGGCATTCACATGGGAGATGTACTGGTCTGCCAAACACACCATTTGCACATTCATCGAGTGATAGCTTTTTCTATTCCTGTAGACCTGTTCATTTCTGCATGGGGGGCAAATGCTACATGTGTACAATCAATGGCACCTATGATGTTGGGGATATGTCCCAGGGCATAGAAGTCAGCTTTCACTGTGGCCAAATCATCCACCTGGGGGAAAATGATGTAGCTGGGCATGTGTTTCAGCAGGGCAGACAACACTCTGGTCAACAAGTTGGAGAACATTGGCTGAGACATCCCTGATGCCATGGCCACTGTAGTTTGAAAGGAACCACTTGCCAGAAAATGGAGCACTTACAGAACCTGCACTAGGGGGGGTATTCTTGTGGGCTGACGGATAGCTGACATCAGGTCTGGCTCAAATTGTGCACACAGTTCTTGGATTGTGGCACGATCAAGTCTGTATGTGATGATAATGTGTCTGTCCTCCATTGTTGACAGGTACACCAGGGGTCTGTACACTGGAGGATGTCGCCATCTCATCATCTGCCTCAGCGGTTATAGCCTATGGAGGAGAACGGTGAGCAGAAGGTCATTTTCCACATAGACGACACAACTGTTTTGGAATTAATCTCATAGAAGAAGTGTGTAAATTTGAGAGCCAGTAGAAGTGCCAATATGTGCTGTGACGCAGCTTGGTGCCATGCCATGTGCCCCCCTGAAATGGCGGCTGCCTAACCTGTGAGGAGGGACAAGGGGAAATGAGGTAACTGTGCTGGCGTTGTGCTGCGTCGCGGTAGGCGGTCGATGACCGCCGCACAACTCTGCATTGGTTATCATTGGGTCCTATGGGTCAAAGGAGCCAATGGCGATGTACGTCGGCGGTGACAGTACGCACCGCCGTGGACGTCACTGCCATTTTCTAGCTATTCGCTCACTTGCTACCTGACCATCAACAGAAGAGGACCTACACTGCAAGTGCTGCTGTGACCTGAGTCTGGAAGCGACAATGGCTATAGTGTCTGGGCAAAGGGCCCCTGCCTTCACTGCGGAGGAGTTGGAAAAACTGGTGGATGGGGTCCTCCCCCATACACATTACTCTACGGTCCTCCAGACAAGCAGGTGAGTACACTGTGAGCATGATGCGTGGGCAATGCCTGTTTGGAGTGGTGTGGATGTAAGCTACATGTTGGGGGGTGCTAAGGCATCCTGGCCTGAGTGCTTCATTAGAGGTGGTCAGTGTATGTGCGTCAGGGCCTGGGTGGGAACTGGTGGCCAATGAGTATGATGGTCTAGACGTGTGAGTAATTACATTTTCCGCTGTCATTTCCCTCTAGGTTAGCACCCACCAGAAAAAGGGTATTTGGCGTGCCATCGCCAAGGAGGTGCAGACCCTGGGGTCTATCACAGGCAGAGCACCCACTGCCGCAAGAGATGGGAGGACCTGCGCCGCTGGATGAAGAAAACAGCAGAGGCCCAGCTGGGGCTGGCCTCCCAACGTGGAAGGGTTGCCCATTGCACCATGACCCCCCTGATGTTCCTCATCTTGGTTGTGGCCTCTCCGGTGTTGGATGGGCGCTGGGGGCATCACAGCAGCCACAAGGGGGTGAGTAGAGATTTAGAAAGCTGACTTTGCGTGCTTTAGGAGCTTGCAGGATGGGGCATGGGGGCGGTGGCTGCCCCTAGGCCAGGGCGATCATGGCAGGATAGGCCCCTTGTGTGCAGGCTCTAAAGCACTTCTACCCCAATGGTACAAGTGGCCAATTACTACTGGGCAGGGTCCTGTGGGTGTCAGGTTTGCAGATGCTGGCGTTAGGCATTGTACCCCATGGGCTGGTGACTCCCTTAGTGACTGGTTGGGCATGGCCTGGTGCATAGGGCGGCTCCCTGTGTGTTGTGTCTGCCAACCACTTGACGCACCACCACCAGCACTGGCACTACCAGCAGTTTGCAGCCTAAGTCGTTGTAGGATGGATTCTGGCTCTGCCTCCGTGGAGTATCATGCTACCTGTTCCCTGGACATCTTGTGCCTCAGACACTCAGGTGAGGGAATGTGAACTGCCCAGCATCACTGGGCACAAAGCCCCCTCCAGAACCAGTGGAGATATGCATGCACTCACCCAATCCTTGGCAGGATGAAGCAGACTGGGCACAAGGCCCTCTCCAGAATCAGTGGGGAGATATGCATCCATTCACCCAACCCTTGGCAGGATGAAGCAGACTGGGCACAAGGCCCCCTACAGAACCAGTGGAGATATGCATCCACTCACCCAATCCTTGGCAGGATGAAGCAGACTGGGCACAAGGCCTCCTCCAGAACCAGTGGAGATATGCATCTACTCACCCAATCCTTGGCAGGATGAAGCACACTGGGCACAAAGCCCCCTCCAGAACCAGTGGAAAAATGGCACCCACTTGAGAGACTATGGCTTTGCACTCCCCAGGACCAAGCAGTGGGCAAACCACCCACTTGAGAGACTGTGGCCTTGCTCTCCCCAGGAACAAGCAGTGGGCAAACCACCCACTTGAGAGACTGTGGCTTTGCACTCCCCTGGACCAAGCAGTGGGCAAACCACTCACTTGAGAGATTTGAGAGACTGTGGCTTTGCACTCCCCAGGACCAATCAGTGGGCAAACCACCCACTTGATAGACTTGAGAGACTGTGGCTTTGCACTCCCCAGGACCAAGTAGTGGGCAAACCACCCACTTGAGAGACTTGAGAGACTGTGGCTCTACACTCCCAGGACATCACTGTGGGCATGTTGTCCCCTCGAGGAGCAGTGGCGTAGGTGCTGAGGCTGAGGTGCCCCCCCTCCCCTTCCCCCTGAGGTGCCTGTGTGTGTTCGACCTGATGCCCCTGCAGTGTTCTCTCAGTTTTGAGGCAGGAGTCAAATGTGGGCTTCGCCCATGTTTTTTAGGCCCACTGGTCCAAATACATTTGCAAAGGACAGTGTACGGCCCTCTGTACATATTGTAAATATTTGTTTATACTGTTGTTTACAATCGTTAACTTTATCTGCAATTTCTAAACATCACTGATTTAACTCAATTCCTTTTGTCCTTGCTTTCTTCCACGGAGTAACAGGGTGTAAGTGAAATGTTGCTGCATGTTTTTGTGTGTATTGTGTTGTGGGTGAGGGTGGGAGTGGGGGTGTTGCTTGTGTGTGTCACTCTATTTTTCCTCCCCCCCTCCCCTGTGTGCTAGGTGGAGTACTCGTTGCTGCCTTCTTTGATATTCCCGGTGTATTAGCATATACACCAGCATCGGCAGAACCTGTAGTTCAGGCTCCATGACATCCTGGTTCTTCGTTGAGTGTCAAAAGGTGAGTGGTTCCCCTTCTGTGTCCTGTTTCCGCCGTGCTTTTGATGTCGTTGGTACCGCCCCAAAAAAGCTGGAGGATTCGTGCCTTGTAATAGCGTGGGCAGTAAATTGTCTTCCGCTTGTCTGTTGGCGGTGACCACCGCGGTGTTTGTTGCTATCGCTGTGGCTGTCAGAGTGTTAAAGTGGCTGTCTATGTTGGTGGTTTCCGCCGTGGTTGTGATCCCATTTTTTTTTCCCGCCGTCCTGTTGGCGGTGTTACTGCCGCTTTATCACCAATCACCAGGGTTGTAATGAGGGCCTATGTTTGTGTTTTACTTATGCTGCCCCACCATTTTGGAATTGGTGCTGGACCAGTGTGAAGTGAAGAAGCCTCCCTATTCCTTTCAGCATCAGGACATTGGAGACAATGCCTGCCTCCCTCCCACGTATATCCTTTCTTTTCATCACCTAGGAGGGCTGCCCCAGAAGATCATTGATTTACAAGACTGACAAATTCCAATGTGTTGCTTGCATTAAAGGGGAGATAAACTTGTGTACCTACCACCGTGCTTGGATTAGAAGAGGTAGCTATTGCACAAATGAGTGATGATATATTATTGAGTGACTGTGAGTGGCTTGATGGGTGATCATTTTTCCTGAAAGTGTTTGGCCCTTTCAAACTTAGTAAAATCTGCCTGCTGGGTCCACTCCTTTTTTCTGTTTCTTTAGAGACCAGACCAGTCACTTTTGTTAATCTACTAACATACTCCAATTCTGTTTCTCTACTTGTTCTTCAACAGTAGTGCACTACAAATCTACCTCACTCGGGTCGAGAGTGTCATGGAGTTATTCAGAGTCAGGAGGAGGATGGAAGGACTTGGGCAGGACTACCTCAACAACCACAAGAAGGAAGTTATTGACTTCAAAAGGAACCATGATGATAATGACTCTGAGGCCTCGTACTCAGCTCTGTGGAATGGAGAGAGATGTGTTGATTTGGGAAATGCTCCTGAGTGTGTGTGCTGAACTGCTGACAAATGTGAAAATCATCTTATGTTCTTGTCTACCTTTGAGTCTTGTTGGTATACTGCTCATGAAGATTACATTCTGTCCTTCTCCTTGACTCCACAATGCAGTTTCTGTTTTAGAATCGTCAAGCCTTTCTCTCTCCTGCATGAATGAAAGGCGAAAGTTCAACACTCCTGCTTACCTACCGGACTAATTCAACCAGGCACCCAAGAGTCATGGACATTGTGAGATGACTGGTGATGCACCTCCCAATTTGGCAATACAGTATAATTTTTCTTTTAACAATTATCATTTTTAGAACAGGGTGGGTTCACTTCACTTCTCCATAATTTGTATTTTTTGAGCCTAGATGACAAAACAATTATATATCTCATAGGTCTCTGGGGCTGAAATACTGTTTACAATGCATGACTAAACTGTATCATATTTACTCCTTCATTTCCTTCCACATCAGACTGGGACAGAACTTAGGAAAGAATAAAGGAGTGAAGTTTTAGGTGTAGGAGGTGACTGAGTAGGCACTGGGAGGATAAGGAAGCAACCTTGTTTTCATTTTGGATTGCAATGCATTGAAAAATTGTAAATGCTGCATTAACTGAAGCAGACACACAAACCTGCAGTGCCGAATTGAACCATGTTGCAGTTAGGTCATGGGTCGCCAAATGGCATGGGCAGGGAGGTCATGAACGATGATTATCTGCCTTGCTTAACCCCTTTAATGCGGGCATCGGCCATTTTTATCGGGAGACTTGGGGGAACAATGGGTGGAAGGAAATTTGTGGCTCCTCTGAGATTCCAGAACTTTCTGTCACCGAAATGTGAGGAAAAAGTGGGTTTTTTTAGCCACATTTTGAGGTTTGCAAAGGATTCTGGGTAACAGAACCTGGTCAGAGCCCCACAAGTCACCCCATCTTGGATTCCCCCAGGTGTCTAGTTTTCATAAATGCCAAGGTTTGCTAGGTTTCCCTAGGTGCCGGCTGAGCTAGAGGTCAAAATCCACAGCCAGGCACTTTGCAAAAAACAGGTCTGTTTTCTTTGGGAAAATGTGATGTGTCCACATTGTGTTTCGGGGCATAACCTGTCGCGGGCGCTAGGCCTACCCACACAAGTGAGGTACCATTTTTATCAGGAGACTTGGGGGAACGCTGGGTGGAAGGAAATTTGTGGCTCTTCTCAGATTCCAGCACTTTCTGTCACCGAAATGTGAGGAAAAGTGTTTTTTGGGCCAAATTTTGAGGTTTGCAAAGGATTCTGGGTAACAGAACCTGGTGAGAGCCCCACAAGTCACCCCATCCTGGATTCCCCTAGGTGTCTAGTTTTAAAAAATGCACAGGTTTGGTAGGCTTCCCTGGGTACCGGCTGAGCTAGAGGCCAAAATCTACAGCTAGGCACTTTGCAAAAAACACGTCAGATTTCAATGTAAAAATGTGATGTGTCCATGTTGCATTTCCAGTTGCGAGCATTAGGCCTACCCACGCAAGTGAGGTACCATTTTTATCAGGAGACTTGGAAAAACACAGAATAGCAAAACAAGTGTTATTGCCCCTTGTCTTTCTCTACATTTTTTCCTTCCAAATGTAAGACAGTGTGTAAAAAAGACATCTGTTTGAGAAATGGCCTGTAATTCACATGCTAGTATGGGCACCACGGAATTCAGAGATGTGTAAATAACCACTGCTTCTCAACACCTTATCTTATGCCCATTTTGGAAATACAAAGGTTTTCTTAAACCTATTTTTTACTCTTTATATTTCAGCAAATGAATTGCTGTATACCCGGTATAGAATGAAAACCCATTGCAAGGTGCACCTCATTTATTGGCTCTGGGTACCTAAGGATCATAATGAACCTACAATCCCTATATATCCTCGCAACCAGAAGAGTCCAGCAGATGTAACGGTATATTGCTTTTTAAAATCTGACATTGCAGGAAAAAGTTACAATGTAAAACGTGGAGAAAAATTGCTGTTTTTTTATTTCAGCTGTTATTTTCTGTAGGAAAACCTTGTAGGATAAACACAAATGACCCCTCGCTGAATTCAGAATTTTGTCTACTTTTCAGAAATGTTTAGCTTTCTGGGATCCCGCATTGGTTTCATACCCATTCCTGTCACTAACTGGAAGGAGGCTGAAAGCACCAAAAATAGTGAAAATGGGGTATGTCCCAGTAAAATGCCAAAATTGTGTTGAAAAATGTGTTTTTCTGATTCAAGCCTGACCGTTCCTGAAAGGTGGGAAGATGGTGATTTTAGCACCAGAAACCCTTTGTTGATGCCATTTTCAGGGAAAAAAACACAAGCCTTCTTCGGCAGTCCTTTTTTCCCATTTAAAAAAAAAAAACGAAATTTTCACTGTATTTTGGTTAATTTTTTGGTCTCCTCCAGGGGAAACCACAAACTCTGGGTATCCTTAGAATCCCTAGGATGTTGGAAAAAAAGGACGCAAATTTGGCATGGATAGCTTATGTGGACAAAAAGTTATGAGGGCCTAAGCGCGAACTACTCCAAATAGCCAAAAAAGGGCTCAGCACTGGGGGGTGGGAGGGAAGGCCCAGCAGCTAAGAGGTTAACAAATACAGTGAGTATACTAGTAATTGTCAATAGCCAAGATATGTGACTTATCATGGCCCATCCCTGCTGCTTGGACTCCCCCTCCAACCGCCTCCGCATCTGGCACACTAGTGCTGGCACTGGTGGTCTGTGTGGCTTGATAAAACATTGCACAATTGAGATGCCAGATATGTCTTCACTTTTATTTTTTTCACAAATAATTCAACTGGAATTCATCACTACAGTTCAGTTAGCAGGATCTTTTCTGCTATTGAAAATATTACTTTGGGCATTTTGTTGATTGACAATGTTAGAAAACACAGGTAGTCAAGTCAAACATTTTGTAATGGAGGAGCAGAGCTGTTGTTGGAGGCTGGTTATTAGTAGAGGTAAGTACACACCTACCACTAGTATTATTGCCCCCAGAAAATCTTAGGTCTAGTCAAGTTATCGAAACATTAGCCCCTGGCTCAACCTTGGCAACAAGCAGACAAGCTTAACTTAGGAGACAGGTATGTAAAGCATTTAAATACACCAATACAGTAAATAGGTAAGGCACAACACACAATACAAATCCCAAACCAATTTATAAAAATAGGAAAAATGTTTATTTTTAAAATGACACCAAAATGACAAAACTCCAATATAGTAAACCACAGTTATGCATTTTTAAGGATTTTATATAAAAATGTGCTTTCTAGTACTTATAAATCAATAGCGTCAACCGGGGACATCTGGTCGCACTAGACCGGGACAAAGTCAAAGTTTGAGGCCTACCACAATGGAGCTCTGCGTGGATACACTGAGAGGGAGGCCTCGGTCAAAATTTTACGTTACACTTACAAACTTTTCTGGAGCTCTTCTCTCTCAACATCGTGCAGGCCTCTTCAGCAAGCCAATTTTGATACAACTTTATTGGACTGCTTTTCGGCAGGGCCCTCGGCAAATCCTAGAAGTCTGGAGCTCCGGAGTTTTCAGTGGGACAAAACTGAAATCCTGGCCTGGTTGTAGTTGAAGGTAGTCGGCTTGACTCACAATGGTGAGTCGGTCCACTTATGGTGCTTTTTCCAAAATTTGCTCCAAACTCCTCCTAACTTCTGGAACCTCCTCCTGAAGTTTCTCAAGTTGGGGAAAATTGTTCAAAACACACATTCAAGTGTCTAGAAGCTTTGTGATTGTTCTTGGAAGTTTAGAACCAGAATTCCTACAATGCACCTGGACAAATCCTTAAAGGAGCTCTGGACTCACTCCAGGCAGGGGACCTTTGTAATAGCCGGTGTAGGCAATCTTTGTTAACCTGTTGCTTTCAGGGAGTCCACTTCTGAGTCCTTTGTGGAACAAGGCAAAGTCCTTAGAGATGTTGTTCAAGTGTTCAACAGGAGCAGTACTTCAGTGTACAGTTCTCTGAGTTGAAGACCAGGGTTCCAGCAGGGCAGTCCTTCTTCTTCTTGTGGTTTCAGGCAGCAGATCTGAGTTGCACTGCAGATCAGCCACTTTTATTCAATCATCTTGGGAGACAAGCAAGGGGGCACCCTTGTCCAATGAGCTGCAGGGTGCCATCCAAAAGCATAACAGCTTCTTCCAAAGTGTGGCATTTACTTGTCCCATAAAGCACTACACTTTAAAATTCCAAGATTGACAATTTTTCTCCAGAGGAGCACGGCCTCGTCAAAATCACCTACTGATATGGCTCATTTCCATTAAAATTCCCCTCACAACATCTGCAAGTTCCTTTCCTGGGCCTGCTATCTATCAGTGGGGTACAGGGTGAGAAGGGGGCCTGACTGGCATTCCTTTCTCTTCTGCTCCCTTTGAAGCCCACTTTGATTTACCCAGCCCTCTTCCTGGCCTGGCCTCAGCATCTTACAACCTCACCCATCAGATAACCTCTGCTCAGTGAACACCACTTATCGCCTTATCAAAGCAGCCTGGCTAATCCTGTTAGAGCTAATCAGGAAAAGCCACTAGCAGACTGGAATTTGGCTCCCAGAACAGAAATGTTATAACCTATTTTCTGTACTGGTTATGATAAATTCAAGTGGCAAGTTGTTGGATTTATCATTGCCATTCTTTTGAGTCCTTTCATGAAACATTTAGCTCCTACCTAGCAATACTTATGCTTTTGGAAAATATTCCCATTTTAGCCTATGGAGCAAAGTATCTATAATGAGGAAAAATTAAAGGTGCAGTTTTCTGACTAGGGCATATAAAAACATATTTTATATGTCCCTGCTTATAGTTACATGACATCCCACCCCGGGAGCATCTAGGGTAGACCTTGGAGGTGGCATATGTAAAGATAATGTAGATTATCATTTTGGAAGTACCTTAAATTCCAAGGTCAAATTTGCACTTATTTTACTTTTCAAAGACAGTCTGCAAGACAGGGCTGCCTTTACTAATGACAGCAGGTAATACAGCAGTGCATGTTCCTGTGCAGGAAATCTACAGAGCCTCTAAACGTCTCAGTTCTGTTATATACTAGGGACTTCTAGGTAGTTTGAATTTCCCTGGCCCTATTATCTACTAGGGACTTAGAGAAGTCTGTCATTGCCATTTGTAATTGTACCATTTAACCAAATACCTTTTATTCAGAGCATTGGCCCTGGGCCTGTTTAGCAGAGCCCAGTGCACAGTCATGGCCAGTTACCATCAGTATCAGTTAGAAACATTGGGTTGAACATGTTAAAAGAATGACTTTCTCATAGCTATGATGACTGTCAGTCATTTGAAGTGCAATAAAAGGGTAGAATAAATTGGTCAATGATGGAGATATGGTTTTGGTTGGCAAATGCAATGGGTACCATTCTCCTACTACTTTCCTGCCGTGCTGCTCAGGCATAAAAACTGCTGGTATACTGAATAATAAATACAGCACAACATTGGAGGAGGACACCATGTCCATGGCCACTCTCTCATTTCACTGTTTGAGCATGAGCAGGAAAAAGAAATCCTTCTCAACAAACAAGCGTAGAACAGCTTGCTTGTGCTGCAATCTTCACAGTAGAAAACACAGGTAGTCAAGTCAAACATTTTGTAATGGAGGAGCAGAGCTGTTGTTGGAGGCTGGTTATTAGTAGAGGTAAGTACACACCTACCACTAGCATTATTGCCCCCAGAAAATGTTAGGTCTAGTCAAGGTCTCAAAACATTAGTCCCTGGCTCAACCTTGGCAACTAGCAGGCAAGCTTAACTTAGGAGACAGGTATGTAACGCATTTAAATACACCAATACAGTAAATAGGTAAGGCACAACACACAATACAAATCCCAAACCAATTGATAAAAATAGGAAACATTTTTATTTTTTAAAATTACACCAAAATGGCAAAACTCCAATATAGTAAACCAGAGTTATGCATTTTTAAGGATTTTATATAAAAATGTGCTTTCTAGTACTTATAAATCAATAGCGACAACCGGGGACATCTGGTCGCACGAGACCAGGACAAAGTCAAAGTTTGAGGCCTACCACAATGGAGCTCTGCGTGGATACACTGAGAGGGAGGCCTCGGCCAAAATTTTACCTTGCACTTAGAAACTTTTCTGGGGCTCTTCTCTCTCAACATTGTGCAGGCCTTCTCAGCAAGCCAATTTTGATGCAACTTTATTGGACTGCTTTTCCGCAGGGGCCTCGGCAAATCCTAGAAGTCTGGCGCTCCGGAGTTTTCAGTGGGACAAAACTGAAATCCTGGCCGAGTTGTAGTTGAAGGTAGTCGGCTTGACTCACAATGGTGAGTCGGTCCACTTATGGAGCTTTTTCCAAAATTTGCTCCACACTCCTCCTAACTTCTGGAACCTCCTCCTGAAGTTTCTCAAGTTGGGGAAAATTGTCCAAAACACACATTCAAGTGTCAAGAAGCTTTGTGATGGTTCTTGGAAGTTTAGAACCAGAATTCCTACAATGTACCTGGACAAATCCTTAAAAGAGCTCTGGACTCACTCCAGGCAGGGGACCTTTGTGATAGTCGGTGTAGGCAATCTTTGTTAAACTGTTTCTTTCAGAGAGTCCACTTCTGAGTCCTTTGTGGAACAAGGCAAAGTCCTTAGTGATGTTGTTCCAGTGTGCAACAGGAGCAGTACTTCAGTGTGCAGTTCTCTTGAGTTAAAGACCAGGGTTCCAGCAGGGCAGTCCTTCTTCTTCTTGTGGCTTCAGGCAGCAAATCTGAGTTGCACTGCAGATCAGCCACTTTTATTCAATCATCTTGGGAGACAAGCAAAGGGGCACCATTGTCCAATGAGCTGCAGGGTGCCATCCAAAAGCATGACAGCTTCTTCCAAAGTGTGGCATTTACTTGTCCCATAAAGCACTACACTTTAAAATTCCAAGATTGACCATTTTTCTCCAGAGGAGCAAGGCCTCGTCAAAATCACCTACTGATATGGCTCATTTCCATTAACACTCCCCCTCACGACATCTGCAAGTTCCTTTCCTGGGCCTGCTATCTATCAGTGGGGCACAGGGTGGGAAGGGGGCCTGGCTGGCATTCCTTTCTGTTCTGCTTCCTTTGAAGCCCACTTTGATTTACCCAGCCCTCTTCCTGGCCTGGCCTCAGCATCTTACAACTTCACCCATCAGATAACCTCTGCTCAGTGAACGCCACTTATCGCCTTATCAAAGCAGCCTGGCTAATCATGTTAGAGCTAATCAGGAAAGGCCACTAGCAGACTGGAATTTGGCTTCCAGAGCAGAACATTTTATAACCTATTTTCTGTACTGGTTATGATAAATTCAAGTGGCAAGTTTTGGATTTATCATTACCATTCTTTTGAGTCCTTTCATGAAATATTTAGCTCCCACCTAGCAATACTTATGCTTTTGGAAAATATTCCCATTTTAGCCTATGGAGCAAAGTATCTACACAATGAGAAAAAATTAAAGGTGCAGTTTATCCCTGACTAGGGCATATAAAAACATATTTTATAATGTCCCTGCTTATAGTTACATGACATCCATCCCCTGGGGCATCTAGGGTAGACCTTGGAGGTGGCATATGTAAAGATAATGTAGATTATCACTTTGGAAGTACCTTAAATTTCAAGGTCAAATTTGCACTTATTTTACTTTTCAAAGACAGTCTGCAAGACAGGGCTGCCTTTACTAATGACAGCAGGCAATACAGCAGTGCATGTTCCTGTGCAGGAAATCTACAGAGCCTCTAAACGTCTCAGTTCTGTTATAATCTAGGGACTTATAGGTAGTTTGAATTCCCCTGGCCCTATTATCTACTAGGGACTTACAGAAGTCTGTCATTGCCATTTGTAATTGCACCCTTTAACCAAATACCTTTTATTCAGAGCATTGGCCCTGGGCCTGTTTAGCAGAGCCCAGTGCACAGTCATAGTCAGTTACCATCAGTATCATTTAGAAACATTTGGTTGAACATGTTAAAAGTATGAATTTCTCATAGCTATGATGACTGTCAGTCATTTGAAGTGCAATAAAAGGGTAGAATAAATTGGTCAATGATGGAAATATGGTTTTGGTTGGCAAATGCAATGGGTACCATTCTCCTACTACTTTCCTGCCATGCTGCTCAGGCATCAAAACTGCTGGTATACTGAATAATAAATACAGCACATCATTGGAGGAGGACACCATGTCCATGGCCACTCTCTCAATTTAATGTTTGAGCATGAGCAGGAAAAAGAAATCCTTCTCAACAAACAAGCGTAGAATAGCTTGCTTGGGCTGCAATCTTCACAGTAGAGTACCTAAAATCTATTCTCTTAGCCTTATAGTAACTGTTCGCAGGATATATAAGGTAGGGGAGAGGAGAGAAATATGAAATATATAAAAAATATAATGCAGGCGTAAAAAGAATTAATAAACATTAAATAGAATGAAGATGATTTGAAGAACCAGTCAAAGTAATTTAAAAAAACAAGGAAAAAAGATTCAAAATGGGGAAAGGTAAAAGTTAGGGAAATAATGTTAACTGCAGGACTTGCTGGGTCCAGCAGAGTTATCAGCCGCAGCACTTGTGGTGGCAGTTGTACTTCCACCCACCACAGCACTGGTGGTGAAAGCCTCGACCTGAACCTCTGATGCCCTCTTCTTGCCCTTGGGTGCTGATGTAAGAAAAATAGGAGAAAACTAAAATAGATTAGTGGTACAGTTAATCTCCTAGAAAATATTTTGACAGGCAAAGCAAATGCAGTAACATATTGACATTGTATGTTTCTAAAACAGATTGCCCTTATTACTAGTATCATGCTGACCAGTTCCTATTTTCCTAATCCTAAACCCTATTCCAAACTTCTTAAACTACATTTGGAACTACTAATGCACTGCAACAAATGATCTTTGCTTCCCAACTCTCTTTGATGGTCAAACTCAATTTCCCTTTTCAATTGATACATTTTTACTACACATCACTGGGACATTTCTTGGGACTGTACAAGCTACATAAAAAGAAAAACACAGAAAACATGAACTCACTGATATTACTATTACCACTATCTTTATGGCAGTACAGAAGAGCCGCATGACTTCTTTAATAATTAGCCCAAGCAAGCACCTACAGCAATGAATACAATTAGGTAGCACCGAGCACCTGACTCGCTCAAATTGGATCAGATAATATTTGTAATGTTATGTAAACTTAGCTTTCCTCTGTGTGTGACAAATACATGCTATTTGAATAAAAATGCATTTTAGGACACAACAAGTAAATATTTACTCAAAGAGCCTCGTAACGTGGAAGCCCAGCAGGTCCTTCTCCCTGTCAAGTATGTCAGATCAGTGGTGTGTTAGCTGCTGCTAGGTGCCCCTGACTCCACTTCTCCTCTGCACGCACTGGTGGACCCTCCCCCAGAGCAGCCAATACTCCTGCAGTAGGCACCCACTCAATGGCCTGTCGCCTGCTGTCAGCATGGAGGGGAGATGGCGCTGCACAAAAAAAACGATTGTGGCGACCTCTACCTCTGAAAACCCCTTGACAGCACCAGTGACTGAAAGATGTTCAGATAGCAGCTGCACTGACACAGCTTCTCCATGCTCTGTCATGGTGCAGGCTGGGGGAAAAAAAAATAGGAAAAGGGAAAGAATAGAAAGGAAGAAATGAGAAAGTAAAGGGAAAACCCCAAAAAGTACAAAAGATAAAAAAAGACAAACACAAAAAATACACAAACACAAATTCACACTAATAAAGAGAAAGAGGGGTGGATGAGTAAGATATATTGGGAGGATTGCAAAGATTTATGGTAGATAAATAAATAGGCCTAGCACAATGCAGAGAACAGGTAAACAAAATAGTGCATGTGCATGAGACCACACGGTGCCGTTTGTGCTCCTTTTGCAGCGTGGAGCACACTACTGGCACCAATCAGCGTGAATGGTAGGCAAAGCACCATTGAGCCTGCTCGCGGAGTGAGGTGGAATCTTGTGGAGTTTTTTAGGCACTCTGCAGAATTCCACCTATCAGTCCTCTGCAAGTTCTACCCAGGCCTATAAAAATCCCTTCCTTTGTGGGGGTGTGCAGTCACACATTTTGTGTTGCACAAATCACCCTCAAACAAGACAAACAAAATCGACTGCCATCTTCTGATATCAGTTAGTCATCACAAGTAGAAACCTGCCGAACCTTTCCATCATGGGCCCAGGCAGGCAAAAGAATTACATATGTACGGATCCTGAGTGGAAGGTCCTGGCCAAAGAGGTGGTAAGACACCATGACAGTCTAATGTGCCATTTCAGGCTGAAGATTCCACCAAAACAAAGAAAAATATTTTTGTTGAAGGAGATAATGTCCAAAATCAATGCTG
Organism: Pleurodeles waltl; assembly: GCF_031143425.1. Taxonomy (NCBI): domain Eukaryota; kingdom Metazoa; phylum Chordata; class Amphibia; order Caudata; family Salamandridae; genus Pleurodeles; species Pleurodeles waltl. Next base: position 245,563,909 of record NC_090440.1, read on the forward strand.
AATCAACATATCCACATGATGTGGAGAACATTAAAAACAGGTTCTAGACCTTGAAATTCTAGGTACATGCGTGAGCTGCCAAGCACAACCACTATAGTATGGCAGCTGGTGATAGTTCTCCACCTTAGCTCAACCACAAGTTATGGGAAGAACCAATTATGACCATTGTCAATATGTTTGTAGTGGAAGACATATAAGAAGGTTTTGAGATCTGAGAAATCCAAGTTCACTCTCAAGAGAACCATAATGGAAGTACATGTTGTTTGTAAAACGTTGACTTGGCTGAGAATCATTGTTGTGAAGTGTGGTCACCAGTTAATTATACACAGATCAACATCTCATAGCATTTGCACATAAATAGTGTGTTTCATTTTACAGTTTCAGCACACTTGTGCCAGTCTACCTGAGGTCACCAAGTGTACATGAGTGCAGCCAGTTGAACCTAGGATATCAGGAAATCCTGATGTAGCACAGATGTTTGCGTTCCTGTTATTAGCTTTGTGTGTGTCTAAAGGGAACTGTATATGCTGCTCACTCAGTCTCTGCAAAGCATCCATCACATAGCAGAGTATTTTGCTAAAGGTTGACTAAAAACACCACACACCAATCCTACTGTCTGCTATGTGGTGCCTGTTGCAAAGATTTCTAATGCTTCTAGCATTTTTGGGACGAGGTGGAAAAGAGTCCCTATGTTTGGCTCCAAGGTATCAGTAATGGTGAAAATATGTTTTTATAGTGGAAAATCGAGCCTGTGTATCCCCTGGATCTCAAGCTGACACATGTTTATGGGCTTCTGTCTTACTCTTTCAATCAAAGCTCTTATCCAGTGCTGCTGCATCATTTGAGGTCATTAACTGGTGGTCTGGTTTCCATTCTCATGCTGCATGGTTTGCTGTAGCAGAACATGGATCTGGTATAGCTTGACGTAGTGACCTAACAGTGCTGCATCCATTTCGGCGGACTGCAAAACGGAAGTGTGAGCTGCTGCAATCAACTTGTGACACCTTCACCCGTCTTTGGTTGTTCTCTTGACTCATTTGTAACTTGAGGCAAAATGTATTTCAGATGTCACGTGAATAACAAATATAAATATAGCAGCTAGAAGACAGATTGCTCCATATAATTGGAAGACTAAAATTGCATATAAACAGCTCTTGAGAATTGGCTATTTGAGGGTTCTTGCCTTTTTGGCGATCAGTTGAAGGAACTACTACAGAGAGCATTCACAAATTAGAAACATTCTCAGATTTTTAAAAGCAAATCTTAGCCTGTAGAGCACTGCAGGTGTTATTTTCAATGGAAACTCCAAAAAATAAATCACCCGCAGGCTTCTTAAGAGTATTTTCAGTCTTTTCACAATGCAGAGAAAACTGGTATATTCTCTTCAACTGAAAAGTGACTATTCCTGACTATTCCAGCCCTGTGTTTGCCTGTAGGAGGGCTCCTGTCTTAATTCCAACAGATGCGGAAAACATCAATAAAAGATGGTTGGGTCTTGGATATCATCAAGTAAGGTTATCAACTAGAATTTGAGTCACTTCTTCTTGATCCAAGTATACACATTCTTAAGCCTGGAGCTCAATCCAAGTGAGTAGCTCTTCAGGGGATCTTAGGGCTGCTTCAAAAGAAAATGGATATCCTAGATGGAGCAGGGAGAATGTCTATTTCAGTGTTTCTGGTCCTAAAACCCCCCTGGGAGGCAGTGTAAAGTTTGCCAGTGCAAAATCTGTGAGAAACAGTGCCATACCTAAGTAGATAGGGTGATATTCTGTCCTCTTCCTTTCATGCAACATGGCAAGACTGCGATTGAGGGTCTCATGGGTTCCAAAGTGTTGCAGACTTTGCAGCGGCCCCATTGGGGCATAGAGAAAGATTTGGGACGTGAAATGCAGAACTCTTCTGTAAATTAGTGAGCTTCTCATGTGTGTCTGATGGAGGGACATAGAGAGGGGCCCACCAGGCAAAAGCAATGGAGCGCTTTTGCCAAGCGCCATGCCCTGTTCATAGAAACAGGATCATCTATATGGTTATTATATAGCTGGTGTATCACCCACTGGAGCTGCAAAGCAAAGTTGGGGGCATTTAGTCCTTGCAGCTCAGGAGGGCACTGAGACTTTCCTACCACTACCTGGCACTGGCCTCTATTCCAAATTAGCTTACCAAGCATCACATTTAGGTGACTTGTAAAAAAAATAGGGATGTTAGCGAAATAATCAAGTAAGCAGGGGAACATAATCATTTTGCAAAGTGTAATCATACTCACTGGTGACAAGGGCAGAAAGTTCAGAAAGATGTCCGCCTGCGAAGGACCGGGTCTTCACATGTGATGTTTCTATTGAGTAAGTTCCAGTCAGCATGGTAAATATGTATTCCTAGTTCCATAGGACAATGTACAGTGTACTTGGAATGTCCGTGCACTGTAGTCTGGGTGATAGCTGTACTGATGGTGCTTGAAACAGAGGGGAAAGGAGCATGATTTTTCCCAATTTACATGCAAGCCTGAGACCGCATGAAATCCCTCCACTGCTAAAGTTCTGTCCAGGCAGGTCATGGAGACTTTGCACAAGTATAACAGCATGTTGTCCACATAGAGGGAAACCAGATGTGTTCTGTCCTCAAGAGAATATCCCAATGTTCTCCAATCCGGCACAGTTGCATTGCTACAGGTTCCATCACTAAGGTGAAGAGAAGCGGAGATAGTGGGCAGCCTTGACACATGCCCCTTTGAACTGGGACTGCGTCCGACATATACCGACCAATGCGCACCCGCACCACAGTATGCATGTAAAGTAGTTGAAAAGACATACTATATGACCACCAAAGCTATTACAGTGAAGCCATGAAAAGAGATATATCTAGTCCAATGAACCAACAACATTTTCCATTTTTCATCATTCATCTGCACTGGAAGTGACACCACTGCCTTTTCCATCATCCATCTGCACAGGAAGTGACATCACTGGATTTCCTATCCTCCATCTACACAGGAAGTAAAATCACTTGTTTCCTGCCAAAACCCTCTTTAAAAGAAGCCAAGCAAGATGATTTCAGTTTCCATCATCCATCTGCACAGGAAGTGGCACCACTGTATTACCAATCATCCATTTGCACAGGAAGTTACATCACATACTGCATTCTCCCTACTTCAATCATCTCTTCTTTGCTCCCCATCGCCCAGCAAACAATGGACTGAGACAAGGGTATCACCTATTTGGGCCAGAAAGGGCCTGAAAGGGCCTTGGTCCTTAACTCCTGTGAAGCTTACAAGGTAAGATACAACTATGTGCTTCACCCAGCAATCCATACTGCCAATCCACACAATCACATAAAGATGTAGACAAGCAACATACTCACATGGCAATCTCACAACACATGGGCCGCACACATAAGAAGGGAGAAGCACTCTTTGTTATTTAGAAGTCCACCTGTTCCTGCACTCTAGATAAGTAAGAAACACACAGCTCCATGAAGATGTTACCAGGCCATTTCCCTGTCTATACAACTCAGAATGCCACCTTCCATCCTATTTATGGGTGTTCTAGGTAGCACATGGACATAATTGGAGAATTCTCAGATCTCCTCACCACCTCACCCATCCAACTTGTCCTCAGCACCCTCTTTTGTGATTTCAACATCCCAGATAACACAGCCTCAAGAAAGACAAGAGACACCTTCTTCAACCTCATAGATGCGCTCATCTTGGTACAGCATGTCACACAACCAACACACTGCAAAACCCCGTCCTCAACTTTGTCTTTTCAATGTCACCAACTGTCCAATGCAAACCACCCATACCCATGGACTGGATGGACCACTTTGCCGTCCCTATCTCCTGCTTATGTCCTACCAACAAACCAAGGTCAAACACAAAAGAGAAGACTAGAACTTCAGATCTATCTAAGACTTCTCCATTGCAACCTAATGCTTGAACTTATCTCTCATCCTAACTACTCCACATTCAATGCCAACACCCTTCTAAACAACTTCAAAAAAATTTTGGAAAGCTATGTGGATATTCACCACCCAGTTAAAACACACAAGTGCAAGTCAAAGCCTTCAGCAGCCTGATACACTAGTGACCTTGCTAACAATAAATGATCCATTTGCAGACAGGAAAGAAAATGGAGGAAAAACAGAAACACTTTTTGATACTGAAGTCCCTCCACTCAACATGCAGGCAGATCATCACATTACATCACATTACATCAGCCAAAGTAAAAGTACTATACCAGCACCATCAATGAATCCACCAACAGAATGAGAACGTTGTTCAAGACAGTCAAGCATTACATCACGCACTGCATCAACCCCCTGCTAGACCAACCTACTCCTCACCATTCAGAAAAGTGCAATGCCATCAACCTCTTCTTCCGTAAAAATACAGACGGTCGGACAAAATAATCAACATAATAAAGCTTGCTTCAATTCTCCTGTAGAATTCCATTATGGTCTGCTTTCAAAGTCATATCGTTCTCAGATTCCACCGAGATACTCACGCCCTCAAAACCATTTCTTATGAAGATGATGTCTTGCCATCATCCTTCATCAAAACTTTCCCTAGAGAGACTCTCTTAGTCTTACTTAGAATGGTCAATTTTATCCGTACTCAAGGTACCTTGCCAGAAGCTCTCTAGACTCCTTCCACTCCTAAGAAAACTACACTAGACTCGAAATGTTATGGGCTCAAAATTTTTGTGTTAAAACCTTCTGAATCCAGCAGTCTGATGAAGAATAGACTCAACTGTCACTGTAGTCTATGGACACTGGGCACAACGTCACAGTTTTGTGCAACAAAAACAAACACAGCTTCCCAATAATAAGTGCATTCCTATTTCAGGGCTGTGCGGAGTAGAAGCATCTACACTATTAGGAAATGCTTTAAATCTGTAAATATAATGAATTTTCCATTTTTTTCTTTTAATGCCCAGGGCATTCATACTTTATTGTCAGTCTGGCAGGGGAATATGTGCTTCGGGTGACTGTGTTTTCTTGTCTGATTCACTGCTCCTTGTTAAGGGTACTGGAAGTGCTTTTGTAGATTTGGTTCTGGCCAGTCCTGGGCATAATTTTAATTACTCCAGCATAATTGGAGTAATTCAGTAATTCCATATTATTCTTGTGACGTGGAATTACCGATTGTAACACCATGATCCCACGTCACATAACTTATTCTCCCGGGTTCACGAGATGCACTGAAACAACGCTGAAATTTGTCCTTCTCTAACACGATCAGAACGTTCCGAAATCTTTTTGAGAATGCGAACAGCAGTATTTTAGCGTGGGTGGTTGCGGGGCTACATTTAGTTTAGATTTTAGACCTCAGCAGCTGGAAATCACCTTTAAATGCATTTTTGAATTGAAATTTTACTTGATCGGACATTTTGGGTATTTTTTCAGTGTAAAATGCATGTTTCTTTCAGATAGGCTATACGTGTATAGAGGCTGGGAGGCTACTGTATCTGTTACCAACTTCCTGTGCTGAAGATTCCTTCCTCTGCTTTGTCCAGCCCTTGCTCACTCTTGATTTGGACTGTAAAGGTAAAGCATCACTCTCTTGCTTAGTCTGCATTCCTTGCTGTATCCACTCCAATGAAATCGTAACCTTTTTTTTATTGTATATCTTTTTGTGTGGGTGGCTGGAGTTAGAGCTAAAATAAGAGCGGTCATGCAGGATTTACTTTCTTAGGGGGAAATGGAAGTGTTTGCACTTTTTTGATGGTGGGGGCCTAGTGTTAAATATACTACTTCATTTTTGTGTGTGTGCTTTCTCTGAACTTTTATACTGATTTGTTCACCATTTCACTGTGATGTTGTTTTACTCTTTGGGGCCTAGTCAGCCCTGCACTAGGCCTTGGGTGTATTTCCAATGTTTGTTTGACATTATCACTGCTGCTGTGCTATGTACCTTTGAAAACCAGTGAAGAGGTTGTGGATGGCTGTGGATTAAATGCAAATAGTAGGCTATTTTACTTTTTGTCTGCATGCATCTGTTACTGGTAATTCTTTCTCCGCAGTGCGACAAGACGCTTTTACGGAGGGGATGATGGTGCTCCAGGCAGGAAAGGACAACTGCCTTCTTTGGTCTCCAAACATCTTTCTTTGCTTGGCATGCAGTTGTGGCCATTTTGTGTAGCCATTGACAGCCCTGTGTTCTTTGTTCTCCATGCCTTTTCTTTGCTGGCCAGGTGGTGGAGGTCTTTTTTAGTAGCTAGTGTGTATGAGGGCATAGTGGCCATTTTGTCTTTGTCCTTGATGCATCCTTCTTTGATTGCCATGCAGCGACCACCATTTTGTAGAGCCAGTTAGGGTGTGTGTGCTTGGTGGCCTTTTTGTCTTTGTCCTCCATGCCTTCTTCAGTGACCATATGGTGGATGAAGCAGTTTCCACCATGTAGTGCAGCCAGTGTGTGCTTCAATGACTTTATTCCACTTTTCAAAAACATTCTCCAGGACCAATGGAAGAAGTGACCTATAATTTTTTTTGTCATTTTTCCTTTTTTCTGAAATAGTTATTTGTGCTCATGGCTGATTGTAGTGCTGTGTGTTACTGGCTTTTCCATATTGTTTTTGTTTTTTGTACCTGCCTCCAATAGAGTCCCCATGGGCCCTAGGGTCTAGGGTCACCACAATTATTCAATGTATTTCTTTTTATTATTGCTTGCCGCCCATAGATTCTCAATGGGTCCTAGCGCCTTGTGGGGCACTAGCACTTATTTAATGTAATTTTATCAAATGTTTCCTGCCTCCCTCTGCTTCTTATAGAGTCTCCATGGTTACTAGGGCTTGGTGGAGCGCTAGCAATTAATCAATGCATTTTTCCCTGCATCTCCTGCCCCTCTAAGGTTCTCACCCTGGCTGTGGAGGGAAACAACGTAACCTAGTCTGTGTAATCTTGTCATGTGAAAAAATAGTTTATGCATTTTTTGGGGGTATACAATTGTTGAGCATTTGGAGTGATGAGGATGATGATGAGAATGGCGACTTCACTTGTGTTGCTTTGGCTAGATTCTTCTGATTGCTTATGTCACAGATTTCCTTCCTGCTTTGCTTACAGGTTGTTGCAAAATACTTCACATATAGTACTGAAGGTCCTTAAGGAATCAGATGACAGTGACACCAGAGTCCCTTACTGCTAAGTGTTTCTGCTCCTAGTGATAAGTGCTAACTGCTAGTGCTGAGAAGATGGTCCCACTGATGGATGTTCCTGCCAAGAAAGTGGCCAGTGGAGAGTAGCAGAAGCAGGTTGCCACCTCTGGCATCAAACCCTCATCCTTTTTCAGGAAACGTGGCATACCTGCTGCATTCTCTTCTTGGTAGAAAGAGACTGAGCCTCATGCATCAACAGCACCACCAAACCCTAAGGCCATGTCTGTCAGCACTACAGTGACTACAGTCATGGAGAGCAGTGAATCTGAATTGAAATTTTCTCAGCCACAGGAAAGTAACAACAGGAGCTGCAGCCAGCAACAGATCTTCTGCACTTAGGAGCAAAACAGGAGGTTGAGGTTCTTGCTTGTGATGATCAGTATGGAGAGTAGCATAGAGGGTGTACAAATCACCTCTATTCAACCTGCACAGAGTCATGTGGTTTCTACAACATGCTGGCTTCCAAATTTGCAAGACCCCAGAACCCTGCGGTCACCACCACCACCCCTACTAAGGCATCAGCATGTCAAATAACAAACAACCACCTACCTTTACCTCCAGTTCTTCAGGCTTTGAAAGAATAGGAAAACTCTCCTCCCTGGTTATGGATTTCTTTATGTTTAGCCCACAAGAGGATGACATTGCAATATACTCTGTTTGTCATAGTAAGCCATGTAGGTACTATGGAACCAGAGGCTAACTATCCCATTTGAAAAAGCAACACATCATGTGGGAAAATTAACTTAAAAGCATAGCTGGTGATGGAGACTGAGAACCATAAGCTGAAGTGACGGAATAAGGCAGTCAGGAGGAGGATGAAGAGGACAGGAGCAGCAGCATCATGCAACATAGCCCTTTAAGTCTACGCCGTAGTAGACAATCCTCATTTGCAGCAACCTCTGCATGGCACAAGTCACAAGCCACAAAAGGGTACAGCAACTCCCAATCCAAAGCACTCAGGCAGACAACCCACTGCAGGTACCCGTATGTCAAGTGGTAGTAGCACAACAAGAGTAACAGCGTACTAATTAAGGCTATGGGCCTGATTCAGATGTTGGTGGTCTCACTGTAAAGCTGCATTAGCAGCAGGCCCAAAAAGAACGTCACATCGGCGGTCTCCCGCCAGCTATATTTAGATTATTGTGGCTAAGCCAAAGACTGCCACACTGGAGTGAACTCCTTCACTTCAGCTGCATCCAGCAGCTGACATGGCAGACTCCAATGCAGATGAGTAGGCCCTCGATCCCGTCAAGCTTATATAGATCACACAGTTGTGCTGGCAGTGTGTCAGCACCAGGCTCATGATGGTGAGAGTTCGTTGCAGAACCTGTTCAGTAAAGTACTATTGCTGTGGCCATTGTTTGGATGCTAGCAGCCCACACCTGTTGTTAATTGGGAAATTGTGAACACCTGCAAAACACAATATAAAACACACTCCATTTCAGGCCATGATCCTTTGCCATCACACTCCAGAAGACCAGTCAGGCAGCAGATTTGCAACACAGAAAACAGTTTTTTTTTCAGTTTTACTCTCCCTCTGTGTTTTTCCCTCATCTTTTTGGGCACTAGTTTAGTTTTTCTCCATAATTCGCAATGGCAGGGAGGAGAAAGACCCATTTTCAGAGGGAGAGATATCTGTCATGGTGGATGAAATCATAAGAGTAGAGCCATTTTTGTTTGGAGCATGAGTGCGAAATACTACCATAACCCACAAATGTGGACCAGAATAGTTGACAGAGTAAATGCTGTTAATAACAATTTGCGCACACAGGAGGAGATTATGAAGAGGTGGAATGACCTGAGGGGGAAACTCTGTTTCCTGGCCTCCAAGCGTCACCTGAGGCCCAGAGGACTGGTAGTGGTTCTACCCTTTCCCCATTACAACTCTTTCCCTGGAGGAGAAGGCCTTGCATATTCTACATCATGAACACTTGACAGGAATCCCTGGTAGAGTGGATACTGGTAAGTTACACCAATGTATGTCTCACTAATCACTAATGGAGTTCTGCCCTTAAGTTCGATGTTTATAATGCAGTAATACCCTTAGCAAAACAGATATAGCTAATCTTGTCTACACAAAATATATTGTGTCATACCAATTACTAGCAGCATGGTTGTAGCTCTCCTTTTAAAAATGTGCAATATGTATAGTCAGATTGTGTGTAGTTCCCCATGGATAATTCCTTACATTGGCTCTGCCCATTATTTTCTATTGATGCATGTTGTTGTGCTTTCAAAAACAGGTCTTAAACTGCAACCATTTTCACAGAAAAGTATAGTGTTTCTAAGTAGTAAATTGCTTCTAGTTACATCATATCCATATGTGTGTACATGTTGCAAACATGTGTTCCTCTCCAATATAGTCATTCAAACAAATATTGTCTATGGTGTCAAGATGACTAGAACTACCATGCTGTTCTGTTGTTGAATCTGAAAAACAATAGTGCAATGTAATGTTGTTCCACCGTCCTTTACTTCTATATGTACACACATTTAAAAACCTATTGCATTTGTCAGTCACCATGTCATGCTATGGATTAACATGCCATTTCGTGTGTATCACAATCATGTTGACATCTGCTCATAGAGACATTAAATTGATGAAAATGCTTACAAAATTCTTTGTCTCTTGAATACAAGTTATCCTTAAATGTGTTTTGGCATGCTGAATAGAAGTAATAGCCACAAACACGTTAATTTGCACTGTCCATATAATGACCACATATAGGCGGTCATTCTGACCCTGGCGGTTGTAAACCGCCAGGGCAGAGTGCCGCGGAAGCACCGCCAACAGGCTGGCGGTGCTTCCGGGGGCATTGTGACCGCAGCAGTAAAGCCGCGGTTAGAAAAGGGAAGCCGGCGGTTTCCCGCCGGCTTCCCGCTGCCCCAGGGAATCCTCAACTGCGGCGCTGCAAGCAGCGCCGCCATGGGGATTCCGACCCCCTTCCCGCCAGCCTGGTCCTGGCGGTTTTCACCGCCAGAACCTGGCTGGCGGGAACGGGTGTCGTGGGGCCCCCTAACAGGGCCCCACATAGATTTTCAGTGTCTGCGTGGCAGACACTGAAAATCGCGACGGGTGCAACTGCACCCGTCGCACCCCTTCGACTCCGCCGGCTCCATTCGGAGCCGGCATTCTCGTGGAAGGGGGTTTCACGCTGGGTGGGCGGGCGGCCTTCTGGTGGTCGCCCGCCAGTCCAGCGGGAAACTCAGAATGACCGCCGCGGTCTTTTGACCGCGGTACGGTCTTCTGGCGGTTCCCGCCAGGCCGGCGGCTTCTGCCGCCGGCGGGGGTCAGAATGACCCCCATAGTGATATTTGTAAGTAGAATCACTTTGATTACAGTGTTTTGTTGCCTACTAGGCCTTAGAATGGTCCCGTACTCCAATCTACTTACTACTGTGTTGGGTTCAAGGTCTGCTACAAGCAATGTACAATTCTGAAATAACACTTCTACATTTCAGGACATCTTGACAACATCAGCACTGGAGTTGTCATATGTATACATGTGAAAAATTATGAAAAGCAAACAAAGGCCTAATTCGTCTATCACTTTGTTTCTACTTTTGTAGACTGGCCTATTTGTGGTCAAAGACTTATTAAATGCAAAATGATGTAATAATTGCATATTCTCTGCATCCTTCACATGTCCAACAATCCAGCCCAGGGGACCACCACCTGCCAGTAATGACACTACCACTCAAGACCAGGAGCAAACCTTCAGTGAGGACTCCACTTATGCAAGTCCGGATGACCAGACAGCTCCAGTGAGTCAAACGTGGCCCACACCTACACCTCCCACCATAGCTGCAACAACATCTCAGTGTGAGGACACCTGCACTTCCAGTGCACTAAGGAGATACACTTCAATCCTGTGCCCCCCTAGTCTTGGCTGCTGTTGATACACTACCAACACAGCCTCCAGTTCTGCCAGGACCCAGTGGGATGGGTTACACTTCATCAGGAGGACAGGCTAGTTGGGGTGGGGGTCATGTAAGGAAATCTATGAGCCAGCCAAGTAAGGGCACCGGGGTTTTTGCCAGCCAGACCACCATTGACCAAGTCTTGGGAGCAATACAACAGTCCCAAGACATGATGGGCTAGGTTGTAACCAAGCTCCAGGCGATCAAGGAGGTGGAGAGGAAGCACATCTTGGAACTACAGAATCAAAAGATAAAAATTATCTCCCTTACTGGGGTGTTATTTGGCATTTACCTTCATATGTGCGGGGCTTTTACTTTCCATCTGGCCCTGTCTGTGGTCCCTCCACATCTGGGCAAAGTACACCACTGCCAGCCATAGGCAGGGAGGCCCTGCCACATGAGGAGCCTGCTCCTCCCACCCTAGTCCCTGCACTTGTGCCCCCCCCCGCCAGAGGGGACGGTCGTACAGACCAGCAGGAGAGGATGGCAAGACCAACACCACCACCATTAAGAGACACAGAACCTAATTTCCTCCTGTATGTGTCTATCATTCACTTTGTGGATGATTTCATGTACACATTTGCCTTTTTTAGGACATGTGTATTTTGGACATTGGACTCCAAACTGTTTTTGGCTCTATCACCATGATAAAATGTATTTGTTCATTTCATCTTTTTTTGATTCACCTTACTATTTTTTGTGTCATGATAATAAATGTTATGGACACCGACTACAAGACTATTGTTGGATTATTTGTGGCCTTTCATTTGTCATGTCCATCTTCCACCATCATGTTGTGAAATCTTTTGAACATTCAATTGACAAAAAACGTTGACATTACAAAGAGGTAAAATGTTAACCAATGTATTCAAATAAAACAAACTAAACTCAGAATGTATTTTGAACATACATATGTTGGCAACAAGTCCTTAAAGAAATGAAATCTGGGTTTCAATAACGAGATCTAACCCTGATAGTCTGTGCCATTCAGGGTTCTATGCTCCATGACCTTGACATCATGGAGGAAAGGGAACATGTGATGGTATCAAATAAAATAGGCAAACTATCACTGATGCATAACCTCAGTTGGAGCCATACTTTCTGCCCTCGCAATAGGAATCCTAGATCAATAACACCAATAGTTTACATCATGGCAGTAACAACACCTAAGGCCACATGACCATCACAGGACACTGGTGCGATGGCACATTCACCATCAGTGCTGTGCTATCACAAATTTAATTCCCTATGAGGAAACACATCAACAGCTCCCTCCACTGTCCAAAAATTGAAGATTTACCCAATGTGAAGGAAGAACAATATGCTAAGGCTTTACATACACATGTGGTTTGAGCAAGTCATGTGGCACATTTTGCCTTGATGACACTAGAACACAGAAAACAGATCTGATACAATCTAATGAACGTCCATACTGTAAGAGTGTAAGTTGTCTCTGGAAAAGATTTGCCTATCCCATGTGGGTGTCTGTACCAGGATCAACACATGTTTGCTTTGTACTTCCAAACAGCAACATATTATAGCAAATGTCACAGCTTTGAAATGTCCAAATGAATATGACATGGTGAAGGACCCTGATACAGAATAACAAGGGGAAAAATATTTTACCTCATATTAAATTGAACTCAATTGACAAGTCATGAGGACACACATACTTAGCACAAGTACAGTTAATATATGTCAATGACCACAGTAGTCAATGTAGGGAAACGCTAATCTACTAACATCTTTGCTTTGAACTTTCCTGCATTGACAATTCCTAACAAATTACCATAGCATACAGATATGTTCCCTATGTCACAAGTTGTACTGACATTGGAGGTTAGAATTTGTAAAGGTAAACTTACACTCAGGTGAAGAAGTGGTGAATCACATCTTGATGTAAGTTAACTCCTTCTTCACCACTGTAATCTTTATTGGGTATTTCAAAATCCTTACCCAGGGGCTCATCAGTGTCTCCCTTCTCTGCAATTACAGGGATGTTCCTCCTCAGCAAGGTGATGTTATGGGGAATGCAGCAGGTAACCATGATTTGGTGCACCTTATCGGGTGAGTAGAGGAAGGCTCCACCGGTCTTGTCCAGGTACCTAAACCTGGCCTTAAGGAACCCAAAGCCCACTCCACTGACATCCCTGTTCTTCCATGGGCCTCATTTAAGTGGATTTCCCCTGACAATGTTGGATTTCTCAGCAGTGCCAATAACCACAGTCAGTTAGGATACACTGAGTGTCCTACACAGAAGCAGCTTATCAACAGATTACTCACATATCAAGCCATTGTCCCTTCCTACACTAGGATTCAGGCAAAAGATCATCAAGTCATTTGATACTTACCAACAAGCCAGGCCCTCTCAAGTCCAAGTTGTGACATCTGCATGGGTATGGTGCTGTTACGTAATACAAATTAATCATGTTTTGACCCAGGGAAGCAGGCACACACACATAAAATGTATAAGTCTGGAAAGCAGGCAACTTGCACATTGATGGAATTGAAGTTCTTCTGATTGTGGTAGACCTTTTCACTTGCATATAATGGCACCAAGGCAATATGCGTGCCATCTATTGCTCCAGCCACATGTGGTAGTCCACCCAAAGCATAAAGGTTTCCCTTCATGGTGGCCAAATTCTGTGGACATGGGAATTGGATGTAGCTGTTGATGTTTTACATCAAGGATGCATGGGCTTCCTGTAGCACACCACTGAAAGTTGGCTGGGACATGCCCACGGATACTTGTCAAAGTGTATTGAAAGATGCCAGTGGCAACAAAATGTACTACTGCCATAAGTTTCACTATTGGTGTTATGGCTGTTTGCTTCATATTGTGAGGCGCAAGATCAGGCTCCAACTGCTGACACAAATCCATGATAGTTTGCCTATTTAGACAATATTGTTTGATGACATCCCTTTCCTCCATGGTGGGAAGGTCTGGAAAAGGCTGGAACACCCTAGGCTGTCATCCCTACACATAGCTGAGTTCGGATGTCTGCATGTAGGGAAAATATTGGGTAAAATGCTCACACCATACTTTTAATGTCAACACACATCTGACTTCTCAGTAACATTAGAAATGTAATTGGCTAATACATGTACACACATTAGCATCAAATATTTTGACCTCAATCTTTTTTTAAATCCTCGTTTTAATTTTTATCATTATGTGCAAATAATACATTTAAACTGTATTATTTACACATCATTTTATTTTAATTTTATTTTTCTAAAATACCATCAATGGAGGTATTACTTCCCCAGCGGCACTATTGGTATCAAACACAGTCACGGTTCACATTTTAATGTGTCGTATCTTGCCAAGAAAAGTGTTGTTTGTATCTGACATTTTGAAAAACACCACCCTCCATTTTGAGTGCTGGTGATGTGCTAACAATTGAAAAATGTGCAGCTTTACACTCTAAAATGGCAGCTGTCTGACCTTGCTGTCAGGACATTGGCTACCTGACGGCTATTGGTGGAAGTTGACCACGTAGTAGGTGGTAGCGCCCACAATGGGCCCTGCCATAGGCTAACGTGTGTGACGGCTAGGCACGAAAACCAATGGCTGTGTCCATCTCTGCCACGGATGGCGTCCACCGTATACTTGTACACTGCGTTGTGAAAAAGCGCTCACTTGCCTCCTAATACAGTAGCCATCAAGACCTCCACAAATTGCTACTGTTACCAGCATCAGGCAGCCAGGATGCTGGGCTGGATCTCCTTGCCAGGGAGGTTCTGTCCCTGTACAGCCAGCTCTATGGGAACCCAGAGGAACATGCACATGTCTGATTGGGGAATATCTGACCGGGTAGCCTCTTCCTTTCTGATACACAGGCTATTTTGTTTATTTTTGATAGTGGGGGTAGTGTTGTGATTGGAGTTGGCAGAAGGGTGTAGCTGGGACAGATTGTTTTTTGCCACTGTCTAAAATGTCTGTGCATGTCAATGTTAGGTCACCTGAAAGTAGAAGCTGTCATGTGTGCTTTATTGTTTCAAAAACATGTGGCCCTCACATCTGCACGCTAGACATACGCACTTCAGATGGCAAGGTCGCCAGCAGAGATACAGTCCCTTTTAAGTACTAACTTTCCAAGACACTTCAGTGAACTTGTGGGACAAATATTCAAAGCAACCAGAACAACTGGAATCGCAAATTTCTTTAAGGCTGTTGGTTCTGGTTTCGTTCACACCTTCTCCTCCATATTTGGCTTTATGCCATCAGTCATTCATTCAATTTTCTCCAGTATTTTCGGGGGATTTCCAATAACTTTGGCTATAATAGCAGGCATTTTGCTGTTGCTACTTTTCATGCGCAATGGCTGTCCCGCCGCAACGAGGAGGAATGAAAGCGCTCCCATCAGCGCAGCTGTGTCGTGAACGCATGATGCAGTATTTTGGAGCAACACTCCTGGAGCAATTGGAGTGTGACTGGTCTCTGGCATTCAGACCGGTTTTGCATTGTGTGCAGCCTGTGTTTCGGTGCCTCTGGTGCTTTTTCGAACAAGCACTGGAAGTTTGCCTTTCTACGCAGAGCTTGCTTTCATTGGACGCTGATCTGTTGATGTTCTCACTGAGGGCTCATTACCAGACATGGGTGTTAAGGGTGCGTCTGCTACTGGAAGCTACTTACGAGTTGCCCTTCCTGGAAGATGTGGCTCTTAACTAATCATTGGGCACACCACGCAATGCCTCCTTGGCTGAGGCTCAGGCTATGGAACAAGACTGCTCCTTGGTCCTTCTTGGCGATGCCTTTCCATCTCTAACTCCTGCCGAAGCGGAAGATTTCCTGTTCTCCCTCTCCCGGAATCAATTGGAAATTCTAAAAATTACTCTGACTCTTGAAATGTGGTCATTTTTATGCCACATGTTAACAGTTTTAACCGCTTCTGTGCCTTGGACGAGGTGACCTCATCCAAGGCTACAGTTCCCCTGTGCCTTGGACAAGGTCACCTCGTCCAAGGCACAGGGGAACTTGGGGGAGCGCTAGCGCGCCCCCGTGCACCCCCGTTCCCCCCCAAGGCGGGGATGGAAGGGGAATGTTTTCACAAGATTCCTGCTCCACGATCGCGGGCAGGGCCCGCGATCGTAGACCAGGAATCTCCACTAGACACCAGGGATTTTCTTTGCTGTGTATATTTTGGGGGCGACCCCTTGGGCAAGGGTCGCCCCCCTGGGGGCCAATTTTTTTTTGTATTTCGCCCCCCCCTGGGGGCAGATCCGCCGATTTTTCGGCGGATCTGCCCCCAGGGGGGGGCGAAATCCACTAGACACCAGGGATTTTGTTTTGTTTTTTATTTTGGGGGCGACCCCTTGGTCAAGGGTGGCCCCCCCGGGGGTCAATTTTTTTCTGTATTTCGCCCCCCCTGTGGGCAGATCCGCCGATTTTTCGGCAGATCTGCCCCCAGTGGTGGGCGAAATCCACTAGACACCAGGGATTTTGTGTTGTTTTTCTATTTTGGGGGCGACCCCTTGGGCAAGGGTCGCCCCCCGGGTGTCAATTTTTTTTAGTGTTTCGCCCCCCCCCCCCCCGGGGGCATATCGCCTTTTTTTCGGCGGATCTGCCCCGGGGGGGGGGGGCAAATCCACTAGACACCAGGGATTTATTTTTAGTGTAAAGTTTCTTTTGGGGGCGACCCCTTGGGCAAGGGTTGCCACACTGGGGGGCTATTTTATTTAGTATTTTGCCCCCCCCCCATGGGGGCAGATCGCCGAATTTTCGGCGGATCTGCACCCTGGGGGGGGGGGGGGGCAAAATCCACTAGACACCAGGGATTTTATTTTTATTGTGTTTTTTAGGGGCAACCCCTTGGGCAAGGGTCGCTCCCCTGGGGGGCTATTTCTTTTTTTCTGTTTCGCCCCCCGATGGCAGACCAGCCATTTTTTTGGGCGATCTGGCCCCCGGGGGTGGAAGCACACTAGGCGCCAGGGATTGTGTGGTGTGTGTGTGTGTGGTGTGTGTTTGGGGGCACCCCTTGGGCAACGGTCGCCCCCCTAAAGTGGGGAAAGTTCGTATTGGCCATCTCTGCCCCCAAGGAGGGCAGAAACCAACAATACACCAGGGTTTGTTTTTTTTGTTTTGTTTTGTACTGGGGTGCCCCCTTTGGGAAGGGTCGCCCCCTAGGCCCATTTCTGCCCCGATTGGCCAATTTTGTTACGCCCATCTACCCCCGAGGGGGGCAGGATCCACTTAGGTACCAGGGACAACTTCTAAGTTCTTGGTGGTGGGGTGTTTGTCAACTGGCGAAGTATTTGTATTTGTGATTATAACAATTTATTTCTTCTTTTTCTTCTAGTTCAACGCTTTTGCTTCCTTTGCTGTGGATCCTTGCGGTTTTGGCAGTAGTTGTTCTGCGGTTTGCATAGTTGCATGTTTTAGGTAGGTGAAAGCAATTTACTCCAAAGGAGTATTGTTGACATGCATGAATGACATGTTTGTAGGTGGTGTACTAAATGCAGTATTGTGTGTTTGACATTGTCCTTAGATTTGAGCACAGTGATGTTTGGGTTGTCATAAGTCTAATTTGCTTTTTCCTTTTTTCTTTTTAGTGGGATATCATTGGTGATTGCTGTGTCTGTGCAGAGTAGTTGCTTGGTGAGTAGCTTTTTCAGGCAAGTGAGTGGTATAGTTTTTTGTAGTACATAACTCTTTGTGATAAAGCTACACTTTGTTTATTACTTATTTTAGTGCTAGTTGTTGTTGGCAATCCATTTGTTGTTAGTGAGGATCATGGCTAGCCGCAAAGTGACCGCTCAGCAGGTTGTTCGCATGCTCTTTGAGTCGTCTTCAGACCATGATTACGACACTGACTCTGCATCTGAGGCAGAGGAGGAAGCAGGAGATTCTGGAAGTGAGTTTTCTGTCCGAGAGTATTCTTCTGATGAGGAAGCTACTCTTAGTGCAGATGACGGGCCTATGTTAGAGGAGGACATTGATGTGCCATGAGTGCAGCAGCCTGGGGCTGAAGGGTTTCCCATTAGAAGACCTGACACCTGGATTGCCCCAAACATGGAGCAGCCACAGTTACCTGCATTTACTGGTCTCCCAGGGTGTAGAGTTAATACGGAAAACTTTTTGCCTGTCCATTTCTTTCACTTGTTTATGGACAATGTATTTTTGGAAGAGATTGTGGAGCAGACAAATGTGTATGCAGATTAATATTTGCGGGACAACGCTGCCAGACTTAAGCCTCAGTCTAGAGCTACTCAGCGGGTTCCCACATATCTTGAAGAGATGAAAAGGTTTTTAGGTTTGTCTTTTTTGATGGGGTTGATCAGGAAGCCGTCACTTACTTCTTATTGGTCTACTAGTCCCTTGATGGCAACTGCTATATTTCCTGCAACTATGACACGTAATCGGTATTTGCTTCTTCTTCGTATGCTGCATTTTGTAGACAATGCTTTAGCCTTGCCACAAGATCACCCTGATTGTGACCGTCTTTTTAAGATTAGGCCTGTACTTGATCATTTTGTGGATTGGTTTTCAGAGATCTATGTTCCAGGCAAAGAGATAAGTGTGGACGAGTCTTTGGTCCTTTTCAAGGGGCGTTTAGTTTTTAAGCAGTACATTCCTAGTAAGAGGGCACGGTATGGGATTAAATTGTATCTGCTGTCAGAAAGCAGTACAGGATATGTGTATAATTTCCGGGTCTACACTGGTAGGGATTCCAGTATTGACCCTCCTGGTTGTCCGGCCACTTTTGGAGTTAGCGAAAAAATTGTGTGGGAACTTCGCTAGACGTCTGTTTAACAAAGGTCACCATTTGTACGTAGATAATTTCTACACTGGAGTGCAGTTGTTCAAGGAGTTGTTTAGAGTGGACACTGTTGCTTGTGGCACAATCCGTTCTAACCGGAAAGGCTATCCAAGGGAGCTTGTCTGTAAAAAACTTGAGAGGGGACAGTGCAGTGCCTTGCGGAATAATGAGCTGCTAGCTCTGAAATTTTCAGACAGGAGGGATGTCTACATGCTATCGACCATCCATGATGAGAGTACTTCCCCTGTGGCTGTTTGGGGTCAGGTTGCGGAAGTGCGCAAACCTGCGTGCATTTTGGACTACAATAGGCACATGGGTGGTGTTGATAGAGTAGATCAAAGGTTGGAACCTTACATTGCTCTTCGTAAGTCTTATGTGTGGTATAAAAAGTTGGCCCTACATTTATTTCATTTGGCAACTTTTAATGCCTTTATTCTATGCAAGGATTGTTCACCTGAGTCAAGGATGACATTTGTTAAATTTCAGGAGTCAGTGATAGAAAGCCTTATTGTGGTGGAACCGGCAAGAGTTCCTAGAGTAGAAGTGGTGGAGGATGTGGCTAGATTGAAAGATCAGTACTTTCCAGATCACATTCCTCCCACTCCCAAAAAAGACTTGCCCACAAAGAAATGTAGAGTATGTGCCCGGAGATTAATCCGGAGGGAGAGCCGGACGTACTGCCCCGAATGCCCTTCAAAGCCTGGTCTGTGTGTGCCCGGCTGTTATAGAAGTTACCATACCAAAACAAATTCTGGGAAATACCGTGAGCGTAAGCTGTCTGTTTTATATTTTTATATGTTTCACGGTTGGCATCTCTGTCATGTATTTACTTAGAGCTTTTCTGTTTGTAGTTTTGTGCTTATTTTATAATTAGTGGTTTCTTTGTTGTTTATAAACCAAAAAAGTGATGGCGGTGTGCGTGGGGTGGCGTTTGGCTGGTGGTGTGCGTGGGGTTGCGCTTGGAAGGCGGTGTGCGTGGGGTGGCGCTTGGCTGGCGGTGTGCTAGGGGTGGAGCTTGGCTGGCGGTGTGCTTGGGGTGGCGCTTGGCTGGCGGTGTGCTTGGGGTGGCGCTTGGCTGGCGGTGTGCTTGGGGTGGCACTTGGCTGGCGGTGTGCTTGGGGTGGCGCTTGGCTGGCGGTGTGTGTGGGGTGGCGCTTGGCTGGCGGTGTGCGTGGGGTGGCGCTTGGCTGGCAGTGCCAGCCAAATGACAGTCCACACTCCCATCAGCTGGTGTGATTCTTGTATCAGGCATGTGGGCGTATGTAAGTGATGGGCCCTTGAGTGGCGCGGTCTGTCGATGTGAGTGTTGTAATGTGCTGGGCCCGTGGCTGTCGGTGTGAATGGTCTTGTGCGTGTCATGTATGAAAGGTGTGTGAATGGACTGTAAAGCGGTTGGTGCCTTGTCGCGGCTTTACAGCTCACGAGCTGTGAGTCATTGGTTCAGTTTTTTGCCTTTCAGTTATTAGCAGTGCATTTCATTTTTGTGAAATCTCTTGTTAATAAAATTTAATCCACTGAACCATCACTCACCCTCGTGCCAAATCCAACCAGTATGTGTGGTAAAAATGACAAAACCTGCTCCGCTGTAATCAGGCGTCGCAGCACACCTGTGACACGCTAGGTGCCTCGGGTGGGACCCCGATGATGAAGCATGCCACCAACTTGGTTGGTGGGTGAGTGGTCTTATTCACATAACCTAATTGCGTTTCTTTTCACAATTTTTGTGTTTGGCACATCACGGACGTATGTGCACACATCAAAATGATATATTACAAAAATACCTGTGTTTGGGGGGAGGGCCCACCTATGTTTTTGGCCCTGGGTGCGGCCTTCATCTAGGGAAACCTACAAAACCCAGACATTTTTTAAAACTAGACACCCCCAGGAGTCCAGGGAGGTGTGGCTTGCGTGGCTCCCCCAACATTTTCTTACCCAGACTCTTCTGTAAACCTCAAAATTTGCATAAAAAAGCATATTTTCCTGACATTTCTTAGTAGGATCACTGCTCCAGGACAAAATTCCTACTCCCCAGTTTTCCCCTCAGTCTCCCAAGTAAAATGACACCTCACTTATGTGGGTCCTCAAAGCAGAGTCCATCTAAAGATGTATAAAAGAATGTGCCCTTATAAACTCGCTGTGCTATCCCCTCTATCTCTTCAAGTTTTGGGCCTTATTCTGTTGCAGGCACCTGGCCCACCCACACAAGTGAGGTATCATTTTTATCGGGAGACTTGGGGGAACGCTGGGTGGAAGGAAATTTGTGGCTCCTCTCAGATTCCAGAACTTTCTGTCACCTAAATTAGAGGAAAGGGTGTTTTTTTAGCCAAAGTTTGAGGTTTGCAAAGGATTCTGGGTAACAGAAGCCCCACAAGTTACCCCATCTTGGATTCCCCTAGGTCTCTAGTTTGAAAAAATGCACAGGGTTGGTAAGTTTCCCTAGGTGGCGGCTGAGCTACAGGCCAAAATCCACAGGTAGGCACTGTTTTCTTTCAAAAAATGGGATGTGTCCACGTTGCGCTTTGGGGCATTTCCTGTCGCGGGGGCTAGGCCTACCCACACAAGTGAGGTATCATTTTTATCGGGAGACTTGGGGGAACGCTGGGTTGAAGGAAATTTGTGGCTCCTCTCAGATTCCAGCACTTTCTGCCACAGAAATGTGAGGAACATATGTTTTTTTAGCCAAATTTTGAGGTTTGCAAAGGATTCTGGGTAACAGAACCTGGTCCGAGCCCCACAAGTCACCCCATCTTGGATTCCCCTAGGTCTCTAGTTTTCAGAAATGCAAAGGTTTGGTAGGTTTCCCTAGGTGCCGGCTGAGCTAGAGGCCAAAACCTACAGGTAGGCACTTCGCAAAAATCACCTCTGTTTTCTTTCAAAAAATTGGATGTGTCCAAGTTGAGCTTTGGGGCGTTTCCTGTCGCGGGAGCTAGGCCTACCCACACAAGTGAGGTATCATTTTTATCGGGAGACTTGGGGAAACGCTGGGTGGAAGGAAATTTGTGTCTCCTCTCAGATTCCAAAACTTTCTGTCGCAGAAATATGAGGAACATGTGTTTTTTTAAGCCAAAGTTTGACGTTTGCAAAGGATTCTGGGTAACAGAACGTGGTCCGAGCCCCACAAGACACACCATCTTGGATTCTCCTAGGTCTCTAGTTTTCAGAAATGCACAGGTTTGGTAGGTTTCCCTAGGTGCCGGCTGAGCTAGAGGCCAAAATCTACAGGTAGGCACTTTGCAAAAATCACCTCTGTTTTCTTTCAAAAAATTGGATGTGTCCACGTTGCGCTTTGGGGCGTTTCCGGTCGCGGGCGCTAGGCCTACCCACACAAGTGAGGTATCATTTTTATCGGGAGACTTGGGGGAACGCTGGGTGGAAGGAAATTTGTGGCTCCTCTCAGATTCCAGAACTTTCTGCCACAGAAATGTGAGGAACATGTGTTTTTTTAGCCAAATTTTGAGGTTTGCAAAGGATTCTGGGTAACAGAAGAACAAGTCACCCCATCTTGGATTCCCCTAGGTCTCTAGTTTTCAGAAATGCACAGGTTTGGTAGGTTTCCCTAGGTGCCGGCTGAGCTAGAGGCCAAAATCTACAGGTAGGCACTTTGCAAAAATCACCTCTGTTTTCTTTCAAAAAATTGGATGTGTCCACGTTGCGCTTTGGGGCGTTTCCTGTCGCGGGCGCTAGGCCTACCCACACAAGTGAGGTATCCTTTTTATTGGGAGACTTGGAGGAACGCTGGGTGGAAGGAAATTTGTGGCTCCTCTCAGATTCCAGAACTTTCTGCCACAGAAATGTGAGGAACATGTGTTTTTTTAGCCAAATTTTGAGGTTTGCAAAGGATTTTGGGTAACAGAACCTGGTCCGAGCCCCACAAGTCACCCCATCTTGGATTCCCCTAGGTCTCTAGTTTACAGAAATGCACAGGTTTGGTAGGTTTCCCTAGGTGCCGGCTGAGCTAGAGGCCAAAATCTACATGTAGGCACTTTGCAAAAAACACCTCTGTTTTCTTTAAAAAAATTGGATGTGTCCATGTTGCGCTTTGGGGCGTTTCCTGTCGCGGGCGCTAGGCCTACCCACACAAGTGAGGTATCATTTTTATCGGGAGACTTGGGGGAACGCTGGGTGGAAGGACATTTGTGGCTCCTCTCAGATTCCAGAACTTTCTGCCACAGAAATGTGAGGAACATGTGTTTTTGTAGCCAAATTTTGAGGTTTGCAAAGGATTCTGGGTAACAGAACCTGGTCCGAGCCCCACAAGTCACCCCATCTTGGATTCCCCTAGGTCTCTAGTTTTCAGAAATGCACAGGTTTGGTAGGTTTCCCTAGGTGCCGGCTGAGCTAGAGGCCGAAATCTACAGGTAGGCACTTCGCAAAAATCACCTCTGTTTTCTTTCAAAAAATTGGATGTGTCCACGTTGAGCTTTGGGGCGTTTCCTGTCGTGGGCGCTAGGCCTACCCACACAAGTGAGGTATCCTTTTTATCGGGAGACTTGGGGGAACGCTGGGTGGAAGGAAATTTGTGGCTCCTCTCAGATTCCAGAACTTTCTGCCACAGAAATGTGAGGAACATGTGTTTTTTTAGCCAAATTTTGAGGTTTGCAAAGGATTCTGGGTAACAGAAGAACAAGTCACCCCATCTTGGATTCCCCTAGGTCTCTAGTTTTCAGAAATGCACAGGTTTGGTAGGTTTCCCTAGGTGCCGGCTGAGCTAGAGGCCAAAATCTACAGGTAGGCACTTTGCAAAAATCACCTCTGTTTTCTTTCAAAAAATTGGAAGTGTCCACGTTGCGCTTTGGGGCGTTTCCTGTCGCGGGCGCTAGGCCTACCCACACAAGTGAGGTATCCTTTTTATCGGGAGACTTGGGGGAACGCTGGGTGGAAGGAAATTTGTGGCTCCTCTCAGATTCCAGAACTTTCTGCCACAGAAATGTGAGGAACATGTGTTTTTTTAGCCAAATTTTGAGGTTTGCAAAGGATTTTGGGTAACAGAACCTGGTCCGAGCCCCACAAGTCACCCCATCTTGGATTCCCCTAGGTCTCTAGTTTACAGAAATGCACAGGTTTGGTAGGTTTCCCTAGGTGCCGGCTGAGCTAGAGGCCAAAATCTACATGTAGGCACTTTGCAAAAAACACCTCTGTTTTCTTTAAAAAAATTGGATGTGTCCATGTTGCGCTTTGGGGCGTTTCCTGTCGCAGGCGCTAGGCCTACCCACACAAGTGAGGTATCATTTTTATCGGGAGACTTGGGGGAACGCTGGGTGGAAGGACATTTGTGGCTCCTCTCAGATTCCAGAACTTTCTGCCACAGAAATGTGAGGAACATGTGTTTTTGTAGCCAAATTTTGAGGTATGCAAAGGATTCTGGGTAACAGAACCTGGTCCGAGCCCCACAAGTCACCCCATCTTGGATTCCCCTAGGTCTCTAGTTTTCAGAAATGCACAGGTTTGGTAGGTTTCCCTAGGTGCCGGCTGAGCTAGAGGCCGAAATCTACAGGTAGGCTCTTCGCAAAAATCTCCTCTGTTTTCTTTCAAAAAATTGGATGTGTCCACGTTGAGCTTTGGGGCGTTTCCTGTCGCGGGCGCTAGGCCTACCCACACAAGTGAGGTATCATTTTTATCGGGAGACTTGGGGAAACGCTGGGTGGAAGGAAATTTGTGTCTCCTCTCAGATTCCAGAACTTTCTGTCGCAGAAATATGAGTAACATGTGTTTTTTTAGCCAAATTTTGAGGTTTGCAAAGGATTCTGGGTAACAGAACCTGGTCCGAGCCCCACAAGTCACCCCATCTTGGATTCCCCTAGGTCTCTAGTTTTCAGAAATGCACAGGTTTGGTAGGTTTCCCTAGGTGCCGGCTGAGCTAGAGTCCAAAATCTACAGGTAGGCACTTTGCAAAAATCACCTCTGTTTTCTTTAAAAAAATTGGATGTGTCCACGTTGCGCTTCGGGGCGTTTCCTGACGCGGGCGCCAGGCCTACCCACACAAGTGAGGTATCATTTTTATCAGGAGACTTAGCGGAACGCTGAGTGTAAGGAAATTTGTGTCTCCTCTCAGATTCCAGAACTTTCTGTCGCAGAAATATGAGGAACATGTGTTTTTTTAACCAAATTTTGAGGTTTGCAAAGGATTCTGGGTAACAGAACCTGGTCCGAGCCCCACAAGTCACCCCATATTGGATTCCCCTAGGTCTCTAGTTTTCAGAAATGCACAGGTTTGGTATGTTTCCCTAGGTGCCGGCTGAGCTAGAGGCCAAAATCTACAGTTAGGCACTTTGCAAAAATCACCTCTGTTTTCTTTCTAAAAATTGGATGTGTCCACGTTGCGCTTTGGGGCGTTTCCTGTCGCAGGCGCTAGGCCTACCCACACAAGTGAGGTATCATTTTTATCGGGAGACTTGGGGGAACGCTGGGTGGAAGGAAATTTGTGGCTCCTCTCAGATTCAGAACTTTCTGCCACAGAAATGTGAGGAACATGTGTTTTTTTAGCCAAATTTTGAGGTTTACAAAGGATTCTGGGTAACAGAACCTGGTCCGAGCCCCACAAGTCACCCCATCTTGGATTCCCCTAGGTCTCTAGTTTTCAGAAATGCACAGGTTTGGTAGGTTTCCCTAGGTGCCGGCTGAGCTAGAGGCCAAAATCTACAGGTAGGCACTTTGCAAAAATCACCTCTGTTTTCTTTCAAAAAATTGGATGTGTCCACGTTGCGCTTTGGGGCGTTTCCTGTCGCGGGCGCAAGGCCTACCCACACAAGTGAGGTATCATTTTTATCAAGAGACTTGGCGGAACGCTGGGTGGAAGGAAATTTGTGGCTCCTCTCAGATTCCAGAACTTTCTGCCATAGAAATGTGAGGAACATGTGTTTTTTTAGCCAAATTTTGAGGTTTGCAAAGGATTCTGAGTAACAGAACCTGGTCCGAGCCCCACAAGTCACCCCATCTTGGATTCCCCTTGGTTTCTCGTTTTCAGAAATGCACAGGTTTGGTAGGTTTCCCTAGGTGCCGGCTGAGCTAGAGGCCAAAAGCTACAGGTAGGCACTTTGCAAAAATCACCTCTGTTTTCCTTCACAAAATTGGATGTGTCCACGTTGCGCTTTGGGGCGTTTCCTGTCACGGGCGCTAGGCCTACCGACACAAGTGAGGTATCATTTTTATCAGGAGACTTGGGGGAACGCTGGGTGGAAGGAAATTCGTGGCTCCTCTCAGATTCCAGAACTTTCTGCCACAGAAATGTGAGGAACATGTGTTTTTTTAGCCAAATTTTGAGGTTTGCAAAGGATTTTGGGTAACAGAACCTGGTCCGAGCCCCACAAGTCACCCCATCTTGGATTCCCCTAGGTCTCTAGTTTTCAGAAATGCACAGGTTTGGTAGGTTTCCCTAGGTGCCGGCTGAGCTAGAGGCCAAAATCTACAGGTAGGCACTTTGCAAAAATCACCTCTGTTTTCTTTCAAAAAATTGTATGTGTCCACGTTGCGCTTTGGGGCGTTTCCTGTCGCGGGCGCTAGGCCTACCCACACAAGTGAGGTATCATTTTATCGGGAGACTTGGGGGTACGCTGGGTGGAAGGAAATTTGTGGCTCCTCTCAGATTCCAGAACTTTCTGCCACAGAAATGTGAGGAACATGTGTTTTTTAGCCAAATTTTGAGGTTTGCAAAGGATTTTGGGTAACAGAACCTGGTCCGAGCCCCTCAAGTCACCCCATCTTGGATTCCCCTAGGTCTCTAGTTTTCAGAAATGCACAGGTTTGGTAGGTTTCCCTAGGTGCCGGCTGAGCTAGAGGCCAAAATCTACAGGTAGGCACTTTGCAAAAATCACCTCTGTTTTCTTTCAAAAAATTGGATGTGTCCACGTTGCGCTTTGGGGCGTTTCCTGTCGCGGGCGCTAGGCCTACCCACACAAGTGAGGTATCATTTTATCGGGAGACTTGAGGGAACGCTGGGTGGAAGGAAATTTGTGGCTCCTCTCAGATTCCAGAACTTTCTGCCACAGAAATGTGAGGAACAAGTGTTTTTTTAGCCAAATTTTGAGGTTTGCAAAGGATTCTGGGAAACAGAACCTGGTCCGAGCCCCACAAGTCACCCCATCTTGGATTCCCCTAGGTCTCTAGTTTTCAGAAATGCACAGGTTTGGTAGGTTTCCCTAGGTGCCGGCTGAGCTAGAGGCCAAAATCTACAGGTAGGCACTTCGCAAAAATCACCTCTGTTTTCTTTCAAAAAATTGGATGTGTCCACGTTGCGCTTTGGGGCGTTTCCTGTCGCGGGCGCTAGGCCTACCCACACAAGTGAGGAATCATTTTTATCGGGAGACTTGGGGAAACGCTGGGTGGAAGGAAATTTGTGGCTCCTCTCAGATTCCAGAACTTTCTGCCACAGAAATGTGAGGAACATGTGTTTTTTTAGCCAAATTTTGAGGTTTGCAAAGAATTCTGGGTAACAGAACCTGGTCCGAGCCCCACAAGTCACCCCATCTTGGATTCCCCTAGGTCTCTAGTTTTCAGAAATGCACAGGTTTGTTAAGTTTCCCTAGGTGCCGGCTGAGCTAGAGTACAAAATCTACAGGTAGGCACTTCGCAAAAATCACCTCTGATTTCTTTAAAAAAAATGGATGTGTCCATGTTGCGCTTTGGGTTGTTTCCTGTCGCGGGCGCTAGGCCTACCCACACAAGTGAGGTATCATTTTTATCGGGAGACTTGGGGGAACGCTGGGTGGAAGGAAATTTGTGGCTCCTCTCAGATTCCAGAACTTTCTGCCACAGAAATGTGAGGGACATGTGTTTTTTATCCAAATTTTGAGGTTTGCAAAGGATTCTGGGTAACAGAACCTGGTCCGAGCCCCACAAGTCACCCCATCTTGGATTCCCCTAGGTCTCTAGTTTTCAGAAATGCACAGGTTTGTTAAGTTTCCCTAGGTGCCGGCTGAGCTAGAGTCCAAAATCTACAGGTAGGCACTTTGCAAAAAACACCTCTGTTTTCTTTCAAAAAATTGGATGTGTCCACGTTGCGCTTTGGGGCGTTTCCTGTCGCGGGCGCTAGGCCTACCCACACAAGTGAGGAATCATTTTTATCGGGAGACTTGGGGAAACGCTGGGTGGAAGGAAATTTGTGGCTCCTCTCAGATTCCAGAACTTTCTGCCACAGAAATGTGAGGAACATGTGTTTTTTTAGCCAAATTTTGAGGTTTGCAAAGGATTCTGGGTAACAGAACCTGGTCCGAGCCCCACAAGTCACCCCATCTTGGATTCCCCTAGGTCTCTAGTTTTCAGAAATGCACAGGTTTGTTAAGTTTCCCTAGGTGCCGGCTGAGCTAGAGTACAAAATCTACAGGTAGGCACTTCGCAAAAATCACCTCTGATTTCTTTAAAAAAAATGGATGTGTCCATGTTGCGCTTTGGGTTGTTTCCTGTCGCGGGCGCTAGGCCTACCCACACAAGTGAGGTATCATTTTTATCGGGAGACTTGGGGGAACGCTGGTTGGAAGGAAATTTGTGGCTCCTCTCAGATTCCAGAACTTTCTGCCACAGAAATGTGAGGGACATGTGTTTTTTATCCAAATTTTGAGGTTTGCAAAGGATTCTGGGTAACAGAACCTGGTCCGAGCCCCACAAGTCACCCCATATTGGATTCCCCTAGGTCTCTAGTTTTCAGAAATGCACAGGTTTGGTAGGTTTCCCTAGGTGTCGGCTGAGCTAGAGGCCAAAATCTACAGGTAGGCACTTTGCAAAAATCACCTCTGTTTTCTTTCAAAAAATTGGATGTGTCCACGTTGCGCTTTGGGGCGTTTCCTGTCGCGGGCGCTAGGCCTACCCACACAAGTGAGGTATCATTTTTATCGGGAGACTTGGGGGAACGCTGGGTGGAAGGACATTTGTGGCTCCTCTCAGATTCCAGAACTTTCTGCCACAGAAATGTGAGGAACATGTGTTTTTGTAGCCAAATTTTGAGGTTTGCAAAGGATTCTGGGTAACAGAACCTGGTCCGAGCCCCACAAGTCACCCCATCTTGGATTCCCCTAGGTCTCTAGTTTTCAGAAATGCACAGGTTTGGTAGGTTTCCCTAGGTGCCGGCTGAGCTAGAGGCCGAAATCTACAAGTAGGCACTTCGCAAAAATCACCTCTGTTTTCTTTCAAAAAATTGGATGTGTCCACGTTGAGCTTTGGGGCGTTTCCTGTCGCGGGCGCTAGGCCTACGCACACAAGTGAGGTATCATTTTTATCGGTAGACTTGGGGAAACGCTGGGTGGAAGGAAATTTGTGTCTCCTCTCAGATTCCAGAACTTTCTGTCACAGAAATATGAGGAACAGGTGTTTTTTTAGCCAAATTTTGAGGTTTGCAAAGGATTCTGGGTAACAGAAACTGGTCCGAGCCCCACAAGTCACCCCATCTTGGATTCCCCTAGGTCTCTAGTTTTCAGAAATGCACAAGTTTGGTAGGTTTCCCTAGGTGCCGGCTGAGCTAGAGTCCAAAATCTACAGGTAGGCACTTTGCAAAAATCACCTCTGTTTTCTTTCAAAAAATTGGATGTGTCCACGTTGCGCTTCGGGGCGTTTCCTGTCGCGGGCGCCAGGCCTACCCACACAAGTGAGGTATCATTTTTATCAGGAGACTTGGCGGAACGCTGAGTGGAAGGAAATTTGTGGCTCCTCTCAGATTCCAGAACTTTCTGCAACAGAAATGTGAGGAACATGTGTTTTTTTAGCAAAATTTTGAGGTTTGCAAAGGATTCTGGGTAACAGAACCTGGTCCGAGCCCCACAAGTCACCCCATCTTGGATTCCCCTTGGTCTCTCGTTTTCAGAAATGCACAGGTTAGGTAGGTTTCCCTAGGTGCCGGCTGAGCTAGAGGCCAAAAGCTACAGGTAGGCACTTTGCAAAAATCACCTCTGTTTTCTTTCAAAAAATTGGATGTGTCCACGTTGCGCTTTGGGGCGTTTCCTGTCACGGGCGCTAGGCCTACCCACACAAGTGAGGTATAATTTTTATCAGGAGACTTGGGGGAACGCTGGGTTGAAGGAAATTTGTGGCTCCTCTCAGTTTCCAGAACTTTCTGCCACAGAAATGTGAGGAACAAGTGTTTTTTTAGCCAAATTTTGAGGTTTGCAAAGGATTCTGGGTAACAGAACCTGGTCTGAGCCCCACAAGTCACCCCATCTTGGATTCCCCTAGGTCTCTAGTTTTCAGAAATGCACAGGTTTGTTAAGTTTCCCTAGGTGCCGGCTGAGCTAGAGTCCAAAATCTACAGGTAGGCACTTCGCAAAAATCACCTCTGTTTTCTTTAAAAAAAATGGATGTGTCCACGTTGCGCTTTGGGGCGTTTCCTGTCGCGGGCGCTAGGCCTACCCACACAAGTGAGGTATCATTTTTATCAGGAGACTTGGGGGAACGCTGGGTGGAAGGAAATTTGTGGCTCCTATCAGATTCCAGAACTTTCTGCCACAGAAATGTGAGGAACATGTGTTTTTTTAGCCAAATTTTGAGGTTTGCAAAGGATTCTGGGAAACAGAACGTGGTCCGAGCCCCACAAGTCACCCCATCATGGATTCCCCTAGGTCTCTAGTTTTCAGAAATGCACAGGTTTGGTAGGTTTCCCTAGGTGCCGGCTGAGCTAGATGCCAAAATCTACAGGTAGGCACTTCGCAAAAATCACCTCTGTTTTCCTTCAAAAAATTGGATGTGTCCACGTTGCGCTTCGGGGCGTTTCCTGTCGCGGGCGCTAGGCCTACCCACACAAGTGAGGTATCATTTTTATCGGGAGACTTGGGGGAACGCTGGGTGGAAGGAAATTCGTGGCTCCTCTCAGATTCCAGAACTTTCTGCCACAGAAATGTGAGGAACAAGTGTTTTTTTAGCCAAATTTTGAGGTTTGCAAAGGATTCTGGGTAACAGAACCTGGTCCGAGCCCCACAAGTCACCCCATCTTAGATTCCCCTAGGTCTCTAGTTTTCAGAAATGCACAGGTTTGTTAAGTTTCAATAGATGCCGGCTGAGCTAGAGTCCAAAATCTACAGGTAGGCACTTCGCAAAAATCACCTCTGTTTTCTTTCAAAAAAATGGATGTGTCCACGTTGCGCTTTGGGGCGTTTCCTGTCGCGGGCGCTAGGCCTACCCACACAAGTGAGGTATCATTTTTATCGGGAGACTTGGGGGAACGCTGGGTGGAAGGAAATTTGTGGCTCCTATCAGATTCCAGAACTTTCTGCCACAGAAATGTGAGGAACATGTGTTTTTTTATCCAAATTTTGAGGTTTGCAAAGGATTCTGGGAAACAGAACCTGGTCCGAGCCCCACAAGTCACCCCATCTTGGATTCCCCTAGGTCTCTAGTTTTCAGAAATGCACAGGTTTGGTAGGTTTCCCTAGGTGCCGGCTGAGCTAGAGGCCAAAATCTACAGGTAGGCACTTTGCAAAAATCACCTCTGTTTTCTTTCAAAAAATTGGATGTGTCCACGTTGCGCTTTGGGGCGTTTCCTGTCGCGGGCGCTAGGCCTACCCACACAAGTGAGGTATCATTTTATCGGGAGACTTGGGGGAACGCTGGGTGGAAGGAAATTTGTATCTCCTCTCAGATTCCAGAACTTTCTGACACAGAAATGTGAGGAACATGTGTTTGTTTAGCCAAATTTTGAGGTTTGCAAAGGATTCTGGGTAACAGAACCTGGTCCGAGCCCCACAAGTCACCCTATCTTGGATTCCCCTAGGTCTCTAGTTTTCAGAAATGCACAGGTTTGGTAGGTTTCCCTAGGTGCCGGCTGAGCTAGAGGCCAAAATCTACAGGTAGGCACTTCGCAAAAATCACCTCTGTTTTCCTTCAAAAAATTGGATGTGTCCACGTTGCGCTTCGGGGCGTTTCCTGTCGCGGGCGCTAGGCCTACCCACACAAGTGAGGTGTCATTTTTATCGGGAGACTTGGGGGAACGCTGGGTGGAAGGAAATTCGTGGCTCCTCTCAGATTCCAGAACTTTCTGCCACAGAAATGTGAGGAACAAGTGTTTTTTTAGCCAAATTTTGAGGTTTGCAAAGGATTCTGGGTAACAGAACCTGGTCCGAGCCCCACAAGTCACCCCATCTTAGATTCCCCTAGGTCTCTAGTTTTCAGAAATGCACAGGTTTGTTAAGTTTCCCTAGGTGCCGGCTGAGCTAGAGTCCAAAATCTACAGGTAGGCACTTTGCAAAAATCACCTCTGTTTTCTTTCAAAAAATTGGATGTGTCCACGTTGCGCTTTGGGGCGTTTCCTGTCGCGGGCGCTAGGCCTACCCACACAAGTGAGGTATCATTTTATCGGGAGACTTGGGGGAACGCTGGGTGGAAGTAAATTTGTGGCTCCTCTCAGATTCCAAAACTTTCTGACACAGAAATGTGAGGAACATGTGTTTGTTTAGCCAAATTTTGAAGTTTGCAAAGGATTCTGGGTAACAGAACCTGGTCCGAGCCCCACAAGTCACCCCATCTTGGATTCCCCTAGGTCTCTAGTTTTCAGAAATGCACAGGTTTGGTAGGTTTCCCTAGGTGCCGGCTGAGCTAGAGGCCAAAATCTACAGGTAGGCACTTCGCAAAAATCACCTCTGTTTTCTTTCAAAAAATTGGATGTGTCCACGTTGAGCTTTGGGGCGTTTCCTGTCGCGGGCGCTAGGCCTACCCACACAAGTGAGGTATCATTTTTATCGGGAGACTTGGGGGAACGCTGGGAGGAAGGAAATTTGTGGCTGCTCTCAGATTCCAGAACTTTCTGCCACAGAAATGTGAGGAACATGTGTTTTTTTAGCAAAATTTTGAGGTTTGCAAAGGATTCTGGGTAAGAGAACCTGGTCCGAGCCCCACAAGTCACCCCATCTTGGATTCCCCTTGGTCTCTAGTTTTCAGAAATGCACAGGTTTGGTAGGTTTCCCTAGGTGCCGGCTGAGCTAGAGGCCAAAATCTACAGGTAGGCACTTTGCAAAAATCACCTCTGTTTTCTTTCAATAAATTGGCTGTGTCCACGTTGCGCTTTGGGGCGTTTCCTGTCGCGGGCGCAAGGCCTACCCACACAAGTGAGGTATCATTTTTATCAGGAGACTTGGCGGAACGCTGGGTGGAAGGAAATTTGTGGCTCCTCTCAGATTCCAGAACTTTCTGCCATAGAAATGTGAGGAACATGTGTTTTTTTAGCCAAATTTTGAGGTTTGCAAAGGATTCTGGGTAACAGAACCTGGTCCGAGCCCCACAAGTCACCCCATCTTGTATTCCCCTTGGTTTCTCGTTTTCAGAAATGCACAGGTTTGGTAGGTTTCCCTAGGTGCCGGGTGAGCTAGAGGCCAAAAGCTACAGGTAGGCACTTTGCAAAAATCACCTCTGTTTTCTTTAAAAAAATTGGATGTGTCCACGTTGCGCTTTGGGGCGTTTCCTGTCACGGGCGCTAGGCCTACCCACACAAGTGAGGTATAATTTTTATCAGGAGACTTGGGGGAACGCTGGGTTGAAGGAAATTTGTGGCTCCTCTCAGATTCCAGAACTTTCTGCCACAGAAATGTGAGGAACGAGTGTTTTTTTAGCCGAATTTTGAGGTTTGCAAAGGATTCTGGGTAACAGAACCTGGTCTGAGCCCCACAAGTCACCCCATCTTGGATTCCCCTAGGTCTCTAGTTTTCAGAAATGCACAGGTTTGTTAAGTTTCCCTAGGTGCCGGCTGAGCTAGAGTCCAAAATCTACAGGTAGGCACTTTGCAAAAATCACCTCTGTTTTCTTTAAAAAAAATGGATGTGTCCACGTTGCGCTTTGGGGCGTTTCCTGTCGCGGGCGCTAGGCCTACCCACACAAGTGAGGTATCATTTTTATCGGGAGACTTGGGGGAACGCTGGGTGGAAGGACATTTGTGGCTCCTCTCAGATTCCAGAACTTTCTGCCACAGAAATGTGAGGAACATGTGTTTTTGTAGCCAAATTTTGAGGTTTGCAAAGGATTCTGGGTAACAGAACCTGGTCCGAGCCCCACAAGTCACCCCATCTTGGATTCCCCTAGGTCTCTAGTTTTCAGAAATGCACAGGTTTGGTAGGTTTCCCTAGGTGCCGGCTGAGCTAGAGGCCGAAATCTACAGGTAGGCACTTCGCAAAAATCACCTCTGTTTTCTTTCAAAAAATTGGATGTGTCCACGTTGAGCTTTGGGGCGTTTCCTGTCGCGGGCGCTAGGCCTACCCACACAAGTGAGGTATCATTTTTATCGGGAGACTTGGGGAAACGCTGGGTGGAAGGAAATTTGTGTCTCCTCTCAGATTCCAGAACTTTCTGTCGCAGAAATATGAGGAACATGTGTTTTTTTAGCCAAATTTTGAGGTTTGCAAAGGATTCTGGGTAACAGAAACTGGTCCGAGCCCCACAAGTCACCACATCTTGGATTCCCCTAGGTCTCTAGTTTTCAGAAATGCACAGGTTTGGTAGGTTTCCCTAGGTGCCGGCTGAGCTAGAGTCCAAAATCTACAGGTAGGCATTTTGCAAAAATCACCTCTGTTTTCTTTCAAAAAATTGGATGTGTCCACGTTGCGCTTCGGGGCGTTTCCTGTCGCGGGCGCTAGGCCTACCCACACAAGTGAGGTATCATTTTTATCGGGAGACTTGGGGAAACGCTGGGTGGAAGGAAATTTGTGTCTCCTCTCAGATTCCAGAACTTTCTGTCGCAGAAATATGAGGAACATGTGTTTTTTTAGCCTAATTTTGAGGTTTGCAAAGGATTCTGGGTAACAGAACCTGGTCCGAGCCCCACAAGTCACCCCATCTTGGATTCCCCTAGGTCTCTAGTTTTCAGAAATGCACAGGTTTGGTAGGTTTCCCTAGGTGCTGGCTGAGCTAGAGGCCAAAATCTACAGGTAGGCACTTCGCAAAAATCACCTCTGTTTTCTTTCAAAAAATTGGATGTGTCCACGTTGCGCTTTGGTGCGTTTCCTGTCGCGGGCGCTAGGCCTACCCACACAAGTGAGGTATCATTTTTATCGGGAGACTTGGGGGAATGCTGGGTGGAAGGAAATTTGTGGCTGCTCTCAGATTCCAGAACTTTCTGCCACAGAAATGTGAGGAACATGTGTTTTTTTAGCAAAATTTTGAGGTTTGCAAAGGATTCTGGGTAAGAGAACCTGGTCCGAGCCCCACAAGTCACCCCATCTTGGATTCCCCTTGGTCTCTAGTTTTCAGAAATGCACAGGTTTGGTAGGTTTCCCTAGGTGCCGGCTGAGCTAGAGGCCAAAAGCTACAGGTAGGCACTTTGCAAAAATCACCTCTGTTTTCCTTCAAAAAATTGGATGTGTCCACGTTGCGCTTTGGGGCGTTTCCTGTCACAGGCGCTAGGCCTACCCACACAAGTGAGGTATAATTTTTATCAGGAGACTTGGGGGAACGCTGGGTTGAAGGAAATTTGTGGCTCCTCTCAGTTTCCAGAACTTTCTGCCACAGAAATGTGAGGAACAAGTGTTTTTTTAGCCAAATTTTGAGGTTTGCAAAGGATTCTGGGTAACAGAACCTGGTCTGAGCCCCACAAGTCACCCCATCTTGGATTCCCCTAGGTCTCTAGTTTTCAGAAATGCACAGGTTTGTTAAGTTTCCCTAGGTGCCGGCTGAGCTAGAGTCCAAAATCTACAGGTAGGCACTTCGCAAAAATCACCTCTGTTTTCTTTCCAAAAAATGGATGTGTCCACGTTGCGCTTTGGGGCGTTTCCTGTCGCGGGCGCTAGGCCTACCCACACAAGTGAGGTATCATTTTTATCGGGAGACTTGGGGGAACGCTGGGTGGAAGGAAATTTGTGGCTCCTATCAGATTCCAGAACTTTCTGCCACAGAAATGTGAGGAACATGTGTTTTTTTAGCCAAATTTTTAGGTTTGCAAAGGATTCTGGGAAACAGAACCTGGTCCGAGCCCCACAAGTCACCCCATCTTGGATTCCCCTAGGTCTCTAGTTTTCAGAAATGCACAGGTTTGGTAGGTTTCCCTAGGTGCCGGCTGAGCTAGAGGCCAAAATCTACAGGTAGGCACTTCGCAAAAATCACCTCTGTTTTCCTTCAAAAAATTGGATGTGTCCACGTTGCGCTTCGGGGCGTTTCCTGTCGCGGGCGCTAGGCCTACCCACACAAGTGAGGTGTCATTTTTATCGGGAGACTTGGGGGAACGCTGGGTTGAAGGAAATTCGTGGCTCCTCTCAGATTCCAGAACTTTCTGCCACAGAAATGTGAGGAACAAGTGTTTTTTTAGCCAAATTTTGAGGTTTGCAAAGGATTCTGGGTAACAGAACCTGGTCCGAGCCCCACAAGTCACCCCATCCTAGATTCCCCTAGGTCTCTAGTTTTCAGAAATGCACAGGTTTGTTAAGTTTCCCTAGGTGCCGGCTGAGCTAGAGTCCAAAATCTACAGGTAGGCACTTCGCAAAAATCACCTCTGTTTTCTTTCCAAAAAATGGATGTGTCCACGTTGCACTTTGGGGCGTTTCCTGTCGCGGGCGCTAGGCCTACCCACACAAGTGAGGTATCATTTTTATCGGGAGACTTGGGGGAACGCTGGGTGGAAGGAAATTTGTGGCTCCTATCAGATTCCAGAACTTTCTGCCACAGAAATGTGAGGAACATGTGTTTTTTTAGCCAAATTTTTAGGTTTGCAAAGGATTCTGGGAAACAGAACCTGGTCCGAGCCCCACAAGTCACCCCATGTTGGATTCCCCTGGGTCTCTAGTTTTCAGAAATGCACAGGTTTGGTAGGTTTCCCTAGGTGCCGGCTGAGCTAGAGGCCAAAATCTACAGGTAGGCACTTTGCAAAAATCACCTCTGTTTTCTTTCAAAAAATTGGATGTGTCCACGTTGCGCTTTGGGGCGTTTCCTGTCGCGGGCGCCAGGCCTACCCACACAAGTGAGGTGTCATTTTTATCGGGAGACTTGGGGGAACGCTGGGTGGAAGGAAATTCGTGGCTCCTCTCAGATTCCAGAACTTTCTGCCACAGAAATGAGAGGAACATGTGTTTTTTTAGCCAAATTTTGAGGTTTGCAAAGGATTCTGGGTAACAGAACCTGGTCCGAGCCCCACAAGTCACCCCATCTTGTATTCCCCTTGGTTTCTCGTTTTCAGAAATGCACAGGTTTGTTAAGTTTCCCTAGGTGCCGGCTGAGCTAGAGTCCAAAATCTACAGGTAGGCACTTCGCAAAAATCACCTCTGTTTTCTTTAAAAAAAATGGATGTGTCCACGTTGCACTTTGGGGCGTTTCCTGTCGCGGGCGCTAGGCCTACCCACACAAGTGAGGTATCATTTTTATCAGGAGACTTGGGGGAACGCTGGGTGGAAGGAAATTTGTGGCTCCTATCAGATTCCAGAACTTTCTGCCACAGAAATGTGAGGAACATGTGTTTTTTTAGCCAAATTTTGAGGTTTGCAAAGGATTCTGGGAAACAGAACCTGGTCCGAGCCCCACAAGTCACCCCATCTTGGATTCCCCTGGGTCTCTAGTTTTCAGAAATGCACAGGTTTGGTAGGTTTCCCTAGGTGCCGGCTGAGCTAGAGGCCAAAATCTACAGGTAGGCACTTTGCAAAAATCACCTCTGTTTTCTTTAAAAAAATTGGATGTGTCCACGTTGCACTTTGGGGCGTTTCCTGTCGCGGGCGCCAGGCCTACCCACACAAGTGAGGTATCATTTTTATCAGGAGACTTGGCGGAACGCTGAGTGGAAGGAAATTTGTGGCTCCTCTCAGATTCCAGAACTTTCTGCCATAGAAATGTGAGGAACATGTGTTTTTTTAGCCAAATTTTGAGGTTTGCAAAGGATTCTGGGTAACAGAACCTGGTCCGAGCCCCACAAGTCACCCCATCTTGTATTCCCCTTGGTTTCTCGTTTTCAGAAATGCACAGGTTTGGTAGGTTTCCCTAGGTGCCGGCTGAGCTAGAGGCCAAAAGCTACAGGTAGGCACTTTGCAAAAATCACCTCTGTTTTCTTTAAAAAAATTGGATGTGTCCACGTTGCGCTTTGGGGCGTTTCCTGTCACGGGCGCTAGGCCTACCCACACAAGTGAGGTATAATTTTTATCAGGAGACTTGTGGGAACGCTGGGTTGAAGGAAATTTGTGGCTCCTCTCAGATTCCAGAACTTTCTGCCACAGAAATGTGAGGAACGAGTGTTTTTTTAGCCGAATTTTGAGGTTTGCAAAGGATTCTGGGTAACAGAACCTGGTCTGAGCCCCACAAGTCACCCCATCTTGGATTCCCCTAGGTCTCTAGTTTTCAGAAATGCACAGGTTTGTTAAGTTTCCCTAGGTGCCGGCTGAGCTAGAGTCCAAAATCTACAGGTAGGCACTTTGCAAAAATCACCTCTGTTTTCTTTCAAAAAAATGGATGTGTCCACGTTGCGCTTTGGGGCGTTTCCTGTCGCCGGCGCTAGGCCTACCCACACAAGTGAGGTAACATTTTTATCGGGAGACTTGGGGGAACGCTGGGTGGAAGGACATTTGTGGCTCCTCTCAGATTCCAGAACTTTCTGCCACAGAAATGTGAGGAACATGTGTTTTTGTAGCCAAATTTTGAGGTTTGCAAAGGATTCTGGGTAACAGAACCTGGTCCGAGCCCCACAAGTCACCCCATCTTGGATTCCCCTAGGTCTCTAGTTTTCAGAAATGCACAGGTTTGGTAGGTTTCCCTAGGTGCCGGCTGAGCTAGAGGCCGAAATCTACAGGTAGGCACTTCGCAAAAATCACCTCTGTTTTCTTTCAAAAAATTGGATGTGTCCACGTTGAGCTTTGGGGCGTTTCCTGTCGCGGGCGCTAGGCCTACCCACACAAGTGAGGTATCATTTTTATCAGGAGACTTGGCGGAACGCTGAGTGGAAGAAAATTTGTGGCTCCTCTCAGATTCCAGAACTTTCTGCCACAGAAATGTGAGGAACATGTGTTTTTTTATCCAAATTTTGAGGTTTTCAAAGGATTTTGGGTAACAGAACCTGGTCCGAGCCCCACAAGTCACCCCATCTTGGATTCCCCTAGGTCTCTAGTTTTCAGAAATGCACAGGTTTGGTTGGTTTCCCTTGGTGCCGGCTGAGCTAGAGGCCAAAATCTACAGGTAGGCACTTTGCAAAAATCACCTCTGTTTTCTTTCAATAAATTGGATGTGTCCACGTTGCGCTTTGGGGCGTTTCCTGTCGCGGGCGCAAGGCCTAACCACACAAGTGAGGTATCATTTTTATCAGGAGACTTGGCGGAACGCTGGGTGGAAGGAAATTTGTGGCTCCTCTCAGATTCCAGAACTTTCTGATATAGAAATGTGAGGAACATGTGTTTTTTTAGCCAAATTTTGAGGTTTGCAAAGGATTCTGGGTAACAGAACCTGGTCCGAGCCCCACAAGTCACCCCATCTTGGATTCCCCTTGGTTTCTCGTTTTCAGAAATGCACAGGTTTGGTAGGTTTCCCTAGGTGCCGGCTGAGCTAGAGGCCAAAAGCTACAGGTAGGCACTTTTCAAAAATCACCTCTGTTTTCTTTCAAAAAATTGGATGTGTCCACGTTGCGCTTTGGGGCGTTTCCTGTCGCGGGCGCAAGGCCTAACCACACAAGTGAGGTATCATTTTTATCAGGAGACTTGGGGGAACGCTGGGTTGAAGGAAATTTGTGGCTCCTCTCAGATTCCAGAACTTTCTGCCACAGAAATGTGAGGAACAAGTGTTTTTTTAGCCAAATTTTGAGGTTTGCAAAGGATTCTGGGTAACAGAACCTGGTCTGAGCCCCACAAGTCACCCCATCTTGGATTCCCCTAGGTCTCTAGTTTTCAGAAATGCACAGGTTTGTTAAGTTTCCCTAGGTGCCAGCTGAGCTAGAGTCCAAAATCTACAGGTAGGCACTTTGCAAAAATCACCTCTGTTTTCTTTCAAAAAAATGGATGTGTCCACGTTGCGCTTTGGGGCGTTTCCTGTCGCGGGCGCTAGGCCTACCCACACAAGTGAGGTATCATTTTTATCGGGAGACTTGGGGGAACGCTGGGTGGAAGGACATTTGTGGCTCCTCTCAGATTCCAGAACTTTCTGCCACAGAAATGTGAGGAACATGTGTTTTTGTAGCCAAATTTTGAGGTTTGCAAAGGATTCTGGGTAACAGAACCTGGTCCGAGCCCCACAAGTCACCCCATCTTGGATTCCCCTAGGTCTCTAGTTTTCAGAAATGCACAGGTTTGGTAGGTTTCCCTAGGTGCCGGCTGAGCTAGAGGCCGAAATCTACAGGTAGGCACTTCGCAAAAATCACCTCTGTTTTCTTTCAAAAAATTGGATGTGTCCACGTTGAGCTTTGGGGCGTTTCCTGTCGGGGGCGCTAGGCCTACCCACACAAGTGAGGTATCATTTTTATCGGTAGACTTGGGGAAACGCTGGGTGGAAGGAAATTTGTGTCTCCTCTCAGATTCCAGAACTTTCTGTCGCAGAAATATGAGGAACAGGTGTTTTTTTAGCCAAATTTTGAGGTTTGAAAAGGATTCTGGGTAACAGAAACTGGTCCGAGCCCCACAAGTCACCCCATCTTGGATTCCCCTAGGTCTCTAGTTTTCAGAAATGCACAGGTTTGGTAGGTTTCCCTAGGTGCCGGCTGAGCTAGAGTCCAAAATCTACAGGTAGGCACTTTGCAAAAATCACCTCTGTTTTCTTTCAAAAAATTGGATGTGTCCACGTTGCGCTTCGGGGCGTTTCCTGTCGCGGGCGCCAGGCCTACCCACACAAGTGAGGTATCATTTTTATCAGGAGACTTGGCGGAACGCTGAGTGGAAGGAAATTTGTGGCTCCTCTCAGATTCCAGAACTTTCTGCCACAGAAATGTGAGGAACATGTGTTTTTTTATCCAAATTTTGAGGTTTTCAAAGGATTTTGGGTAACAGAACCTGGTCCGAGCCCCACAAGTCACCCCATCTTGGATTCCCCTAGGTCTCTAGTTTTCAGAAATGCACAGGTTTGGTAGGTTTCCCTAGGTGCCGGCTGAGCTAGAGGCCAAAATCTACAGGTAGGCACTTTGCAAAAATCACCTCTGTTTTCTTTCAAAAAATTGGATGTGTCCACGTTGCGCTTTGGGGCGTTTCCTGTCGCGGGCGCTAGGCCTACCCACACAAGTGAGGTATCATTTTATCGGGAGACTTGGGGGAACGCTGGGTGGAAGGAAATTTGTGGCTCCTCTCAGATTCCAGAACTTTCTGACACAGAAATGTGAGGAACATGTGTTTGTTTAGCCAAATTTTGAGGTTTGCAAAGGATTCTGGGTAACAGAACCTGGTCCGAGCCCCACAAGTCACCCCATCTTGGATTCCCCTAGGTCTCTAGTTTTCAGAAATGCACAGGTTTGGTAGGTTTCCCTAGGTGCCGGCTGAGCTAGGGGCCAAAATCTACAGGTAGGCACTTTGCAAAAATCACCTCTGTTTTCTTTAAAAAAATTGGATGTGTCCACGTTGCGCTTTGGGGCGTTTCCTGTCGCGGGCGCTAGGCCTACCCACACAAGTGAGGTATCATTTTTATCGGGAGACTTGGGGGAACGCTGGGTGGAAGGACATTTGTGGCTCCTCTCAGATTCCAGAACTTTCTGCCACAGAAATGTGAGGAACATGTGTTTTTGTAGCCAAATTTTGAGGTTTGCAAAGGATTCTGGGTAACAGAACCTGGTCCGAGCCCCACAAGTCACTCCATCTTGGATTCCCCTAGGTCTCTAGTTTTCAGAAATGCACAGGTTTGGTAGGTTTCCCTAGGTGCCGGCTGAGCTAGAGGCCAAAATCTACAGGTAGGCACTTCGCAAAAATCACCTCTGTTTTCTTTCAAAAAATTGGATGTGTCCACGTTGAGCTTTGGGGCGTTTCCTGTCGCGGGCGCTAGGCCTACCCACACAAGTGAGGTATCATTTTTATCGGGAGACTTGGGGAAACGCTGGGTGGAAGGAAATTTGTGTCTCCTCTCAGATTCCAGAACTTTCTGTCGCAGAAATATGAGGAACATGTGTTTTTTTAGCCTAATTTTGAGGTTTGCAAAGGATTCTGGGTAACAGAACCTGGTCCGAGCCCCACAAGTCACCCCATCTTGGATTCCCCTAGGTCTCTAGTTTTCAGAAATGCACAGGTTTGGTAGGTTTCCCTAGGTGCCGGCTGAGCTAGAGGCCAAAATCTACAGGTAGGCACTTTGCAAAAATCACCTCTGTTTTCTTTAAAAAAATTGGATGTGTCCACGTTGCGCTTTGGGGCGTTTCCTGTCGCGGGCGCTAGACCTACCCACACAAATGAGGTATTATTTTTATCGGGAGACTTGGGGGAACGCTGGGTGGAAGGAAATTTGTGGCTGCTCTCAGATTCCAGAACTTTCTGCCACAGAAATGTGAGGAACAAGTGTTTTTTTAGCCAAATTTTGAGGTTTGCAAAGGATTCTGGGTAACAGAACCTGGTCCGAGCCCCACAAGTCACCCCATCTTGGATTCCCCTTGGTTTCTCGTTTTGAGAAATGCACAGGTTTGGTAGGTTTCCCTAGGTGCCGGCTGAGCTAGAGGCCAAAAGCTACAGGTAGGCACTTTGCAAAAATCACCTCTGTTTTCTTTAAAAAAATTGGATGTGTCCACGTTGAGCTTTGGGGCGTTTCCTGTCACGGGCGCTAGGCCTACCCACACAAGTGAGGTATAATTTTTATCAGGAGACTTTGGGGAACGCTGGGTTGAAGGATATTTGTGGCTCCTCTCAGATTCCAGAACTTTCTGCCACAGAAATGTGAGGAACAAGTGTTTCTTTAGCCAAATTTTGAGGTTTGCAAAGGATTCTGGGTAACAGAACCTGGTCTGAGCCCCACAAGTCACCCCATCTTGGATTCCCCTAGGTCTCTAGTTTTCAGAAATGCACAGGTTTGTTAATTTCCCTAGGTGCCAGCTGAGCTAGAGTCCAAAATCTACAGGTAGGCACTTTGCAAAAATCACCTCTGTTTTCTTTAAAAAAAATGGATGTGTCCACGTTGCGCTTTGGGGCGTTTCCTGTCGCGGGCGCTAGGCCTACCCACACAAGTGAGGTATCATTTTTATCGGGAGACTTGGGGGAACGCTGGGTGGAAGGACATTTGTGGCTCCTCTCAGATTCCAGAACTTTCTGCCACAGAAATGTGAGGAACATGTGTTTTTGTAGCCAAATTTTGAGGTTTGCAAAGGATTCTGGGTAACAGAACCTGGTCCGAGCCCCACAAGTCACCCCATCTTGGATTCCCCTAGGTCTCTAGTTTTCAGAAATGCACAGGTTTGGTAGGTTTCCCTAGGTGCCGGCTGAGCTAGAGGCCGAAATCTACAGGTAGGCACTTCGCAAAAATCACCTCTGTTTTCTTTCAAAAAATTGGATGTGTCCACGTTGAGCTTTGGGGCGTTTCCTGTCGCGGGCGCTAGGCCTACCCACACAAGTGAGGTATCATTTTTATCGGGAGACTTGGGGAAACGCTGGGTGGAAGGAAATTTGTGTCTCCTCTCAGATTCAAGAACTTTCTGTCGCAGAAATATGAGGAACATGTGTTTTTTTAGCCAAATTTTGAGGTTTGCAAAGGATTCTGGGTAACAGAAACTGGTCCGAGCCCCACAAGTCACCCCATCTTGGATTCCCCTAGGTCTCTAGTTTTCAGAAATGCACAGGTTTGGTAGGTTTCCCTAGGTGCCGGCTGAGCTAGAGTCCAAAATCTACAGGTAGGCATTTTGCAAAAATCACCTCTGTTTTCTTTCAAAAAATTGGATGTGTCCACGTTGCGCTTCGGGGCGTTTCCTGTCGCGGGTGCCAGGCCTACCCACACAAGTGAGGTATCATTTTTATCAGGAGACTTGGCGGAACGCTGAGTGGAAGAAAATTTGTGGCTCCTCTCAGATTCCAGAACTTTCTGCCACAGAAATGTGAGGAACATGTGTTTTTTTAGCCAAATTTTGAGGTTTTCAAAGGATTTTGGGTAACAGAACCTGGTCCGAGCCCCACAAGTCACCCCAT
The DNA here is from genome assembly GCF_031143425.1 of Pleurodeles waltl. Taxonomy (NCBI): domain Eukaryota; kingdom Metazoa; phylum Chordata; class Amphibia; order Caudata; family Salamandridae; genus Pleurodeles; species Pleurodeles waltl. Next base: position 245,607,663 of record NC_090440.1, read on the forward strand.
CTTGGATTCCCCTAGGTCTCTAGTTTTCAGAAATGCACAGGTTTGGTTGGTTTCCCTAGGTGCCGGCTGAGCTAGAGGCCAAAATCTACAGGTAGGCACTTTGCAAAAATCACCTCTGTTTTCTTTCAATAAATTGGATGTGTCCACGTTGCGCTTTGGGGCGTTTCCTGTCGCGGGCGCAAGGCCTAACCACACAAGTGAGGTATAATTTTTATCAGGAGACTTGGCGGAACGCTGGGTGGAAGGAAATTTGTGGCTCCTCTCAGATTCCAGAACTTTCTGATATAGAAATGTGAGGAACATGTGTTTTTTTAGCCAAATTTTGAGGTTTGCAAAGGATTCTGGGTAACAGAACCTGGTCCGAGCCCCACAAGTCACCCCATCTTGGATTCCCCTTGGTTTCTCGTTTTCAGAAATGCACAGGTTTGGTAGGTTTCCCTAGGTGCCGGCTGAGCTAGAGGCCAAAAGCTACAGGTAGGCACTTTGCAAAAATCACCTCTGTTTTCTTTAAAAAAATTGGATGTGTCCACGTTGAGCTTTGGGGCGTTTCCTGTCACGGGCGCTAGGCCTACCCACACAAGTGAGGTATCATTTTTATCGGGAGACTTGGGGAAACGCTGGGTGGAAGGAAATTTGTGTCTCCTCTCAGATTCCAGAACTTTCTGTCGCAGAAATATGAGGAACATGTGTTTTTTTAGCCTAATTTTGAGGTTTGCAAAGGATTCTGGGTAACAGAACCTGGTCCGAGCCCCACAAGTCACCCCATCTTGGATTCCCCTAGGTCTCTAGTTTTCAGAAATGCACAGGTTTGGTAGGTTTCCCTAGGTGCTGGCTGAGCTAGAGGCCAAAATCTACAGGTAGGCACTTCGCAAAAATCACCTCTGTTTTCTTTCAAAAAATTGGATGTGTCCACGTTGCGCTTTGGTGCGTTTCCTGTCGCGGGCGCTAGGCCTACCCACACAAGTGAGGTATCATTTTTATCGGGAGACTTGGGGGAACGCTGGGTGGAAGGAAATTTGTGGCTGCTCTCAGATTCCAGAACTTTCTGCCACAGAAATGTGAGGAACATGTGTTTTTTTAGCAAAATTTTGAGGTTTGCAAAGGATTCTGGGTAAGAGAACCTGGTCCGAGCCCCACAAGTCACCCCATCTTGGATTCCCCTTGGTCTCTAGTTTTCAGAAATGCACAGGTTTGGTAGGTTTCCCTAGGTGCCGGCTGAGCTAGAGGCCAAAAGCTACAGGTAGGCACTTTGCAAAAATCACCTCTGTTTTCCTTCAAAAAATTGGATGTGTCCACGTTGCGCTTTGGGGCGTTTCCTGTCACAGGCGCTAGGCCTACCCACACAAGTGAGGTATAATTTTTATCAGGAGACTTGGGGGAACGCTGGGTTGAAGGAAATTTGTGGCTCCTCTCAGTTTCCAGAACTTTCTGCCACAGAAATGTGAGGAACAAGTGTTTTTTTAGCCAAATTTTGAGGTTTGCAAAGGATTCTGGGTAACAGAACCTGGTCTGAGCCCCACAAGTCACCCCATCTTGGATTCCCCTAGGTCTCTAGTTTTCAGAAATGCACAGGTTTGTTAAGTTTCCCTAGGTGCCGGCTGAGCTAGAGTCCAAAATCTACAGGTAGGCACTTCGCAAAAATCACCTCTGTTTTCTTTCCAAAAAATGGATGTGTCCACGTTGCGCTTTGGGGCGTTTCCTGTCGCGGGCGCTAGGCCTACCCACACAAGTGAGGTATCATTTTTATCGGGAGACTCGGGGGAACGCTGGGTGGAAGGAAATTTGTGGCTCCTATCAGATTCCAGAACTTTCTGCCACAGAAATGTGAGGAACATGTGTTTTTTTAGCCAAATTTTTAGATTTGCAAAGGATTCTGGGAAACAGAACCTGGTCCGAGCCCCACAAGTCACCCCATCTTGGATTCCCCTAGGTCTCTAGTTTTCAGAAATGCACAGGTTTGGTAGGTTTCCCTAGGTGCCGGCTGAGCTAGAGGCCAAAATCTACAGGTAGGCACTTCGCAAAAATCACCTCTGTTTTCCTTCAAAAAATTGGATGTGTCCACGTTGCGCTTCGGGGCGTTTCCTGTCGCGGGCGCTAGGCCTACCCACACAAGTGAGGTGTCATTTTTATCGGGAGACTTGGGGGAACGCTGGGTGGAAGGAAATTCGTGGCTCCTCTCAGATTCCAGAACTTTCTGCCACAGAAATGTGAGGAACAAGTGTTTTTTTAGCCAAATTTTGAGGTTTGCAAAGGATTCTGGGTAACAGAACCTGGTCCGAGCCCCACAAGTCACCCCATCCTAGATTCCCCTAGGTCTCTAGTTTTCAGAAATGCACAGGTTTGTTAAGTTTCCCTAGGTGCCGGCTGAGCTAGAGTCCAAAATCTACAGGTAGGCACTTCGCAAAAATCACCTCTGTTTTCTTTCCAAAAAATGGATGTGTCCACGTTGCACTTTGGGGCGTTTCCTGTCGCGGGCGCTAGGCCTACCCACACAAGTGAGGTATCATTTTTATCAGGAGACTTGGGGGAACGCTGGGTGGAAGGAAATTTGTGGCTCCTATCAGATTCCAGAACTTTCTGCCACAGAAATGTGAGGAACATGTGTTTTTTTAGCCAAATTTTGAGGTTTGCAAAGGATTCTGGGAAACAGAACCTGGTCCGAGCCCCACAAGTCACCCCATGTTGGATTCCCCTGGGTCTCTAGTTTTCAGAAATGCACAGGTTTGGTAGGTTTCCCTAGGTGCCGGCTGAGCTAGAGGCCAAAATCTACAGGTAGGCACTTTGCAAAAATCACCTCTGTTTTCTTTCAAAAAATTGGATGTGTCCACGTTGCGCTTTGGGGCGTTTCCTGTCGCGGGCGCCAGGCCTACCCACACAAGTGAGGTATCATTTTTATCAGGAGACTTGGCGGAACGCTGAGTGGAAGGAAATTTGTGGCTCCTCTCAGATTCCAGAACTTTCTGCCATAGAAATGTGAGGAACATGTGTTTTTTTAGCCAAATTTTGAGGTTTGCAAAGGATTCTGGGTAACAGAACCTGGTCCGAGCCCCACAAGTCACCCCATCTTGTATTCCCCTTGGTTTCTCGTTTTCAGAAATGCACAGGTTTGGTAGGTTTCCCTAGGTGCCGGCTGAGCTAGAGGCCAAAAGCTACAGGTAGGCACTTCGCAAAAATCACCTCTGTTTTCTTTAAAAAAAATGGATGTGTCCACGTTGCACTTTGGGGCGTTTCCTGTCGCGGGCGCTAGGCCTACCCACACAAGTGAGGTATCATTTTTATCAGGAGACTTGGGGGAACGCTGGGTGGAAGGAAATTTGTGGCTCCTATCAGATTCCAGAACTTTCTGCCACAGAAATGTGAGGAACATGTGTTTTTTTAGCCAAATTTTGAGGTTTGCAAAGGATTCTGGGAAACAGAACCTGGTCCGAGCCCCACAAGTCACCCCATCTTGGATTCCCCTGGGTCTCTAGTTTTCAGAAATGCACAGGTTTGGTAGGTTTCCCTAGGTGCCGGCTGAGCTAGAGGCCAAAATCTACAGGTAGGCACTTTGCAAAAATCACCTCTGTTTTCTTTCAAAAAATTGGATGTGTCCACGTTGCGCTTTGGGGCGTTTCCTGTCGCGGGCGCCAGGCCTACCCACACAAGTGAGGTATCATTTTTATCAGGAGACTTGGCGGAACGCTGAGTGGAAGGAAATTTGTGGCTCCTCTCAGATTCCAGAACTTTCTGCCATAGAAATGTGAGGGACATGTGTTTTTTTAGCCAAATGTTGAGGTTTGCAAAGGATTCTGGGTAACAGAACCTGGTCCGAGCCCCACAAGTCACCCCATCTTGGATTCCCCTAGGTCTCTAGTTTTCAGAAATGCACAGGTTTGGTAGGTTTCCCTAGGTGCCGGCTGAGCTAGAGGCCAAAATCTACAGGTAGGCACTTCGTAAAAATCACCTCTGTTTTCTTTCAAAAAATTGGATGTGTCCACGTTGAGCTTTGGGGCGTTTCCTGTCGCGGGCGCTAGGCCTACCCACACAAGTGAGGTATCATTTTTATCGGGAGACTTGGGGAAACGCTGGGTGGAAGGAAATTTGTGTCTCCTCTCAGATTCCAGAACTTTCTGTCGCAGAAATATGAGGAACATGTGTTTTTTTAGCCTAATTTTGAGGTTTGCAAAGGATTCTGGGTAACAGAACCTGGTCCGAGCCCCACAAGTCACCCCATCTTGGATTCCCCTAGGTCTCTAGTTTTCAGAAATGCACAGGTTTGGTAGGTTTCCCTAGGTGCCGGCTGAGCTAGAGGCCAAAATCTACAGGTAGGCACTTCGCAAAAATCACCTCTGTTTTCTTTCAAAAAATTGGATGTGTCCACGTTGCGCTTTGGTGCGTTTCCTGTCGCGGGCGCTAGGCCTACCACTCAAGTGAGGTATCATTTTTATCGGGAGACTTGGGGGAACGCTGGGTGGAAGGAAATTTGTGGCTGCTCTCAGATTCCAGAACTTTCTGCCACAGAAATGTGAGGAACATGTGTTTTTTTAGCAAAATTTTGAGGTTTGCAAAGGATTCTGGGTAAGAGAACCTGGTCCGAGCCCCACAAGTCACCCCATCTTGGATTCCCCTTGGTCTCTAGTTTTCAGAAATGCACAGGTTTGGTAGGTTTCCCTAGGTGCCGGCTGAGCTAGAGGCCAAAATCTACAGGTAGGCACTTTGCAAAAATCACCTCTGTTTTCTTTCAAAAAATTGGATGTGTCCACGTTGCGCTTTGGGGCGTTTCCTGTCGCGGGCGCCAGGCCTACCCACACAAGTGAGGTGTCATTTTTATCGGGAGACTTGGGGGAACGCTGGGTGGAAGGAAATTCGTGGCTCCTCTCAGATTCCAGAACTTTCTGCCACAGAAATGTGAGGAACATGTGTTTTTTTAGCCAAATTTTGAGGTTTGCAAAGGATTCTGGGTAACAGAACCTGGTCCGAGCCCCACAAGTCACCCCATCTTGTATTCCCCTTGGTTTCTCGTTTTCAGAAATGCACAGGTTTGTTAAGTTTCCCTAGGTGCCGGCTGAGCTAGAGTCCAAAATCTACAGGTAGGCACTTCGCAAAAATCACCTCTGTTTTCTTTAAAAAAAATGGATGTGTCCACGTTGCACTTTGGGGCGTTTCCTGTCGCGGGCGCTAGGCCTACCCACACAAGTGAGGTATCATTTTTATCAGGAGACTTGGGGGAACGCTGGGTGGAAGGAAATTTGTGGCTCCTATCAGATTCCAGAACTTTCTGCCACAGAAATGTGAGGAACATGTGTTTTTTTAGCCAAATTTTGAGGTTTGCAAAGGATTCTGGGAAACAGAACCTGGTCCGAGCCCCACAAGTCACCCCATCTTGGATTCCCCTGGGTCTCTAGTTTTCAGAAATGCACAGGTTTGGTAGGTTTCCCTAGGTGCCGGCTGAGCTAGAGGCCAAAATCTACAGGTAGGCACTTTGCAAAAATCACCTCTGTTTTCTTTCAAAAAATTGGATGTGTCCACGTTGCACTTTGGGGCGTTTCCTGTCGCGGGCGCCAGGCCTACCCACACAAGTGAGGTATCATTTTTATCAGGAGACTTGGCGGAACGCTGAGTGGAAGGAAATTTGTGGCTCCTCTCAGATTCCAGAACTTTCTGCCATAGAAATGTGAGGAACATGTGTTTTTTTAGCCAAATTTTGAGGTTTGCAAAGGATTCTGGGTAACAGAACCTGGTCCGAGCCCCACAAGTCACCCCATCTTGTATTCCCCTTGGTTTCTCGTTTTCAGAAATGCACAGGTTTGGTAGGTTTCCCTAGGTGCCGGCTGAGCTAGAGGCCAAAAGCTACAGGTAGGCACTTTGCAAAAATCACCTCTGTTTTCTTTAAAAAAATTGGATGTGTCCACGTTGCGCTTTGGGGCGTTTCCTGTCACGGGCGCTAGGCCTACCCACACAAGTGAGGTATAATTTTTATCAGGAGACTTGTGGGAACGCTGGGTTGAAGGAAATTTGTGGCTCCTCTCAGATTCCAGAACTTTCTGCCACAGAAATGTGAGGAACGAGTGTTTTTTTAGCCGAATTTTGAGGTTTGCAAAGGATTCTGGGTAACAGAACCTGGTCTGAGCCCCACAAGTCACCCCATCTTGGATTCCCCTAGGTCTCTAGTTTTCAGAAATGCACAGGTTTGTTAAGTTTCCCTAGGTGCCGGCTGAGCTAGAGTCCAAAATCTACAGGTAGGCACTTTGCAAAAATCACCTCTGTTTTCTTTCAAAAAAATGGATGTGTCCACGTTGCGCTTTGGGGCGTTTCCTGTCGCCGGCGCTAGGCCTACCCACACAAGTGAGGTAACATTTTTATCGGGAGACTTGGGGGAACGCTGGGTGGAAGGACATTTGTGGCTCCTCTCAGATTCCAGAACTTTCTGCCACAGAAATGTGAGGAACATGTGTTTTTGTAGCCAAATTTTGAGGTTTGCAAAGGATTCTGGGTAACAGAACCTGGTCCGAGCCCCACAAGTCACCCCATCTTGGATTCCCCTAGGTCTCTAGTTTTCAGAAATGCACAGGTTTGGTAGGTTTCCCTAGGTGCCGGCTGAGCTAGAGGCCGAAATCTACAGGTAGGCACTTCGCAAAAATCACCTCTGTTTTCTTTCAAAAAATTGGATGTGTCCACGTTGAGCTTTGGGGCGTTTCCTGTCGCGGGCGCTAGGCCTACCCACACAAGTGAGGTATCATTTTTATCAGGAGACTTGGCGGAACGCTGAGTGGAAGAAAATTTGTGGCTCCTCTCAGATTCCAGAACTTTCTGCCACAGAAATGTGAGGAACATGTGTTTTTTTAGCCAAATTTTGAGGTTTTCAAAGGATTTTGGGTAACAGAACCTGGTCCGAGCCCCACAAGTCACCCCATCTTGGATTCCCCTAGGTCTCTAGTTTTCAGAAATGCACAGGTTTGGTTGGTTTCCCTTGGTGCCGGCTGAGCTAGAGGCCAAAATCTACAGGTAGGCACTTTGCAAAAATCACCTCTGTTTTCTTTCAATAAATTGGATGTGTCCACGTTGCGCTTTGGGGCGTTTCCTGTCGCGGGCGCAAGGCCTAACCACACAAGTGAGGTATCATTTTTATCAGGAGACTTGGCGGAACGCTGGGTGGAAGGAAATTTGTGGCTCCTCTCAGATTCCAGAACTTTCTGATATAGAAATGTGAGGAACATGTGTTTTTTTAGCCAAATTTTGAGGTTTGCAAAGGATTCTGGGTAACAGAACCTGATCCGAGCCCCACAAGTCACCCCATCTTGGATTCCCCTTGGTTTCTCGTTTTCAGAAATGCACAGGTTTGGTAGGTTTCCCTAGGTGCCGGCTGAGCTAGAGGCCAAAAGCTACAGGTAGGCACTTTTCAAAAATCACCTCTGTTTTCTTTCAAAAAATTGGATGTGTCCACGTTGCGCTTTGGGGCGTTTCCTGTCGCGGGCGCAAGGCCTAACCACACAAGTGAGGTATCATTTTTATCAGGAGACTTGGGGGAACGCTGGGTTGAAGGAAATTTGTGGCTCCTCTCAGATTCCAGAACTTTCTGCCACAGAAATGTGAGGAACAAGTGTTTTTTTAGCCAAATTTTGAGGTTTGCAAAGGATTCTGGGTAACAGAACCTGGTCTGAGCCCCACAAGTCACCCCATCTTGGATTCCCCTAGGTCTCTAGTTTTCAGAAATGCACAGGTTTGTTAAGTTTCCCTAGGTGCCAGCTGAGCTAGAGTCCAAAATCTACAGGTAGGCACTTTGCAAAAATCACCTCTGTTTTCTTTCAAAAAAATGGATGTGTCCACGTTGCGCTTTGGGGCGTTTCCTGTCGCGGGCGCTAGGCCTACCCACACAAGTGAGGTATCATTTTTATCGGGAGACTTGGGGGAACGCTGGGTGGAAGGACATTTGTGGCTCCTCTCAGATTCCAGAACTTTCTGCCACAGAAATGTGAGGAACATGTGTTTTTGTAGCCAAATTTTGAGGTTTGCAAAGGATTCTGGGTAACAGAACCTGGTCCGAGCCCCACAAGTCACCCCATCTTGGATTCCCCTAGGTCTCTAGTTTTCAGAAATGCACAGGTTTGGTAGGTTTCCCTAGGTGCCGGCTGAGCTAGAGGCCGAAATCTACAGGTAGGCACTTCGCAAAAATCACCTCTGTTTTCTTTCAAAAAATTGGATGTGTCCACGTTGAGCTTTGGGGCGTTTCCTGTCGGGGGCGCTAGGCCTACCCACACAAGTGAGGTATCATTTTTATCGGTAGACTTGGGGAAACGCTGGGTGGAAGGAAATTTGTGTCTCCTCTCAGATTCCAGAACTTTCTGTCGCAGAAATATGAGGAACAGGTGTTTTTTTAGCCAAATTTTGAGGTTTGCAAAGGATTCTGGGTAACAGAAACTGGTCCGAGCCCCACAAGTCACCCCATCTTGGATTCCCCTAGGTCTCTAGTTTTCAGAAATGCACAGGTTTGGTAGGTTTCCCTAGGTGCCGGCTGAGCTAGAGTCCAAAATCTACAGGTAGGCACTTTGCAAAAATCACCTCTGTTTTCTTTCAAAAAATTGGATGTGTCCACGTTGCGCTTCGGGGCGTTTCCTGTCGCGGGCGCCAGGCCTACCCACACAAGTGAGGTATCATTTTTATCAGGAGACTTGGCGGAACGCTGAGTGGAAGGAAATTTGTGGCTCCTCTCAGATTCCAGAACTTTCTGCCACAGAAATGTGAGGAACATGTGTTTTTTTATCCAAATTTTGAGGTTTTCAAAGGATTTTGGGTAACAGAACCTGGTCCGAGCCCCACAAGTCACCCCATCTTGGATCCCCCTAGGTCTCTAGTTTTCAGAAATGCACAGGTTTGGTAGGTTTCCCTAGGTGCCGGCTGAGCTAGAGGCCAAAATCTACAGGTAGGCACTTTGCAAAAATCACCTCTGTTTTCTTTCAAAAAATTGGATGTGTCCACGTTGCGCTTTGGGGCGTTTCCTGTCGCGGGCGCTAGGCCTACCCACACAAGTGAGGTATCATTTTATCGGGAGACTTGGGGGAACGCTGGGTGGAAGGAAATTTGTGGCTCCTCTCAGATTCCAGAACTTTCTGACACAGAAATGTGAGGAACATGTGTTTGTTTAGCCAAATTTTGAGGTTTGCAAAGGATTCTGGGTAACAGAACCTGGTCCGAGCCCCACAAGTCACCCCATCTTGGATTCCCCTAGGTCTCTAGTTTTCAGAAATGCACAGGTTTGGTAGGTTTCCCTAGGTGCCGGCTGAGCTAGGGGCCAAAATCTACAGGTAGGCACTTTGCAAAAATCACCTCTGTTTTCTTTAAAAAAATTGGATGTGTCCACGTTGAGCTTTGGGGCGTTTCCTGTCGCGGGCGCTAGGCCTACCCACACAAGTGAGGTATCATTTTTATCGAGAGACTCGGGGAAACGCTGAGTGGAAGGAAATTTGTGTCTCCTCTCAGATTCCAGAACTTTCTGTCGCAGAAATATGAGGAACATGTGTTTTTTTAACCAAATTTTGAGGTTTGCAAAGGATTCTGGGTAACAGAACCTGGTCCGAGCCCCACAAGTCACCCCATATTGGATTCCCCTAGGTCTCTAGTTTTCAGAAATGCACAGGTTTGGTAGGTTTCCCTAGGTGCCGGCTGAGCTAGAGGCCAAAATCTACAGGTAGGCACTTTGCAAAAATCACCTCTGTTTTCTTTCAAAAAATTGGATGTGTCCACGTTGCGCTTTGGGGCGTTTCCTGTCGCGGGCGCTAGGCCTACCCACACAAGTGAGGTATCATTTTTATCGGGAGACTTGGGGGAACGCTGGGTGGAAGGACATTTGTGGCTCCTCTCAGATTCCAGAACTTTCTGCCACAGAAATGTGAGGAACATGTGTTTTTGTAGCCAAATTTTGAGGTTTGCAAAGGATTCTGGGTAACAGAACCTGGTCCGAGCCCCACAAGTCACTCCATCTTGGATTCCCCTAGGTCTCTAGTTTTCAGAAATGCACAGGTTTGGTAGGTTTCCCTAGGTGCCGGCTGAGCTAGAGGCCAAAATCTACAGGTAGGCACTTCGCAAAAATCACCTCTGTTTTCTTTCAAAAAATTGGATGTGTCCACGTTGAGCTTTGGGGCGTTTCCTGTCGCGGGCGCTAGGCCTACCCACACAAGTGAGGTATCATTTTTATCGGGAGACTTGGGGAAACGCTGGGTGGAAGGAAATTTGTGTCTCCTCTCAGATTCCAGAACTTTCTGTCGCAGAAATATGAGGAACATGTGTTTTTTTAGCCTAATTTTGAGGTTTGCAAAGGATTCTGGGTAACAGAACCTGGTCCGAGCCCCACAAGTCACCCCATCTTGGATTCCCCTAGGTCTCTAGTTTTCAGAAATGCACAGGTTTGGTAGGTTTCCCTAGGTGCCGGCTGAGCTAGAGGCCAAAATCTACAGGTAGGCACTTTGCAAAAATCACCTCTGTTTTCTTTAAAAAAATTGGATGTGTCCACGTTGCGCTTTGGGGCGTTTCCTGTCGCGGGCGCTAGACCTACCCACACAAATGAGGTATCATTTTTATCGGGAGACTTGGGGGAACGCTGGGTGGAAGGAAATTTGTGGCTGCTCTCAGATTCCAGAACTTTCTGCCACAGAAATGTGAGGAACAAGTGTTTTTTTAGCCAAATTTTGAGGTTTGCAAAGGATTCTGGGTAACAGAACCTGGTCCGAGCCCCACAAGTCACCCCATCTTGGATTCCCCTTGGTTTCTCGTTTTGAGAAATGCACAGGTTTGGTAGGTTTCCCTAGGTGCCGGCTGAGCTAGAGGCCAAAAGCTACAGGTAGGCACTTTGCAAAAATCACCTCTGTTTTCTTTAAAAAAATTGGATGTGTCCACGTTGAGCTTTGGGGCGTTTCCTGTCACGGGCGCTAGGCCTACCCACACAAGTGAGGTATAATTTTTATCAGGAGACTTTGGGGAACGCTGGGTTGAAGGATATTTGTGGCTCCTCTCAGATTCCAGAACTTTCTGCCACAGAAATGTGAGGAACAAGTGTTTCTTTAGCCAAATTTTGAGGTTTGCAAAGGATTCTGGGTAACAGAACCTGGTCTGAGCCCCACAAGTCACCCCATCTTGGATTCCCCTAGGTCTCTAGTTTTCAGAAATGCACAGGTTTGTTAATTTCCCTAGGTGCCAGCTGAGCTAGAGTCCAAAATCTACAGGTAGGCACTTTGCAAAAATCACCTCTGTTTTCTTTAAAAAAAATGGATGTGTCCACGTTGCGCTTTGGGGCGTTTCCTGTCGCGGGCGCTAGGCCTACCCACACAAGTGAGGTATCATTTTTATCGGGAGACTTGGGGGAACGCTGGGTGGAAGGACATTTGTGGCTCCTCTCAGATTCCAGAACTTTCTGCCACAGAAATGTGAGGAACATGTGTTTTTGTAGCCAAATTTTGAGGTTTGCAAAGGATTCTGGGTAACAGAACCTGGTCCGAGCCCCACAAGTCACCCCATCTTGGATTCCCCTAGGTCTCTAGTTTTCAGAAATGCACAGGTTTGGTAGGTTTCCCTAGGTGCCGGCTGAGCTAGAGGCCGAAATCTACAGGTAGGCACTTCGCAAAAATCACCTCTGTTTTCTTTAAAAAAATTGGATGTGTCCACGTTGAGCTTTGGGGCGTTTCCTGTCGCGGGCGCTAGGCCTACCCACACAAGTGAGGTATCATTTTTATCGGGAGACTTGGGGAAACGCTGGGTGGAAGGAAATTTGTGTCTCCTCTCAGATTCAAGAACTTTCTGTCGCAGAAATATGAGGAACATGTGTTTTTTTAGCCAAATTTTGAGGTTTGCAAAGGATTCTGGGTAACAGAAACTGGTCCGAGCCCCACAAGTCACCCCATCTTGGATTCCCCTAGGTCTCTAGTTTTCAGAAATGCACAGGTTTGGTAGGTTTCCCTAGGTGCCGGCTGAGCTAGAGTCCAAAATCTACAGGTAGGCATTTTGCAAAAATTACCTCTGTTTTCTTTCAAAAAATTGGATGTGTCCACGTTGCGCTTCGGGGCGTTTCCTGTCGCGGGCGCCAGGCCTACCCACACAAGTGAGGTATCATTTTTATCAGGAGACTTGGCGGAACGCTGAGTGGAAGAAAATTTGTGGCTCCTCTCAGATTCCAGAACTTTCTGCCACAGAAATGTGAGGAACATGTGTTTTTTTAGCCAAATTTTGAGGTTTTCAAAGGATTTTGGGTAACAGAACCTGGTCCGAGCCCCACAAGTCACCCCATCTTGGATTCCCCTAGGTCTCTAGTTTTCAGAAATGCACAGGTTTGGTTGGTTTCCCTAGGTGCCGGCTGAGCTAGAGGCCAAAATCTACAGGTAGGCACTTTGCAAAAATCACCTCTGTTTTCTTTCAATAAATTGGATGTGTCCACGTTGCGCTTTGGGGCGTTTCCTGTCGCGGGCGCAAGGCCTAACCACACAAGTGAGGTATAATTTTTATCAGGAGACTTGGCGGAACGCTGGGTGGAAGGAAATTTGTGGCTCCTCTCAGATTCCAGAACTTTCTGATATAGAAATGTGAGGAACATGTGTTTTTTTAGCCAAATTTTGAGGTTTGCAAAGGATTCTGGGTAACAGAACCTGGTCCGAGCCCCACAAGTCACCCCATCTTGGATTCCCCTTGGTTTCTCGTTTTCAGAAATGCACAGGTTTGGTAGATTTCCCTAGGTGCCGGCTGAGCTAGAGGCCAAAAGCTACAGGTAGGCACTTTGCAAAAATCACCTCTGTTTTCTTTAAAAAAATTGGATGTGTCCACGTTGAGCTTTGGGGCGTTTCCTGTCACGGGCGCTAGGCCTACCCACACAAGTGAGGTATCATTTTTATCGGGAGACTTGGGGAAACGCTGGGTGGAAGGAAATTTGTGTCTCCTCTCAGATTCCAGAACTTTCTGTCGCAGAAATATGAGGAACATGTGTTTTTTTAGCCTAATTTTGAGGTTTGCAAAGGATTCTGGGTAACAGAACCTGGTCCGAGCCCCACAAGTCACCCCATCTTGGATTCCCCTAGGTCTCTAGTTTTCAGAAATGCACAGGTTTGGTAGGTTTCCCTAGGTGCTGGCTGAGCTAGAGGCCAAAATCTACAGGTAGGCACTTCGCAAAAATCACCTCTGTTTTCTTTCAAAAAATTGGATGTGTCCACGTTGCGCTTTGGTGCGTTTCCTGTCGCGGGCGCTAGGCCTACCCACACAAGTGAGGTATCATTTTTATCGGGAGACTTGGGGGAACGCTGGGTGGAAGGAAATTTGTGGCTGCTCTCAGATTCCAGAACTTTCTGCCACAGAAATGTGAGGAACATGTGTTTTTTTAGCAAAATTTTGAGGTTTGCAAAGGATTCTGGGTAAGAGAACCTGGTCCGAGCCCCACAAGTCACCCCATCTTGGATTCCCTTTGGTCTCTAGTTTTCAGAAATGCACAGGTTTGGTAGGTTTCCCTAGGTGCCGGCTGAGCTAGAGGCCAAAAGCTACAGGTAGGCACTTTGCAAAAATCACCTCTGTTTTCCTTCAAAAAATTGGATGTGTCCACGTTGCGCTTTGGGGCGTTTCCTGTCACAGGCGCTAGGCCTACCCACACAAGTGAGGTATAATTTTTATCAGGAGACTTGGGGGAACGCTGGGTTGAAGGAAATTTGTGGCTCCTCTCAGTTTCCAGAACTTTCTGCCACAGAAATGTGAGGAACAAGTGTTTTTTTAGCCAAATTTTGAGGTTTGCAAAGGATTCTGGGTAACAGAACCTGGTCTGAGCCCCACAAGTCACCCCATCTTGGATTCCCCTAGGTCTCTAGTTTTCAGAAATGCACAGGTTTGTTAAGTTTCCCTAGGTGCCGGCTGAGCTAGAGTCCAAAATCTACAGGTAGGCACTTCGCAAAAATCACCTCTGTTTTCTTTCCAAAAAATGGATGTGTCCACGTTGCGCTTTGGGGCGTTTCCTGTCGCGGGCGCTAGGCCTACCCACACAAGTGAGGTATCATTTTTATCGGGAGACTTGGGGGAACGCTGGGTGGAAGGAAATTTGTGGCTCCTATCAGATTCCAGAACTTTCTGCCACAGAAATGTGAGGAACATGTGTTTTTTTAGCCAAATTTTTAGGTTTGCAAAGGATTCTGGGAAACAGAACCTGGTCCGAGCCCCACAAGTCACCCCATCTTGGATTCCCCTAGGTCTCTAGTTTTCAGAAATGCACAGGTTTGGTAGGTTTCCCTAGGTGCCGGCTGAGCTAGAGGCCAAAATCTACAGGTAGGCACTTCGCAAAAATCACCTCTGTTTTCCTTCAAAAAATTGGATGTGTCCACGTTGCGCTTCGGGGCGTTTCCTGTCGCGGGCGCTAGGCCTACCCACACAAGTGAGGTGTCATTTTTATCGGGAGACTTGGGGGAACGCTGGGTGAAAGGAAATTCGTGGCTCCTCTCAGATTCCAGAACTTTCTGCCACAGAAATGTGAGGAACAAGTGTTTTTTTAGCCAAATTTTGAGGTTTGCAAAGGATTCTGGGTAACAGAACCTGGTCCGAGCCCCACAAGTCACCCCATCCTAGATTCCCCTAGGTCTCTAGTTTTCAGAAATGCACAGGTTTGTTAAGTTTCCCTAGGTGCCGGCTGAGCTAGAGTCCAAAATCTACAGGTAGGCACTTCGCAAAAATCACCTCTGTTTTCTTTCCAAAAAATGGATGTGTCCACGTTGCACTTTGGGGCGTTTCCTGTCGCGGGCGCTAGGCCTACCCACACAAGTGAGGTATCATTTTTATCAGGAGACTTGGGGGAACGCTGGGTGGAAGGAAATTTGTGGCTCCTATCAGATTCCAGAACTTTCTGCCACAGAAATGTGAGGAACATGTGTTTTTTTAGCCAAATTTTGAGGTTTGCAAAGGATTCTGGGAAACAGAACCTGGTCCGAGCCCCACAAGTCACCCCATGTTGGATTCCCCTGGGTCTCTAGTTTTCAGAAATGCACAGGTTTGGTAGGTTTCCCTAGGTGCCGGCTGAGCTAGAGGCCAAAATCTACAGGTAGGCACTTTGCAAAAATCACCTCTGTTTTCTTTCAAAAAATTGGATGTGTCCACGTTGCGCTTTGGGGCGTTTCCTGTCGCGGGCGCCAGGCCTACCCACACAAGTGAGGTATCATTTTTATCAGGAGACTTGGCGGAACGCTGAGTGGAAGGAAATTTGTGGCTCCTCTCAGATTCCAGAACTTTCTGCCATAGAAATGTGAGGAACATGTGTTTTTTTAGCCAAATTTTGAGGTTTGCAAAGGATTCTGGGTAACAGAACCTGGTCCGAGCCCCACAAGTCACCCCATCTTGTATTCCCCTTGGTTTCTCGTTTTCAGAAATGCACAGGTTTGGTAGGTTTCCCTAGGTGCCGGCTGAGCTAGAGGCCAAAAGCTACAGGTAGGGACTTCGCAAAAATCACCTCTGTTTTCTTTAAAAAAAATGGATGTGTCCACGTTGCACTTTGGGGCGTTTCCTGTCGCGGGCGCTAGGCCTACCCACACAAGTGAGGTATCATTTTTATCAGGAGACTTGGGGGAACGCTGGGTGGAAGGAAATTTGTGGCTCCTATCAGATTCCAGAACTTTCTGCCACAGAAATGTGAGGAACATGTGTTTTTTTAGCCAAATTTTGAGGTTTGCAAAGGATTCTGGGAAACAGAACCTGGTCCGAGCCCCACAAGTCACCCCATCTTGGATTCCCCTGGGTCTCTAGTTTTCAGAAATGCACAGGTTTGGTAGGTTTCCCTAGGTGCCGGCTGAGCTAGAGGCCAAAATCTACAGGTAGGCACTTTGCAAAAATCACCTCTGTTTTCTTTCAAAAAATTGGATGTGTCCACGTTGCGCTTTGGGGCGTTTCCTGTCGCGGGCGCCAGGCCTACCCACACAAGTGAGGTATCATTTTTATCAGGAGACTTGGCGGAACGCTGAGTGGAAGGAAATTTGTGGCTCCTCTCAGATTCCAGAACTTTCTGCCATAGAAATGTGAGGGACATGTGTTTTTTTAGCCAAATGTTGAGGTTTGCAAAGGATTCTGGGTAACAGAACCTGGTCCGAGCCCCACAAGTCACCCCATCTTGGATTCCCCTAGGTCTCTAGTTTTCAGAAATGCACAGGTTTGGTAGGTTTCCCTAGGTGCCGGCTGAGCTAGAGGCCAAAATCTACAGGTAGGCACTTCGCAAAAATCACCTCTGTTTTCTTTCAAAAAATTGGATGTGTCCACGTTGAGCTTTGGGGCGTTTCCTGTCGCGGGCGCTAGGCCTACCCACACAAGTGAGGTATCATTTTTATCGGGAGACTTGGGGAAACGCTGGGTGGAAGGAAATTTGTGTCTCCTCTCAGATTCCAGAACTTTCTGTCGCAGAAATATGAGGAACATGTGTTTTTTTAGCCTAATTTTGAGGTTTGCAAAGGATTCTGGGTAACAGAACCTGGTCCGAGCCCCACAAGTCACCCCATCTTGGATTCCCCTAGGTCTCTAGTTTTCAGAAATGCACAGGTTTGGTAGGTTTCCCTAGGTGCCGGCTGAGCTAGAGGCCAAAATCTACAGGTAGGCACTTCGCAAAAATCACCTCTGTTTTCTTTCAAAAAATTGGATGTGTCCACGTTGCGCTTTGGTGCGTTTCCTGTCGCGGGCGCTAGGCCTACCCACACAAGTGAGGTATCATTTTTATCGGGAGACTTGGGGGAACGCTGGGTGGAAGGAAATTTGTGGCTGCTCTCAGATTCCAGAACTTTCTGCCACAGAAATGTGAGGAACATGTGTCTTTTTAGCAAAATTTTGAGGTTTGCAAAGGATTCTGGGTAAGAGAACCTGGTCCGAGCCCCACAAGTCACCCCATCTTGGATTCCCCTTGGTCTCTAGTTTTCAGAAATGCACAGGTTTGGTAGGTTTCCCTAGGTGCCGGCTGAGCTAGAGGCCAAAAGCTACAGGTAGGCACTTTGCAAAAATCACCTCTGTTTTCCTTCAAAAAATTGGATGTGTCCACGTTGCGCTTTGGGGCGTTTCCTGTCACAGGCGCTAGGCCTACCCACACAAGTGAGGTATAATTTTTATCAGGAGACTTGGGGGAACGCTGGGTTGAAGGAAATTTGTGGCTCCTCTCAGTTTCCAGAACTTTCTGCCACAGAAATGTGAGGAACAAGTGTTTTTTTAGCCAAATTTTTAGGTTTGCAAAGGATTCTGGGAAACAGAACCTGGTCCGAGCCCCACAAGTCACCCCATCTTGGATTCCCCTAGGTCTCTAGTTTTCAGAAATGCACAGGTTTGGTAGGTTTCCCTAGGTGCCGGCTGAGCTAGGGGCCAAAATCTACAGGTAGGCACTTTGCAAAAATCACCTCTGTTTTCTTTAAAAAAATTGGATGTGTCCACGTTGAGCTTTGGGGCGTTTCCTGTCGCGGGCGCTAGGCCTACCCACACAAGTGAGGTATCATTTTTATCGAGAGACTCGGGGAAACGCTGAGTGGAAGGAAATTTGTGTCTCCTCTCAGATTCCAGAACTTTCTGTCGCAGAAATATGAGGAACATGTGTTTTTTTAACCAAATTTTGAGGTTTGCAAAGGATTCTGGGTAACAGAACCTGGTCCGAGCCCCACAAGTCACCCCATATTGGATTCCCCTAGGTCTCTAGTTTTCAGAAATGCACAGGTTTGGTAGGTTTCCCTAGGTGCCGGCTGAGCTAGAGGCCAAAATCTACAGGTAGGCACTTTGCAAAAATCACCTCTGTTTTCTTTCAAAAAATTGGATGTGTCCACGTTGCGCTTTGGGGCGTTTCCTGTCGCGGGCGCTAGGCCTACCCACACAAGTGAGGTATCATTTTTATCGGGAGACTTGGGGGAACGCTGGGTGGAAGGACATTTGTGGCTCCTCTCAGATTCCAGAACTTTCTGCCACAGAAATGTGAGGAACATGTGTTTTTGTAGCCAAATTTTGAGGTTTGCAAAGGATTCTGGGTAACAGAACCTGGTCCGAGCCCCACAAGTCACTCCATCTTGGATTCCCCTAGGTCTCTAGTTTTCAGAAATGCACAGGTTTGGTAGGTTTCCCTAGGTGCCGGCTGAGCTAGAGGCCAAAATCTACAGGTAGGCACTTCGCAAAAATCACCTCTGTTTTCTTTCAAAAAATTGGATGTGTCCACGTTGAGCTTTGGGGCGTTTCCTGTCGCGGGCGCTAGGCCTACCCACACAAGTGAGGTATCATTTTTATCGGGAGACTTGGGGAAACGCTGGGTGGAAGGAAATTTGTGTCTCCTCTCAGATTCCAGAACTTTCTGTCGCAGAAATATGAGGAACATGTGTTTTTTTAGCCTAATTTTGAGGTTTGCAAAGGATTCTGGGTAACAGAACCTGGTCCGAGCCCCACAAGTCACCCCATCTTGGATTCCCCTAGGTCTCTAGTTTTCAGAAATGCACAGGTTTGGTAGGTTTCCCTAGGTGCCGGCTGAGCTAGAGGCCAAAATCTACAGGTAGGCACTTTGCAAAAATCACCTCTGTTTTCTTTAAAAAAATTGGATGTGTCCACGTTGCGCTTTGGGGCGTTTCCTGTCGCGGGCGCTAGACCTACCCACACAAATGAGGTATCATTTTTATCGGGAGACTTGGGGGAACGCTGGGTGGAAGGAAATTTGTGGCTGCTCTCAGATTCCAGAACTTTCTGCCACAGAAATGTGAGGAACAAGTGTTTTTTTAGCCAAATTTTGAGGTTTGCAAAGGATTCTGGGTAACAGAACCTGGTCCGAGCCCCACAAGTCACCCCATCTTGGATTCCCCTTGGTTTCTCGTTTTGAGAAATGCACAGGTTTGGTAGGTTTCCCTAGGTGCCGGCTGAGCTAGAGGCCAAAAGCTACAGGTAGGCACTTTGCAAAAATCACCTCTGTTTTCTTTAAAAAAATTGGATGTGTCCACGTTGAGCTTTGGGGCGTTTCCTGTCACGGGCGCTAGGCCTACCCACACAAGTGAGGTATAATTTTTATCAGGAGACTTTGGGGAACGCTGGGTTGAAGGATATTTGTGGCTCCTCTCAGATTCCAGAACTTTCTGCCACAGAAATGTGAGGAACAAGTGTTTCTTTAGCCAAATTTTGAGGTTTGCAAAGGATTCTGGGTAACAGAACCTGGTCTGAGCCCCACAAGTCACCCCATCTTGGATTCCCCTAGGTCTCTAGTTTTCAGAAATGCACAGGTTTGTTAATTTCCCTAGGTGCCAGCTGAGCTAGAGTCCAAAATCTACAGGTAGGCACTTTGCAAAAATCACCTCTGTTTTCTTTAAAAAAAATGGATGTGTCCACGTTGCGCTTTGGGGCGTTTCCTGTCGCGGGCGCTAGGCCTACCCACACAAGTGAGGTATCATTTTTATCGGGAGACTTGGGGGAACGCTGGGTGGAAGGACATTTGTGGCTCCTCTCAGATTCCAGAACTTTCTGCCACAGAAATGTGAGGAACATGTGTTTTTGTAGCCAAATTTTGAGGTTTGCAAAGGATTCTGGGTAACAGAACCTGGTCCGAGCCCCACAAGTCACCCCATCTTGGATTCCCCTAGGTCTCTAGTTTTCAGAAATGCACAGGTTTGGTAGGTTTCCCTAGGTGCCGGCTGAGCTAGAGGCCGAAATCTACAGGTAGGCACTTCGCAAAAATCACCTCTGTTTTCTTTCAAAAAATTGGATGTGTCCACGTTGAGCTTTGGGGCGTTTCCTGTCGCGGGCGCTAGGCCTACCCACACAAGTGAGGTATCATTTTTATCGGGAGACTTGGGGAAACGCTGGGTGGAAGGAAATTTGTGTCTCCTCTCAGATTCAAGAACTTTCTGTCGCAGAAATATGAGGAACATGTGTTTTTTTAGCCAAATTTTGAGGTTTGCAAAGGATTCTGGGTAACAGAAACTGGTCCGAGCCCCACAAGTCACCCCATCTTGGATTCCCCTAGGTCTCTAGTTTTCAGAAATGCACAGGTTTGGTAGGTTTCCCTAGGTGCCGGCTGAGCTAGAGTCCAAAATCTACAGGTAGGCATTTTGCAAAAATTACCTCTGTTTTCTTTCAAAAAATTGGATGTGTCCACGTTGCGCTTCGGGGCGTTTCCTGTCGCGGGCGCCAGGCCTACCCACACAAGTGAGGTATCATTTTTATCAGGAGACTTGGCGGAACGCTGAGTGGAAGAAAATTTGTGGCTCCTCTCAGATTCCAGAACTTTCTGCCACAGAAATGTGAGGAACATGTGTTTTTTTAGCCAAATTTTGAGGTTTTCAAAGGATTTTGGGTAACAGAACCTGGTCCGAGCCCCACAAGTCACCCCATCTTGGATTCCCCTAGGTCTCTAGTTTTCAGAAATGCACAGGTTTGGTTGGTTTCCCTAGGTGCCGGCTGAGCTAGAGGCCAAAATCTACAGGTAGGCACTTTGCAAAAATCACCTCTGTTTTCTTTCAATAAATTGGATGTGTCCACGTTGCGCTTTGGGGCGTTTCCTGTCGCGGGCGCAAGGCCTAACCACACAAGTGAGGTATAATTTTTATCAGGAGACTTGGCGGAACGCTGGGTGGAAGGAAATTTGTGGCTCCTCTCAGATTCCAGAACTTTCTGATATAGAAATGTGAGGAACATGTGTTTTTTTAGCCAAATTTTGAGGTTTGCAAAGGATTCTGGGTAACAGAACCTGGTCCGAGCCCCACAAGTCACCCCATCTTGGATTCCCCTTGGTTTCTCGTTTTCAGAAATGCACAGGTTTGGTAGATTTCCCTAGGTGCCGGCTGAGCTAGAGGCCAAAAGCTACAGGTAGGCACTTTGCAAAAATCACCTCTGTTTTCTTTAAAAAAATTGGATGTGTCCACGTTGAGCTTTGGGGCGTTTCCTGTCACGGGCGCTAGGCCTACCCACACAAGTGAGGTATCATTTTTATCGGGAGACTTGGGGAAACGCTGGGTGGAAGGAAATTTGTGTCTCCTCTCAGATTCCAGAACTTTCTGTCGCAGAAATATGAGGAACATGTGTTTTTTTAGCCTAATTTTGAGGTTTGCAAAGGATTCTGGGTAACAGAACCTGGTCCGAGCCCCACAAGTCACCCCATCTTGGATTCCCCTAGGTCTCTAGTTTTCAGAAATGCACAGGTTTGGTAGGTTTCCCTAGGTGCTGGCTGAGCTAGAGGCCAAAATCTACAGGTAGGCACTTCGCAAAAATCACCTCTGTTTTCTTTCAAAAAATTGGATGTGTCCACGTTGCGCTTTGGTGCGTTTCCTGTCGCGGGCGCTAGGCCTACCCACACAAGTGAGGTATCATTTTTATCGGGAGACTTGGGGGAACGCTGGGTGGAAGGAAATTTGTGGCTGCTCTCAGATTCCAGAACTTTCTGCCACAGAAATGTGAGGAACATGTGTTTTTTTAGCAAAATTTTGAGGTTTGCAAAGGATTCTGGGTAAGAGAACCTGGTCCGAGCCCCACAAGTCACCCCATCTTGGATTCCCTTTGGTCTCTAGTTTTCAGAAATGCACAGGTTTGGTAGGTTTCCCTAGGTGCCGGCTGAGCTAGAGGCCAAAAGCTACAGGTAGGCACTTTGCAAAAATCACCTCTGTTTTCCTTCAAAAAATTGGATGTGTCCACGTTGCGCTTTGGGGCGTTTCCTGTCACAGGCGCTAGGCCTACCCACACAAGTGAGGTATAATTTTTATCAGGAGACTTGGGGGAACGCTGGGTTGAAGGAAATTTGTGGCTCCTCTCAGTTTCCAGAACTTTCTGCCACAGAAATGTGAGGAACAAGTGTTTTTTTAGCCAAATTTTGAGGTTTGCAAAGGATTCTGGGTAACAGAACCTGGTCTGAGCCCCACAAGTCACCCCATCTTGGATTCCCCTAGGTCTCTAGTTTTCAGAAATGCACAGGTTTGTTAAGTTTCCCTAGGTGCCGGCTGAGCTAGAGTCCAAAATCTACAGGTAGGCACTTCGCAAAAATCACCTCTGTTTTCTTTCCAAAAAATGGATGTGTCCACGTTGCGCTTTGGGGCGTTTCCTGTCGCGGGCGCTAGGCCTACCCACACAAGTGAGGTATCATTTTTATCGGGAGACTTGGGGGAACGCTGGGTGGAAGGAAATTTGTGGCTCCTATCAGATTCCAGAACTTTCTGCCACAGAAATGTGAGGAACATGTGTTTTTTTAGCCAAATTTTTAGGTTTGCAAAGGATTCTGGGAAACAGAACCTGGTCCGAGCCCCACAAGTCACCCCATCTTGGATTCCCCTAGGTCTCTAGTTTTCAGAAATGCACAGGTTTGGTAGGTTTCCCTAGGTGCCGGCTGAGCTAGAGGCCAAAATCTACAGGTAGGCACTTCGCAAAAATCACCTCTGTTTTCCTTCAAAAAATTGGATGTGTCCACGTTGCGCTTCGGGGCGTTTCCTGTCGCGGGCGCTAGGCCTACCCACACAAGTGAGGTGTCATTTTTATCGGGAGACTTGGGGGAACGCTGGGTGAAAGGAAATTCGTGGCTCCTCTCAGATTCCAGAACTTTCTGCCACAGAAATGTGAGGAACAAGTGTTTTTTTAGCCAAATTTTGAGGTTTGCAAAGGATTCTGGGTAACAGAACCTGGTCCGAGCCCCACAAGTCACCCCATCCTAGATTCCCCTAGGTCTCTAGTTTTCAGAAATGCACAGGTTTGTTAAGTTTCCCTAGGTGCCGGCTGAGCTAGAGTCCAAAATCTACAGGTAGGCACTTCGCAAAAATCACCTCTGTTTTCTTTCCAAAAAATGGATGTGTCCACGTTGCACTTTGGGGCGTTTCCTGTCGCGGGCGCTAGGCCTACCCACACAAGTGAGGTATCATTTTTATCAGGAGACTTGGGGGAACGCTGGGTGGAAGGAAATTTGTGGCTCCTATCAGATTCCAGAACTTTCTGCCACAGAAATGTGAGGAACATGTGTTTTTTTAGCCAAATTTTGAGGTTTGCAAAGGATTCTGGGAAACAGAACCTGGTCCGAGCCCCACAAGTCACCCCATGTTGGATTCCCCTGGGTCTCTAGTTTTCAGAAATGCACAGGTTTGGTAGGTTTCCCTAGGTGCCGGCTGAGCTAGAGGCCAAAATCTACAGGTAGGCACTTTGCAAAAATCACCTCTGTTTTCTTTCAAAAAATTGGATGTGTCCACGTTGCGCTTTGGGGCGTTTCCTGTCGCGGGCGCCAGGCCTACCCACACAAGTGAGGTATCATTTTTATCAGGAGACTTGGCGGAACGCTGAGTGGAAGGAAATTTGTGGCTCCTCTCAGATTCCAGAACTTTCTGCCATAGAAATGTGAGGAACATGTGTTTTTTTAGCCAAATTTTGAGGTTTGCAAAGGATTCTGGGTAACAGAACCTGGTCCGAGCCCCACAAGTCACCCCATCTTGTATTCCCCTTGGTTTCTCGTTTTCAGAAATGCACAGGTTTGGTAGGTTTCCCTAGGTGCCGGCTGAGCTAGAGGCCAAAAGCTACAGGTAGGGACTTCGCAAAAATCACCTCTGTTTTCTTTAAAAAAAATGGATGTGTCCACGTTGCACTTTGGGGCGTTTCCTGTCGCGGGCGCTAGGCCTACCCACACAAGTGAGGTATCATTTTTATCAGGAGACTTGGGGGAACGCTGGGTGGAAGGAAATTTGTGGCTCCTATCAGATTCCAGAACTTTCTGCCACAGAAATGTGAGGAACATGTGTTTTTTTAGCCAAATTTTGAGGTTTGCAAAGGATTCTGGGAAACAGAACCTGGTCCGAGCCCCACAAGTCACCCCATCTTGGATTCCCCTGGGTCTCTAGTTTTCAGAAATGCACAGGTTTGGTAGGTTTCCCTAGGTGCCGGCTGAGCTAGAGGCCAAAATCTACAGGTAGGCACTTTGCAAAAATCACCTCTGTTTTCTTTCAAAAAATTGGATGTGTCCACGTTGCGCTTTGGGGCGTTTCCTGTCGCGGGCGCCAGGCCTACCCACACAAGTGAGGTATCATTTTTATCAGGAGACTTGGCGGAACGCTGAGTGGAAGGAAATTTGTGGCTCCTCTCAGATTCCAGAACTTTCTGCCATAGAAATGTGAGGGACATGTGTTTTTTTAGCCAAATGTTGAGGTTTGCAAAGGATTCTGGGTAACAGAACCTGGTCCGAGCCCCACAAGTCACCCCATCTTGGATTCCCCTAGGTCTCTAGTTTTCAGAAATGCACAGGTTTGGTAGGTTTCCCTAGGTGCCGGCTGAGCTAGAGGCCAAAATCTACAGGTAGGCACTTCGCAAAAATCACCTCTGTTTTCTTTCAAAAAATTGGATGTGTCCACGTTGAGCTTTGGGGCGTTTCCTGTCGCGGGCGCTAGGCCTACCCACACAAGTGAGGTATCATTTTTATCGGGAGACTTGGGGAAACGCTGGGTGGAAGGAAATTTGTGTCTCCTCTCAGATTCCAGAACTTTCTGTCGCAGAAATATGAGGAACATGTGTTTTTTTAGCCTAATTTTGAGGTTTGCAAAGGATTCTGGGTAACAGAACCTGGTCCGAGCCCCACAAGTCACCCCATCTTGGATTCCCCTAGGTCTCTAGTTTTCAGAAATGCACAGGTTTGGTAGGTTTCCCTAGGTGCCGGCTGAGCTAGAGGCCAAAATCTACAGGTAGGCACTTCGCAAAAATCACCTCTGTTTTCTTTCAAAAAATTGGATGTGTCCACGTTGCGCTTTGGTGCGTTTCCTGTCGCGGGCGCTAGGCCTACCCACACAAGTGAGGTATCATTTTTATCGGGAGACTTGGGGGAACGCTGGGTGGAAGGAAATTTGTGGCTGCTCTCAGATTCCAGAACTTTCTGCCACAGAAATGTGAGGAACATGTGTCTTTTTAGCAAAATTTTGAGGTTTGCAAAGGATTCTGGGTAAGAGAACCTGGTCCGAGCCCCACAAGTCACCCCATCTTGGATTCCCCTTGGTCTCTAGTTTTCAGAAATGCACAGGTTTGGTAGGTTTCCCTAGGTGCCGGCTGAGCTAGAGGCCAAAAGCTACAGGTAGGCACTTTGCAAAAATCACCTCTGTTTTCCTTCAAAAAATTGGATGTGTCCACGTTGCGCTTTGGGGCGTTTCCTGTCACAGGCGCTAGGCCTACCCACACAAGTGAGGTATAATTTTTATCAGGAGACTTGGGGGAACGCTGGGTTGAAGGAAATTTGTGGCTCCTCTCAGTTTCCAGAACTTTCTGCCACAGAAATGTGAGGAACAAGTGTTTTTTTAGCCAAATTTTTAGGTTTGCAAAGGATTCTGGGAAACAGAACCTGGTCCGAGCCCCACAAGTCACCCCATCTTGGATTCCCCTAGGTCTCTAGTTTTCAGAAATGCACAGGTTTGGTAGGTTTCCCTAGGTGCCGGCTGAGCTAGAGGCCAAAATCTACAGGTAGGCACTTCGCAAAAATCACCTCTGTTTTCCTTCAAAAAATTGGATGTGTCCACGTTGCGCTTCGGGGCGTTTCCTGTCGCGGGCGCTAGGCCTACCCACACAAGTGAGGTGTCATTTTTATCGGGAGACTTGGGGGAACGCTGGGTGGAAGGAAATTCGTGGCTCCTCTCAGATTCCAGAACTTTCTGCCACAGAAATGTGAGGAACAAGTGTTTTTTTAGCCAAATTTTGAGGTTTGCAAAGGATTCTGGGTAACAGAACCTGGTCCGAGCCCCACAAGTCACCCCATCTTAGATTCCCCTAGGTCTCTAGTTTTCAGAAATGCACAGGTTTGTTAAGTTTCCCTAGGTGCCGGCTGAGCTAGAGTCCAAAATCTACAGGTAGGCACTTCGCAAAAATCACCTCTGTTTTCTTTCAAAAAAATGGATGTGTCCACGTTGCACTTTGGGGCGTTTCCTGTCGCGGGCGCTAGGCCTACCCACACAAGTGAGGTATCATTTTTATCAGGAGACTTGGGGGAACGCTGGGTGGAAGGAAATTTGTGGCTCCTATCAGATTCCAGAACTTTCTGCCACAGAAATGTGAGGAACATGTGTTTTTTTAGCCAAATTTTGAGGTTTGCAAAGGATTCTGGGAAACAGAACCTGGTCCGAGCCCCACAAGTCACCCCATCTTGGATTCCCCTGGGTCTCTAGTTTTCAGAAATGCACAGGTTTGGTAGGTTTCCCTAGGTGTCGGCTGAGCTAGAGGCCAAAATCTACAGGTAGGCACTTTGCAAAAATCACCTCTGTTTTCTTTCAAAAAATTGGATGTGTCCACGTTGCACTTTGGGGCGTTTCCTGTCGCGGGCGCCAGGCCTACCCACACAAGTGAGGTATCATTTTTATCAGGAGACTTGGCGGAACGCTGAGTGGAAGGAAATTTGTGGCTCCTCTCAGATTCCAGAACTTTCTGCCATAGAAATGTGAGGAACATGTGTTTTTTTAGCCAAATTTTGAGGTTTGCAAAGGATTCTGGGTAACAGAACCTGGTCCGAGCCCCACAAGTCACCCCATCTTGTATTCCCCTTGGTTTCTCGTTTTCAGAAATGCACAGGTTTGGTAGGTTTCCCTAGGTGCCGGCTGAGCTAGAGGCCAAAAGCTACAGGTAGGCACTTTGCAAAAATCACCTCTGTTTTCTTTAAAAAAATTGGATGTGTCCACGTTGCGCTTTGGGGCGTTTCCTGTCACGGGCTCTAGGCCTACCCACACAAGTGAGGTATAATTTTTATCAGGAGACTTGTGGGAACGCTGGGTTGAAGGAAATTTGTGGCTCCTCTCAGATTCCAGAACTTTCTGCCACAGAAATGTGAGGAACGAGTGTTTTTTTAGCCGAATTTTGAGGTTTGCAAAGGATTCTGGGTAACAGAACCTGGTCTGAGCCCCACAAGTCACCCCATCTTGGATTCCCCTAGGTCTCTAGTTTTCAGAAATGCACAGGTTTGTTAAGTTTCCCTAGGTGCCGGCTGAGCTAGAGTCCAAAATCTACAGGTAGGCACTTTGCAAAAATCACCTCTGTTTTCTTTCAAAAAAATGGATGTGTCCACGTTGCGCTTTGGGGCGTTTCCTGTCGCCGGCGCTAGGCCTACCCACACAAGTGAGGTAACATTTTTATCGGGAGACTTGGGGGAACGCTGGGTGGAAGGACATTTGTGGCTCCTCTCAGATTCCAGAACTTTCTGCCACAGAAATCTGAGGAACATGTGTTTTTGTAGCCAAATTTTGAGGTTTGCAAAGGATTCTGGGTAACAGAACCTGGTCCGAGCCCCACAAGTCACCCCATCTTGGATTCCCCTAGGTCTCTAGTTTTCAGAAATGCACAGGTTTGGTAGGTTTCCCTAGGTGCCGGCTGAGCTAGAGGCCGAAATCTACAGGTAGGCACTTCGCAAAAATCACCTCTGTTTTCTTTCAAAAAATTGGATGTGTCCACGTTGAGCTTTGGGGCGTTTCCTGTCGCGGGCGCTAGGCCTACCCACACAAGTGAGGTATCATTTTTATCAGGAGACTTGGCGGAACGCTGAGTGGAAGAAAATTTGTGGCTCCTCTCAGATTCCAGAACTTTCTGCCACAGAAATGTGAGGAACATGTGTTTTTTTAGCCAAATTTTGAGGTTTTCAAAGGATTTTGGGTAACAGAACCTGGTCCGAGCCCCACAAGTCACCCCATCTTGGATTCCCCTAGGTCTCTAGTTTTCAGAAATGCACAGGTTTGGTTGGTTTCCCTTGGTGCCGGCTGAGCTAGAGGCCAAAATCTACAGGTAGGCACTTTGCAAAAATCACCTCTGTTTTCTTTCAATAAATTGGATGTGTCCACGTTGCGCTTTGGGGCGTTTCCTGTCGCGGGCGCAAGGCCTAACCACACAAGTGAGGTATCATTTTTATCAGGAGACTTGGCGGAACGCTGGGTGGAAGGAAATTTGTGGCTCCTCTCAGATTCCAGAACTTTCTGATATAGAAATGTGAGGAACATGTGTTTTTTTAGCCAAATTTTGAGGTTTGCAAAGGATTCTGGGTAACAGAACCTGGTCCGAGCCCCACAAGTCACCCCATCTTGGATTCCCCTTGGTTTCTCGTTTTCAGAAATGCACAGGTTTGGTAGGTTTCCCTAGGTGCCGGCTGAGCTAGAGGCCAAAAGCTACAGGTAGGCACTTTTCAAAAATCACCTCTGTTTTCTTTCAAAAAATTGGATGTGTCCACGTTGCGCTTTGGGGCGTTTCCTGTCGCGGGCGCAAGGCCTAACCACACAAGTGAGGTATCATTTTTATCAGGAGACTTGGGGGAACGCTGGGTTGAAGGAAATTTGTGGCTCCTCTCAGATTCCAGAACTTTCTGCCACAGAAATGTGAGGAACAAGTGTTTTTTTAGCCAAATTTTGAGGTTTGCAAAGGATTCTGGGTAACAGAACCTGGTCTGAGCCCCACAAGTCACCCCATCTTGGATTCCCCTAGGTCTCTAGTTTTCAGAAATGCACAGGTTTGTTAAGTTTCCCTAGGTGCCAGCTGAGCTAGAGTCCAAAATCTACAGGTAGGCACTTTGCAAAAATCACCTCTGTTTTCTTTCAAAAAAATGGATGTGTCCACGTTGCGCTTTGGGGCGTTTCCTGTCGCGGGCGCTAGGCCTACCCACACAAGTGAGGTATCATTTTTATCGGGAAACTTGTGGGAACGCTGGGTGGAAGGACATTTGTGGCTCCTCTCAGATTCCAGAACTTTCTGCCACAGAAATGTGAGGAACATGTGTTTTTGTAGTCAAATTTTGAGGTTTGCAAAGGATTCTGGGTAACAGAACCTGGTCCGAGCCCCACAAGTCACCCCATCTTGGATTCCCCTAGGTCTCTAGTTTTCAGAAATGCACAGGTTTGGTAGGTTTCCCTAGGTGCCGGCTGAGCTAGAGGCCGAAATCTACAGGTAGGCACTTCGCAAAAATCACCTCTGTTTTCTTTCAAAAAATTGGATGTGTCCACGTTGAGCTTTGGGGCGTTTCCTGTCGGGGGCGCTAGGCCTACCCACACAAGTGAGGTATCATTTTTATCGGTAGACTTGGGGAAACGCTGGGTGGAAGGAAATTTGTGTCTCCTCTCAGATTCCAGAACTTTCTGTCGCAGAAATATGAGGAACAGGTGTTTTTTTAGCCAAATTTTGAGGTTTGCAAAGGATTCTGGGTAACAGAAACTGGTCCGAGCCCCACAAGTCACCCCATCTTGGATTCCCCTAGGTCTCTAGTTTTCAGAAATGCACAGGTTTGGTAGGTTTCCCTAGGTGCCGGCTGAGCTAGAGTCCAAAATCTACAGGTAGGCACTTTGCAAAAATCACCTCTGTTTTCTTTCAAAAAATTGGATGTGTCCACGTTGCGCTTCGGGGCGTTTCCTGTCGCGGGCGCCAGGCCTACCCACACAAGTGAGGTATCATTTTTATCAGGAGACTTGGCGGAACGCTGAGTGGAAGGAAATTTGTGGCTCCTCTCAGATTCCAGAACTTTCTGCCACAGAAATGTGAGGAACATGTGTTTTTTTATCCAAATTTTGAGGTTTTCAAAGGATTTTGGGTAACAGAACCTGGTCCGAGCCCCACAAGTCACCCCATCTTGGATTCCCCTAGGTCTCTAGTTTTCAGAAATGCACAGGTTTGGTAGGTTTCCCTAGGTGCCGGCTGAGCTAGAGGCCAAAATCTACAGGTAGGCACTTTGCAAAAATCACCTCTGTTTTCTTTCAAAAAATTGGATGTGTCCACATTGCGCTTTGGGGCGTTTCCTGTCGCGGGCGCTAGGCCTACCCACACAAGTGAGGTATCATTTTATCGGGAGACTTGGGGGAACGCTGGGTGGAAGGAAATTTGTGGCTCCTCTCAGATTCCAGAACTTTCTGACACAGAAATGTGAGGAACATGTGTTTGTTTAGCCAAATTTTGAGGTTTGCAAAGGATTCTGGGTAACAGAACCTGGTCCGAGCCCCACAAGTCACCCCATCTTGGATTCCCCTAGGTCTCTAGTTTTCAGAAATGCACAGGTTTGGTAGGTTTCCCTAGGTGCCGGCTGAGCTAGGGGCCAAAATCTACAGGTAGGCACTTTGCAAAAATCACCTCTGTTTTCTTTAAAAAAATTGGATGTGTCCACGTTGAGCTTTGGGGCGTTTCCTGTCGCGGGCGCTAGGCCTATCCACACAAGTGAGGTATCATTTTTATCGAGAGACTTGGGGAAACGCTGAGTGGAAGGAAATTTGTGTCTCCTCTCAGATTCCAGAACTTTCTGTCGCAGAAATATGAGGAACATGTGTTTTTTTAACCAAATTTTGAGGTTTGCAAAGGATTCTGGGTAACAGAACCTGGTCCGAGCCCCACAAGTCACCCCATATTGGATTCCCCTAGGTCTCTAGTTTTCAGAAATGCACAGGTTTGGTAGGTTTCCCTAGGTGCCGGCTGAGCTAGAGGCCAAAATCTACAGGTAGGCACTTTGCAAAAATCACCTCTGTTTTCTTTCAAAAAATTGGATGTGTCCACGTTGCGCTTTGGGGCGTTTCCTGTCGCGGGCGCTAGGCCTACCCACACAAGTGAGGTATCATTTTTATCGGGAGACTTGGGGGAACGCTGGGTGGAAGGACATTTGTGGCTCCTCTCAGATTCCAGAACTTTCTGCCACAGAAATGTGAGGAACATGTGTTTTTGTAGCCAAATTTTGAGGTTTGCAAAGGATTCTGGGTAACAGAACCTGGTCCGAGCCCCACAAGTCACTCCATCTTGGATTCCCCTAGGTCTCTAGTTTTCAGAAATGCACAGGTTTGGTAGGTTTCCCTAGGTGCCGGCTGAGCTAGAGGCCAAAATCTACAGGTAGGCACTTCGCAAAAATCACCTCTGTTTTCTTTCAAAAAATTGGATGTGTCCACGTTGAGCTTTGGGGCGTTTCCTGTCGCGGGCGCTAGGCCTACCCACACAAGTGAGGTATCATTTTTATCGGGAGACTTGGGGAAACGCTGGGTGGAAGGAAATTTGTGTCTCCTCTCAGATTCCAGAACTTTCTGTCGCAGAAATATGAGGAACATGTGTTTTTTTAGCCTAATTTTGAGGTTTGCAAAGGATTCTGGGTAACAGAACCTGGTCCGAGCCCCACAAGTCACCCCATCTTGGATTCCCCTAGGTCTCTAGTTTTCAGAAATGCACAGGTTTGGTAGGTTTCCCTAGGTGCCGGCTGAGCTAGAGGCCAAAATCTACAGGTAGGCACTTTGCAAAAATCACCTCTGTTTTCTTTAAAAAAATTGGATGTGTCCACGTTGCGCTTTGGGGCGTTTCCTGACGCGGGCGCTAGACCTACCCACACAAATGAGGTATCATTTTTATCGGGAGACTTGGGGGAACGCTGGGTGGAAGGAAATTTGTGGCTGCTCTCAGATTCCAGAACTTTCTGCCACAGAAATGTGAGGAACAAGTGTTTTTTTAGCCAAATTTTGAGGTTTGCAAAGGATTCTGGGTAACAGAACCTGGTCCGAGCCCCACAAGTCACCCCATCTTGGATTCCCCTTGGTTTCTCGTTTTGAGAAATGCACAGGTTTGGTAGGTTTCCCTAGGTGCCGGCTGAGCTAGAGGCCAAAAGCTACAGGTAGGCACTTTGCAAAAATCACCTCTGTTTTCTTTAACAAAAATTGGATGTGTCCACGTTGAGCTTTGGGGCGTTTCCTGTCACGGGCGCTAGGCCTACCCACACAAGTGAGGTATAATTTTTATCAGGAGACTTTGGGGAACGCTGGGTTGAAGGATATTTGTGGCTCCTCTCAGATTCCAGAACTTTCTGCCACAGAAATGTGAGGAACAAGTGTTTCTTTAGCCAAATTTTGAGGTTTGCAAAGGATTCTGGGTAACAGAACCTGGTCTGAGCCCCACAAGTCACCCCATCTTGGATTCCCCTAGGTCTCTAGTTTTCAGAAATGCACAGGTTTGTTAATTTCCCTAGGTGCCAGCTGAGCTAGAGTCCAAAATCTACAGGTAGGCACTTTGCAAAAATCACCTCTGTTTTCTTTAAAAAAAATGGATGTGTCCACGTTGCGCTTTGGGGCGTTTCCTGTCGCGGGCGCTAGGCCTACCCACACAAGTGAGGTATCATTTTTATCGGGAGACTTGGGGGAACGCTGGGTGGAAGGACATTTGTGGCTCCTCTCAGATTCCAGAACTTTCTGCCACAGAAATGTGAGGAACATGTGTTTTTGTAGCCAAATTTTGAGGTTTGCAAAGGATTCTGGGTAACAGAACCTGGTCCGAGCCCCACAAGTCACCCCATCTTGGATTCCCCTAGGTCTCTAGTTTTCAGAAATGCACAGGTTTGGTAGGTTTCCCTAGGTGCCGGCTGAGCTAGAGGCCGAAATCTACAGGTAGGCACTTCGCAAAAATCACCTCTGTTTTCTTTCAAAAAATTGGATGTGTCCACGTTGAGCTTTGGGGCGTTTCCTGTCGCGGGCGCTAGGCCTACCCACACAAGTGAGGTATCATTTTTATCGGGAGACTTGGGGAAACGCTGGGTGGAAGGAAATTTGTGTCTCCTCTCAGATTCAAGAACTTTCTGTCGCAGAAATATGAGGAACATGTGTTTTTTTAGCCAAATTTTGAGGTTTGCAAAGGATTCTGGGTAACAGAAACTGGTCCGAGCCCCACAAGTCACCCCATCTTGGATTCCCCTAGGTCTCTAGTTTTCAGAAATGCACAGGTTTGGTAGGTTTCCCTAGGTGCCGGCTGAGCTAGAGTCCAAAATCTACAGGTAGGCATTTTGCAAAAATCACCTCTGTTTTCTTTCAAAAAATTGGATGTGTCCACGTTGCGCTTCGGGGCGTTTCCTGTCGCGGGCGCCAGGCCTACCCACACAAGTGAGGTATCATTTTTATCAGGAGGATTCTTGGCGGAACGCTGAGTGGAAGAAAATTTGTGGCTCCTCTCAGATTCCAGAACTTTCTGCCACAGAAATGTGAGGAACATGTGTTTTTTTAGCCAAATTTTGAGGTTTTCAAAGGATTTTGGGTAACAGAACCTGGTCCGAGCCCCACAAGTCACCCCATCTTGGATTCCCCTTGGTCTCTAGTTTTCAGAAATGCACAGGTTTGGTTGGTTTCCCTAGGTGCCGGCTGAGCTAGAGGCCAAAATCTACAGGTAGGCACTTTGCAAAAATCACCTCTGTTTTCTTTCAATAAATTGGATGTGTCCACGTTGCGCTTTGGGGCGTTTCCTGTCGCGGGCGCAAGGCCTAACCACACAAGTGAGGTATAATTTTTATCAGGAGACTTGGCGGAACGCTGGGTGGAAGGAAATTTGTGGCTCCTCTCAGATTCCAGAACTTTCTGATATAGAAATGTGAGGAACATGTGTTTTTTTAGCCAAATTTTGAGGTTTGCAAAGGATTCTGGGTAACAGAACCTGGTCCGAGCCCCACAAGTCACCCCATCTTGGATTCCCCTTGGTTTCTCGTTTTCAGAAATGCACAGGTTTGGTAGGTTTCCCTAGGTGCCGGCTGAGCTAGAGGCCAAAAGCTACAGGTAGGCACTTTGCAAAAATCACCTCTGTTTTCTTTAAAAAAATTGGATGTGTCCACGTTGAGCTTTGGGGCGTTTCCTGTCACGGGCGCTAGGCCTACCCACACAAGTGAGGTATAATTTTTATCAGGAGACTTGGGGGAACGCTGGGTTGAAGGAAATTTGTGGCTCCTCTCAGATTCCAGAACTTTCTGCCACAGAAATGTGAGGAACAAGTGATTTTTTAGCCAAATTTTGAGGTTTGCAAAGGATTCTGGGTAACAGAACCTGGTCTGAGCCCCACAAGTCACCCCATCTTGGATTCCCCTAGGTCTCTAGTTTTCAGAAATGCACAGGTTTGGTAAGTTTCCCTAGGTGCCAGCTGAGCTAGAGTCCAAAATCTACAGGTAGGCACTTTGCAAAAATCACCTCTGTTTTCTTTCAAAAAAATGGATGTGTCCACGTTGCGCTTTGGGGCGTTTCCTGTCGCGGGTGCTAGGCCTACCCACACAAGTGAGGTATCATTTTTATCGGTAGACTTGGGGAAACGCTGGGTGGAAGGAAATTTGTGTCTCCTCTCAGATTCCAGAACTTTCTGTCGCAGAAATATGAGGAACAGGTGTTTTTTTAGCCAAATTTTGAGGTTTGCAAAGGATTCTGGGTAACAGAAACTGGTCCGAGCCCCACAAGTCACCCCATCTTGGATTCCCCTAGGTCTCTAGTTTTCAGAAATGCACAGGTTTGGTAGGTTTCCCTAGGTGCCGGCTGAGCTAGAGGCCAAAATCTACAGGTAGGCACTTTGCAAAAATCACCTCTGTTTTCTTTAAAAAAATTGGATGTGTCCACGTTGCGCTTTGGGGCGTTTCCTGTCGCGGGCGCTAGACCTACCCACACAAATGAGGTATCATTTTTATCGGGAGACTTGGGGGGACGCTGGGTGGAAGGAAATTTGTGGCTGCTCTCAGATTCCAGAACTTTCTGCCACAGAAATGTGAGGAACATGTGTTTTTTTAGCCAAATTTTGAGGTTTGCAAAGGATTCTGGGTAACAGAACCTGGTCCGAGCCCCACAAGTCACCCCATCTTGGATTCCCCTTGGTTTCTCGTTTTGAGAAATGCACAGGTTTGGTAGGTTTCCCTAGGTGCCGGCTGAGCTAGAGGCCAAAAGCTACAGGTAGGCACTTTGCAAAAATCACCTCTGTTTTCTTTAAAAAAATTGGATGTGTCCACGTTGAGCTTTGGGGCGTTTCCTGTCACGGGCGCTAGGCCTACCCACACAAGTGAGGTATAATTTTTATCAGGAGACTTGGGGGAACGCTGGGTTGAAGGAAATTTGTGGCTCCTCTCAGATTCCAGAACTTTCTGCCACAGAAATGTGAGGAACAAGTGTTTTTTTAGCCAAATTTTGAGGTTTGCAAAGGATTCTGGGTAACAGAACCTGGTCTGAGCCCCACAAGTCACCCCATCTTGGATTCCCCTAGGTCTCTAGTTTTCAGAAATGCACAGGTTTGTTAAGTTTCCCTAGGTGCCAGCTGAGCTAGAGTCCAAAATCTACAGGTAGGCACTTTGCAAAAATCACCTCTGTTTTCTTTCAAAAAAATGGATGTGTCCACGTTGCGCTTTGGGGCGTTTCCTGTCGCGGGCGCTAGGCCTACCCACACAAGTGAGGTATCATTTTTATCGGGAGACTTGGGGGAACGCTGGGTGGAAGGACATTTGTGGCTCCTCTCAGATTCCAGAACTTTCTGCCACAGAAATGTGAGGAACATGTGTTTTTGTAGCCAAATTTTGAGGTTTGCAAAGGATTCTGGGTAACAGAACCTGGTCCGATCCCCACAAGTCACCCCATCTTGGATTCCCCTAGGTCTCTAGTTTTCAGAAATGCACAGGTTTGGTAGGTTTCCCTAGGTGCCTGCTGAGCTAGAGGCCGAAATCTACAGGTAGGCACTTCGCAAAAATCACCTCTGTTTTCTTTCAAAAAATTGGTTGTGTCCACGTTGAGCTTTGGGGCGTTTCCTGTCGCGGGCGGTAGGCCTACCCACACAAGTGAGGTATCTTTTTTATCGGTAGACTTGGGGAAACGCTGGGTGGAAGGAAATTTGTGTCTCCTCTCAGATTCCAGAACTTTCTGTCGCAGAAATATGAGGAACAGGTGTTTTTTTAGCCAAATTTTGAGGTTTGCAAAGGATTCTGGGTAACAGAACCTGGTCCGAGCCCCACAAGTCACCCCATCTTGGATTCCCCTAGGTCTCTAGTTTTCAGAAATGCACAGGTTTGGTAGGTTTCCCTAGGTGCCGGCTGAGCTAGAGGCCAAAATCTACAGGTAGGCACTTCGCAAAAATCACCTCTGTTTTCTTTCAAAAAATTGGATGTGTCCACGTTGAGCTTTGGGGCGTTTCCTGTCGCGGGCGCTAGGCCTACCCACACAAGTGAGGTATCATTTGTATCGGGAGACTTGGGGAAACGCTGGGTGGAAGGAAATTTGTGTCTCCTCTCAGATTCCAGAACTTTCTGTCGCAGAAATATGAGGAACATGTGTTTTTTTAGCCTAATTTTGAGGTTTGCAAAGGATTCTGGGTAACAGAACCTGGTCCGAGCCCCACAAGTCACCCCATATTGGATTCCCCTAGGTCTCTAGTTTTCAGAAATGCACAGGTTTGGTAGGTTTCCCTAGGTGCCGGCTGAGCTAGAGGCCAAAATCTACAGGTAGGCACTTTGCAAAAATCACCTCTGTTTTCTTTCAAAAAATTGGATGTGTCCACGTTGCGCTTTGGGGCGTTTCCTGTCGCGGGCGCTAGGCCTACCCACACAAGTGAGGTATCATTTTTATCGGGAGACTTGGGGGAACGCTGGGTGGAAGGAAATTTGTGGCTGCTCTCAGATTCCAGAACTTTCTGCCACAGAAATGTGAGGAACATGTGTTTTTTTAGCAAAATTTTGAGGTTTGCAAAGGATTCTGGGTAAGAGAACCTGGTCCGAGCCCCACAAGTCACCCCATCTTGGATTCCCCTAGGTCTCTAGTTTTCAGAAATGCACAGGTTTGGTAGGTTTCCCTAGATGCCGGCTGAGCTAGAGTCCAAAATCTACAGGTAGGCACTTCGCAAAAATCACCTCTGTTTTCTTTCAAAAAAATGGATGTGTCCACGTTGCGCTTTGGGGCGTTTCCTGTCGCGGGCGCTAGGCCTACCCACACAAGTGAGGTATCATTTTTATCGGGAGACATGGGGGAACGCTGGGTGGAAGGAAATTTGTGGCTCCTATCAGATTCCAGAACTTTCTGCCACAGAAATGTGAGGAACATGTGTTTTTTTAGCCAAATTTTGAGGTTTGCAAAGGATTCTGGGTAACAGAACCTGGTCCGAGCCCCACAAGTCACCCCATCTTGGATTCCCCTTGGTTTCTCGTTTTCAGAAATGCACAGGTTTGGTAGGTTTCCCTAGGTGCCGGCTGAGCTAGAGGCCAAAAGCTACTGGTAGGCACTTTGCAAAAATCACCTCTGTTTTCCTTCAAAAAATTGGATGTGTCCACGTTGCGCTTTGGGGCGTTTCCTGTCACAGGCGCTAGGCCTACCCACACAAGTGAGGTATAATTTTTATCAGGAGACTTGGGGGAACGCTGGGTTGAAGGAAATTTGTGGCTCCTCTCAGTTTCCAGAACTTTCTGCCACAGAAATGTGAGGAACAAGTGTTTTTTTAGCCAAATTTTGAGGTTTGCAAAGGATTCTGGGTAACAGAACCTGGTCTGAGCCCCACAAGTCACCCCATCTTGGATTCCCCTAGGTCTCTAGTTTTCAGAAATGCACAGGTTTGTTAAGTTTCCCTAGGTGCCAGCTGAGCTAGAGTCCAAAATCTACAGGTAGGCACTTTGCAAAAATCACCTCTGTTTTCTTTCAAAAAAATGGATGTGTCCACGTTGCGCTTTGGGGCGTTTCCTGTCGCGGGCGCTAGGCCTACCCACACAAGTGAGGTATCATTTTTATCGGGAGACTTGGGGGAACGCTGGGTGGAAGGACATTTGTGGCTCCTCTCAGATTCCAGAACTTTCTGCCACAGAAATGTGAGGAACATGTGTTTTTGTAGCCAAATTTTGAGGTTTGCAAAGGATTCTGGGTAACAGAACCTGGTCCGATCCCCACAAGTCACCCCATCTTGGATTCCCCTAGGTCTCTAGTTTTCAGAAATGCACAGGTTTGGTAGGTTTCCCTAGGTGCCTGCTGAGCTAGAGGCCGAAATCTACAGGTAGGCACTTCGCAAAAATCACCTCTGTTTTCTTTCAAAAAATTGGATGTGTCCACGTTGCGCTTTGGGGCGTTTCCTGTCGCGGGCGCTAGGCCTACCCACACAAGTGAGGTATCATTTTTATCGGGAGACTTGGGGGAACGCTGGGTGGAAGGAAATTTGTGGCTCCTATCAGATTCCAGAACTTTCTGCCACAGAAATGTGAGGAACATGTGTTTTTTTAGCCAAATTTTTAGGTTTGCAAAGGATTCTGGGAAACAGAACCTGGTCCGAGCCCCACAAGTCACCCCATCTTGGATTCCCCTAGGTCTCTAGTTTTCAGAAATGCACAGGTTTGGTAGGTTTCCCTAGATGCCGGCTGAGCTAGAGTCCAAAATCTACAGGTAGGCACTTCGCAAAAATCACCTCTGTTTTCTTTCCAAAAAATGGATGTGTCCACGTTGCGCTTTGGGGCGTTTCCTGTCGCGGGCGCTAGGCCTACCCACACAAGTGAGGTATCATTTTTATCGGGAGACTTGGGGGAACGCTGGGTGGAAGGAAATTTGTGGCTCCTATCAGATTCCAGAACTTTCTGCCACAGAAATGTGAGGAACATGTGTTTTTTTAGCCAAATTTTTAGGTTTGCAAAGGATTCTGGGAAACAGAACCTGGTCCGAGCCCCACAAGTCACCCCATCTTGGATTCCCCTAGGTCTCTAGTTTTCAGAAATGCACAGGTTTGGTAGGTTTCCCTAGGTGCCGGCTGAGCTAGAGGCCAAAATCTACAGGTAGGCACTTCGCAAAAATCACCTCTGTTTTCCTTCAAAAAATTGGATGTGTCCACGTTGCGCTTCGGGGCGTTTCCTGTCGCGGGCGCTAGGCCTACCCACACAAGTGAGGTGTCATTTTTATCGGGAGACTTGGGGGAACGATGGGTGGAAGGAAATTCGTGGCTCCTCTCAGATTCCAGAACTTTCTGCCACAGAAATGTGAGGAACAAGTGTTTTTTTAGCCAAATTTTGAGGTTTGCAAAGGATTCTGGGTAACAGAACCTGGTCCGAGCCCCACAAGTCACCCCATCTTAGATTCCCCTAGGTCTCTAGTTTTCAGAAATGCACAGGTTTGTTAAGTTTCCCTAGGTGCCGGCTGAGCTAGAGTCCAAAATCTACAGGTAGGCACTTTGCAAAAATCACCTCTGTTTTCTTTCAAAAAATTGGATGTGTCCACGTTGCGCTTTGGGGCGTTTCCTGTCGCGGGAGCTAGGCCTACCCACACAAGTGAGGTATCATTTTATCGGGAGACTTGGGGGAACGCTGGGTGGAAGGAAATTTGTGGCTCCTCTCAGATTCCAAAACTTTCTGACACAGAAATGTGAGGAACAGGTGTTTGTTTAGCCAAATTTTGAAGTTTGCAAAGGATTCTGGGTAACAGAACCTGGTCCGAGCCCCACAAGTCACCCCATCTTGGATTCCCCTAGGTCTCTAGTTTTCAGAAATGCACAGGTTTGGTAGGTTTCCCTAGGTGCCGGCTGAGCTAGAGGCCAAAATCTACAGGTAGGCACTTCGCAAAAATCACCTCTGTTTTCTTTCAAAAAATTGGATGTGTCCACGTTGAGCTTTGGGGCGTTTCCTGTCGCGGGCGCTAGGCCTACCCACACAAGTGAGGTATCATTTTTATCGGGAGACTTGGGGGAACGCTGGGAGGAAGGAAATTTGTGGCTGCTCTCAGATTCCAGAACTTTCTGCCACAGAAATGTGAGGAACATGTGTTTTTTTAGCAAAATTTTGAGGTTTGCAAAGGATTCTGGGTAAGAGAACCTGGTCCGAGCCCCACAAGTCACCCCATCTTGGATTCCCCTTGGTCTCTAGTTTTCAGAAATGCACAGGTTTGGTAGGTTTCCCTAGGTGCCGGCTGAGCTAGAGGCCAAAATCTACAGGTAGGCACTTTGCAAAAATCACCTCTGTTTTCTTTCAATAAATTGGATGTGTCCACGTTGCGCTTTGGGGCGTTTCCTGTCGCGGGCGCAAGGCCTACCCACACAAGTGAGGTATCATTTTTATCAGGAGACTTGGCGGAACGCTGGGTGGAAGGAAATTTGTGGCTCCTCTCAGATTCCAGAACTTTCTGCCATAGAAATGTGAGGAACATGTGTTTTTTTAGCCAAATTTTGAGGTTTGCAAAGGATTCTGGGTAACAGAACCTGGTCCGAGCCCCACAAGTCACCCCATCTTGTATTCCCCTTGGTTTCTCATTTTCAGAAATGCACAGGTTTGGTAGGTTTCCCTAGGTGCCGGCTGAGCTAGAGGCCAAAAGCTACAGGTAGGCACTTTGCAAAAATCACCTCTGTTTTCTTTCAAAAAATTGGATGTGTCCACGTTGCGCTTTGGGGCGTTTCCTGTCACGGGCGCTAGGCCTACCCACACAAGTGAGGTATAATTTTTATCAGGAGACTTGGGGGAACGCTGGGTTGAAGGAAATTTGTGGCTCCTCTCAGATTCCAGAACTTTCTGCCACAGAAATGTGAGGAACAAGTGTTTTTTTAGCCGAATTTTGAGGTTTGCAAAGGATTCTGGGTAACAGAACCTGGTCTGAGCCCCACAAGTCACCCCATCTTGGATTCCCCTAGGTCTCTAGTTTTCAGAAATGCACAGGTTTGTTATGTTTCCCTAGGTGCCGGCTGAGCTAGAGTCCAAAATCTACAGGTAGGCACTTTGCAAAAATCACCTCTGTTTTCTTTAAAAAAAATGGATGTGTCCACGTTGCGCTTTGGGGCGTTTCCTGTCGCGGGCGCTAGGCCTACCCACACAAGTGAGGTATCATTTTTATCGGGAGACTTGGGGGAACGCTGGGTGGAAGGACATTTGTGGCTCCTCTCAGATTCCAGAACTTTCTGCCACAGAAATGTGAGGAACATGTGTTTTTGTAGCCAAATTTTGAGGTTTGCAAAGGATTCTGGGTAACAGAACCTGGTCCGAGCCCCACAAGTCACCCCATCTTGGATTCCCCTAGGTCTCTAGTTTTCAGAAATGCACAGGTTTGGTAGGTTTCCCTAGGTGCCGGCTGAGCTAGAGGCCGAAATCTACAGGTAGGCACTTCGCAAAAATCACCTCTGTTTTCTTTCAAAAAATTGGATGTGTCCACGTTGAGCTTTGGGGCGTTTCCTGTCGCGGGCGCTAGGCCTACCCATACAAGTGAGGTATCATTTTTATCGGGAGACTTGGGGAAACGCTGGGTGGAAGGAAATTTGTGTCTCCTCTCAGATTCCAGAACTTTCTGTCGCAGAAATATGAGGAACATGTGTTTTTTTAGCCAAATTTTGAGGTTTGCAAAGGATTCTGGGTAACAGAAACTGGTCCGAGCCCCACAAGTCACCACATCTTGGATTCCCCTAGGTCTCTAGTTTTCAGAAATGCACAGGTTTGGTAGGTTTCCCTAGGTGCCGGCTGAGCTAGAGTCCAAAATCTACAGGTAGGCATTTTGCAAAACTCACCTCTGTTTTCTTTCAAAAAATTGGATGTGTCCACGTTGCGCTTCGGGGCGTTTCCTGTCGCGTGCGCCAGGCCTACCCACACAAGTGAGGTATCATTTTTATCAGGAGACTTGGCGGAACGCTGAGTGGAAGATAATTTGTGGCTCCTGTCAGATTCCAGAACTTTCTGCCACAGAAATGTGAGGGACATGTGTTTTTTTAGCCAAATGGTGAGGTTTGCAAAGGATTCTGGGTAACAGAACCTGGTCCGAGCCCCACAAGTCACCCCATCTTGGATTCCCCTAGGTCTCTAGTTTTCAGAAATGCACAGGTTTGGTAGGTTTCCCTAGGTGCCGGCTGAGCTAGAGGCCAAAATCTACAGGTAGGCACTTCGCAAAAATCACCTCTGTTTTCTTTCAAAAAATTGGATGTGTCCACGTTGAGCTTTGGGGCGTTTCCTGTCGCGGGCGCTAGGCCTACCCACACAAGTGAGGTATCATTTTTATCGGGAGACTTGGGGAAACGCTGGGTGGAAGGAAATTTGTGTCTCCTCTCAGATTCCAGAACTTTCTGTCGCAGAAATATGAGGAACATGTGTTTTTTTAGCCTAATTTTGAGGTTTGCAAAGATTCTGGGTAACAGAACCTGGTCCGAGCCCCACAAGTCACCCCATCTTGGATTCCCCTAGGTATCTAGTTTTCAGAAATGCACAGGTTTGGTAGGTTTCCCTAGGTGCCGGCTGAGCTAGAGGCCAAAATCTACAGGTAGGCACTTCGCAAAAATCACCTCTGTTTTCTTTCAAAAAATTGGATGTGTCCACGTTGCGCTTTGGGGCGTTTCCTGTCGCGGGCGCTAGGCCTACCCACACAAGTGAGGTATCATTTTTATCGGGAGACTTGGGGGAACGCTGGGTGGAAGGAAATTTGTGGCTGCTCTCAGATTCCAGAACTTTCTGCCACAGAAATGTGAGGAACATGTGTTTTTTTAGCAAAATTTTGAGGTTTGCAAAGGATTCTGGGTAAGAGAACCTGGTCCGAGCCCCACAAGTCACCCCATCTTGGATTCCCCTTGGTCTCTAGTTTTCAGAAATGCACAGGTTTGGTAGGTTTCCCTAGGTGCCGGCTGAGCTAGAGGCCAAAAGCTACAGGTAGGCACTTTGCAAAAATCACCTCTGTTTTCCTTCAAAAAATTGGATGTGTCCACGTTGCGCTTTGGGGCGTTTCCTGTCACAGGCGCTAGGCCTACCCACACAAGTGAGGTATAATTTTTATCAGGAGACTTGGGGGAACGCTGGGTTGAAGGAAATTTGTGGCTCCTCTCAGTTTCCAGAACTTTCTGCCACAGAAATGTGAGGAACAAGTGTTTTTTTAGCCAAATTTTTAGGTTTGCAAAGGATTCTGGGAAACAGAACCTGGTCCGAGCCCCACAAGTCACCCCATCTTGGATTCCCCTAGGTCTCTAGTTTTCAGAAATGCACAGGTTTGGTAGGTTTCCCTAGGTGCCGGCTGAGCTAGAGGCCAAAATCTACAGGTAGGCACTTCGCAAAAATCACCTCTGTTTTCCTTCAAAAAATTGGATGTGTCCACGTTGCGCTTCGGGGCGTTTCCTGTCGCGGGCGCTAGGCCTACCCACACAAGTGAGGTGTCATTTTTATCGGGAGACTTGGGGGAACGCTGGGTGGAAGGAAATTCGTGGCTCCTCTCAGATTCCAGAACTTTCTGCCACAGAAATGTGAGGAACAAGTGTTTTTTTAGCCAAATTTTGAGGTTTGCAAAGGATTCTGGGTAACAGAACCTGGTCCGAGCCCCACAAGTCACCCCATCTTGTATTCCCCTTGGTTTCTCGTTTTCAGAAATGCACAGGTTTGGTAGCTTTCCCTAGGTGCCGGCTGAGCTAGAGGCCAAAAGCTACAGGTAGGCACTTTGCTAAAATCACCTCTGTTTTCTTTCAAAAAATTGGATGTGTCCACATTGCGCTTTGGGGTGTTTCCTGTCACGGGCGCTAGGCCTACCCACACAAGTGAGGTATAATTTTTATCAGGAGACTTGGGGGAACGCTGGGTTGAAGGAAATTTGTGGCTCCTCTCAGATTCCAGAACTTTCTGCCACAGAAATGTGAGGAACGAGTGTTTTTTTAGCCGAATTTTGAGGTTTGCAAAGGATTCTGGGTAACAGAACCTGGTCTGAGCCCCACAAGTCACCCCATCTTGGATTCCCCTAGGTCTCTAGTTTTCAGAAATGCACAGGTTTGTTAAGTTTCCCTAGGTGCCGGCTGAGCTAGAGTCCAAAATCTACAGGTAGGCACTTTGCAAAAATCACCTCTGTTTTTTTTCAAAAAAATGGATGTGTCCACGTTGC
The DNA here is from genome assembly GCF_031143425.1 of Pleurodeles waltl. Taxonomy (NCBI): domain Eukaryota; kingdom Metazoa; phylum Chordata; class Amphibia; order Caudata; family Salamandridae; genus Pleurodeles; species Pleurodeles waltl. The sequence continues at coordinate 245,651,090 of NC_090440.1, forward strand.
GCTTTGGGGCGTTTCCTGTCGCGGGCGCTAGGCCTACCCACACAAGTGAGGTATCATTTTTATCGGGAGACTTGGGGGAACGCTGGGTGGAAGGATATTTGTGGCTCCTCTCAGATTCCAGAACTTTCTGCCACAGAAATGTGAGGAACATGTGTTTTTGTAGCCAAATTTTGAGGTTTGCAAATTATTCTGGGTAACAGAACCTGGTCCGAGCCCCACAAGTCACCCCATCTTGGATTCCCCTAGGTCTCTAGTTTTCAGAAATGCACAGGTTTGGTAGGTTTCCCTAGGTGCCGGCTGAGCTAGAGGCCGAAATCTACAGGTAGGCACTTCGCAAAAATCACCTCTGTTTTCTTTCAAAAAATTGGATGTGTCCACGTTGAGCTTTGGGGCGTTTCCTGTCGCGGGCGCTAGGCCTACCCACACAAGTGAGGTATCATTTTTATCGGGAGACTTGGGGAAACGCTGGGTGGAAGGAAATTTGTGTCTCCTCTCAGATTCCAGAACTTTCTGTCGCAGAAATATGAGGAACATGTGTTTTTTTAGCCAAATTTTGAGGTTTGCAAAGGATTCTGGGTAACAGAAACTGGTCCGAGCCCCACAAGTCACCACATCTTGGATTCCCCTAGGTCTCTAGTTTTCAGAAATGCACAGGTTTGGTAGGTTTCCCTAGGTGCCGGCTGAGCTAGAGTCCAAAATCTACAGGTAGGCATTTTGCAAAAATCACCTCTGTTTTCTTTCAAAAAATTGGATGTGTCCACGTTGCGCTTCGGGGCGTTTCCTGTCGCGGGCGCCAGGCCTACCCACACAAGTGAGGTATCATTTTTATCAGGAGACTTGGCGGAACGCTGAGTGGAAGAGAATTTGTGGCTCCTCTGAGATTCCAGAACTTTCTGCCACAGAAATGTGAGGGACATGTGTTTTTTTAGCCAAATGTTGAGGTTTGCAAAGGATTCTGGGTAACGGAACCTGGTCCGAGCCCCACAAGTCACCCCATCTTGGATTCCCCTAGGTCTCTAGTTTTCAGAAATGCACAGGTTTGGTAGGTTTCCCTAGGTGCCGGCTGAGCTAGAGGCCAAAATCTACAGGTAGGCACTTCGCAAAAATCACCTCTGTTTTCTTTCAAAAAATTGGATGTGTCCACGTTGAGCTTTGGGGCGTTTCCTGTCGCGGGCGCTAGGCCTACCCACACAAGTGAGGTATCATTTTTATCGGGAGACTTGGGGAAACGCTGGGTGGAAGGAAATTTGTGTCTCCTCTCAGATTCCAGAACTTTCTGTCGCAGAAATATGAGGAACATGTGTTTTTTTAGCCTAATTTTGAGGTTTGCAATTGATTCTGGGTAACAGAACCTGGTCCGAGCCCCACAAGTCACCCCATCTTGGATTCCCCTAGGTCTCTAGTTTTCAGAAATGCACAGGTTTAGTAGGTTTCCCTAGGTGCCGGCTGAGCTAGAGGCCAAAATCTACAGGTAGGCACTTTGCAAAAATCACCTCTGTTTTCTTTCAAAAAATTGGATGTGTCCACGTTGCGCTTTGGGGCGTTTCCTGTCGCGGGCGCTAGGCCTACCCACACAAGTGAGGTATAATTTTAATCGGGAGACTTGGGGGAACGCTGGGTGGAAGGAAATTTGTGGCTGCTCTCAGATTCCAGAACTTTCTGCCACAGAAATGTGAGGAACATGTGTTTTTTAAGCAACATTTTGAGGTTTGCAAAGGATTCTGGGTAAGAGAACCTGGTCCGAGCCCCACAAGTCACCCCATCTTGGATTCCCCTTGGTCTCTAGTTTTCAGAAATGCACAGGTTTGGTAGGTTTCCCTAGGTGCCGGCTGAGCTAGAGGCCAAAATCTACAGGTAGGCACTTTGCAAAAATCACCTCTGTTTTCTTTCAATAAATTGGATGTGTCCACGTTGCGCTTTGGGGCGTTTCCTGTCGCGGGCGCAAGGCCTACCCACACAAGTGAGGTATCATTTTTATCAGGAGACTTGGCGGAACGCTGAGTGGAAGGACATTTGTGGCTCCTCTCAGATTCCAGAACTTTCTGCCATAGAAATGTGAGGAACATGTGTTTTTTTAGCCAAATTTTGAGGTTTGCAAAGGATTCTGGGTAACAGAACCTGGTCCGAGCCCCACAAGTCACCCCATCTTGTATTCCCCTTGGTTTCTCGTTTTCAGAAATGCACAGGTTTGGTAGGTTTCCCTAGGTGCCGGCTGAGCTAGAGGCCAAAAGCTACAGGTAGGCACTTTGCAAAAATCACCTCTGTTTTCTTTAAAAAAATTGGATGTGTCCACGTTGCGCTTTGGGGCGTTTCCTGTCACGGGCGCTAGGCCTACCCACACAAGTGAGGTATAATTTTTATCAAGAGACTTGGGGGAACGCTGGGTTGAAGGAAATTTGTGGCTCCTCTCAGATTCCAGAACTTTCTGCCACAGAAATGTGAGGAACGAGTGTTTTTTTAGCCGAATTTTGAGGTTTGCAAAGGATTCTGGGTAACAGAACCTGGTCTGAGCCCCACAAGTCACCCCATCTTGGATTCCCCTAGGTCTCTAGTTTTCAGAAATGCACAGGTTTGTTAAGTTTCCCTAGGTGCCGGCTGAGCTAGAGTCCAAAATCTACAGGTAGGCACTTTGCAAAAATCACCTCTGTTTTCTTTCAAAAAAATGGATGTGTCCACGTTGCGCTTTGGGGCGTTTCCTGTCGCCGGCGCTAGGCCTACCCACACAAGTGAGGTAACATTTTTATCGGGAGACTTGGGGGAACGCTGGGTGGAAGGACATTTGTGGCTCCTCTCAGATTCCAGAACTTTCTGCCACAGAAATGTGAGGAACATGTGTTTTTGTAGCCAAATTTTGAGGTTTGCAAAGGATTCTGGGTAACAGAACCTGGTCCGAGCCCCACAAGTCACCCCATCTTGGATTCCCCTAGGTCTCTAGTTTTCAGAAATGCACAGGTTTGGTAGGTTTCCCTAGGTGCCGGCTGAGCTAGAGGCCGAAATCTACAGGTAGGCATTTTGCAAAAATCACCTCTGTTTTCTTTCAAAAAATTGGATGTGTCCACGTTGCGCTTCGGGGCGTTTCCTGTCGCGGGCGCCAGGCCTACCCACACAAGTGAGGTATCATTTTTATCAGGAGACTTGGCGGAACGCTGAGTGGAAGAAAATTTGTGGCTCCTCTCAGATTCCAGAACTTTCTGCCACAGAAATGTGAGGAACATGTGTTTTTTTAGCCAAATTTTGAGGTTTTCAAAGGATTTTGGGTAACAGAACCTGGTCCGAGCCCCACAAGTCACCCCATCTTGGATTCCCCTAGGTCTCTAGTTTTCAGAAATGCACAGGTTTGGTTGGTTTCCCTAGGTGCCGGCTGAGCTAGAGGCCAAAATCTACAGGTAGGCACTTTGCAAAAATCACCTCTGTTTTCTTTCAATAAATTGGATGTGTCCACGTTGCGCTTTGGGGCGTTTCCTGTCGCGGGCGCAAGGCCTAACCACACAAGTGAGGTATCATTTTTATCAGGAGACTTGGCGGAACGCTGGGTGGAAGGAAATTTGTGGCTCCTCTCAGATTCCAGAACTTTCTGATATAGAAATGTGAGGAACATGTGTTTTTTTAGCCAAATTTTGAGGTTTGCAAAGGATTCTGGGTAACAGAACCTGGTCCGAGCCCCACAAGTCACCCCATCTTGGATTCCCCTTGGTTTCTCGTTTTCAGAAATGCACAGGTTTGGTAGGTTTCCCTAGGTGCCGGCTGAGCTAGAGGCCAAAAGCTACAGGTAGGCACTTTGCAAAAATCACCTCTGTTTTCTTTCAAAAAATTGGATGTGTCCACGTTGAGCTTTGGGGCGTTTCCTGTCACGGGCGCTAGGCCTACCCACACAAGTGAGGTATAATTTTTATCAGGAGACTTGGGGGAACGCTGGGTTGAAGGAAATTTGTGGCTCCTCTCAGATTCCAGAACTTTCTGCCACAGAAATGTGAGGAACAAGTGATTTTTTAGCCAAATTTTGAGGTTTGCAAAGGATTCTGGGTAACAGAACCTGGTCTGAGCCCCACAAGTCACCCCATCTTGGATTCCCCTAGGTCTCTAGTTTTCAGAAATGCACAGGTTTGTTAAGTTTCCCTAGGTGCCAGCTGAGCTAGAGTCCAAAATCTACAGGTAGGCACTTTGCAAAAATCACCTCTGTTTTCTTTAAAAAAAATGGATGTGTCCACGTTGCGCTTTGGGGCGTTTCCTGTCGCGGGCGCTAGGCCTACCCACACAAGTGAGGTATCATTTTTATCGGGAGACTTGGGGGAACGCTGGGTGGAAGGACATTTGTGGCTCCTCTCAGATTCCAGAACTTTCTGCCACAGAAATGTGAGGAACATGTGTTTTTGTAGCCAAATTTTGAGGTTTGCAAAGGATTCTGGGTAACAGAACCTGGACGAGCCCCACAAGTCACCCCATCTTGGATTCCCCTAGGTCTCTAGTTTTCAGAAATGCACAGGTTTGGTAGGTTTCCCTAGGTGCCGGCTGAGCTAGAGGCCGAAATCTACAGGTAGGCACTTAGCAAAAATCACCTCTGTTTTCTTTCAAAAAATTGGATGTGTCCACGTTGAGCTTTGGGGCGTTTCCTGTCGCGGGCGCTAGGCCTACCCACACAAGTGAGGTATCATTTTTATCGGTAGACTTGGGGAAACGCTGGGTGGAAGGAAATTTGTGTCTCCTCTCAGATTCCAGAACTTTCTGTCGCAGAAATATGAGGAACAGGTGTTTTTTTAGCCAAATTTTGAGGTTTGCAAAGGATTCTGGGTAACAGAAACTGGTCCGAGCCCCACAAGTCACCCCATCTTGGATTCCCCTAGGTCTCTAGTTTTCAGAAATGCACAGGTTTGGTAGGTTTCCCTAGGTGCCGGCTGAGCTAGAGTCCAAAATCTACAGGTAGGCACTTTGCAAAAATCACCTCTGTTTTCTTTCAAAAAATTGGATGTGTCCACGTTGCGCTTCGGGGCGTTTCCTGTCGCGGGCGCCAGGCCTACCCACACAAGTGAGGTATCATTTTTATCAGGAGACTTGGCGGAACGCTGAGTGGAAGGAAATTTGTGGCTCCTCTCAGATTCCAGAACTTTCTGCCACAGAAATGTGAGGAACATGTGTTTTTTTATCCAAATTTTGAGGTTTTCAAAGGATTTTGGGTAACAGAACCTGGTCCGAGCCCCACAAGTCACCCCATCTTGGATTCCCCTAGGTCTCTAGTTTTCAGAAATGCACAGGTTTGGTAGGTTTCCCTAGGTGCCGGCTGAGCTAGAGGCCGAAATCTACAGGTAGGCATTTTGCAAAAATCACCTCTGTTTTCTTTCAAAAAATTGGATGTGTCCACGTTGCGCTTCGGGGCGTTTCCTGTCGCGGGCGCCAGGCCTACCCACACAAGTGAGGTATCATTTTTATCAGGAGACTTGGCGGAACGCTGAGTGGAAGAAAATTTGTGGCTCCTCTCAGATTCCAGAACTTTCTGCCACAGAAATGTGAGGAACATGTGTTTTTTTAGCCAAATTTTGAGGTTTTCAAAGGATTTTGGGTAACAGAACCTGGTCCGAGCCCCACAAGTCACCCCATCTTGGATTCCCCTAGGTCTCTAGTTTTCAGAAATGCACAGGTTTGGTTGGTTTCCCTAGGTGCCGGCTGAGCTAGAGGCCAAAATCTACAGGTAGGCACTTTGCAAAAATCACCTCTGTTTTCTTTCAATAAATTGGATGTGTCCACGTTGCGCTTTGGGGCGTGTCCTGTCGCAGGCGCAAGGCCTAACCACACAAGTGAGGTATCATTTTTATCAGGAGACTTGGCGGAACGCTGGGTGGAAGGAAATTTGTGGCTCCTCTCAGATTCCAGAACTTTCTGATATAGAAATGTGAGGAACATGTGTTTTTTTAGCCAAATTTTGAGGTTTGCAAAGGATTCTGGGTAACAGAACCTGGTCCGAGCCCCACAAGTCACCCCATCTTGGATTCCCCTTGGTTTCTCGTTTTCAGAAATGCACAGGTTTGGTAGGTTTCCCTAGGTGCCGGCTGAGCTAGAGGCCAAAAGCTACAGGTAGGCACTTTGCAAAAATCACCTCTGTTTTCTTTCAAAAAATTGGATGTGTCCACGTTGAGCTTTGGGGCGTTTCCTGTCACGGGCGCTAGGCCTACCCACACAAGTGAGGTATAATTTTTATGAGGAGACTTGGGGGAACGCTGGGTTGAAGGAAATTTGTGGCTCCTCTCAGATTCCAGAACTTTCTGCCACAGAAATGTGAGGAACAAGTGATTTTTTAGCCAAATTTTGAGGTTTGCAAAGGATTCTGGGTAACAGAACCTGGTCTGAGCCCCACAAGTCACCCCATCTTGGATTCCCCTAGGTCTCTAGTTTTCAGAAATGCACAGGTTTGTTAAGTTTCCCTAGGTGCCAGCTGAGCTAGAGTCCAAAATCTACAGGTAGGCACTTTGCAAAAATCACCTCTGTTTTCTTTCAAAAAAATGGATGTGTCCACGTTGCGCTTTGGGGCGTTTCCTGTCGCGGGCGCTAGGCCTACCCACACAAGTGAGGTATCATTTTTATCGGGAGACTTGGGGGAACGCTGGGTGGAAGGACATTTGTGGCTCCTCTCAGATTCCAGAACTTTCTGCCACAGAAATGTGAGGAACATGTGTTTTTGTAGCCAAATTTTGAGGTTTGCAAAGGATTCTGGGTAACAGAACCTGGTCCGAGCCCCACAAGTCACCCCATCTTGGATTCCCCTAGGTCTCTAGTTTTCAGAAATGCACAGGTTTGGTAGGTTTCCCTAGGTGCCGGCTGAGCTAGAGGCCGAAATCTACAGGTAGGCACTTAGCAAAAATCACCTCTGTTTTCTTTCAAAAAATTGGATGTGTCCACGTTGAGCTTTGGGGCGTTTCCTGTCGCGGGCGCTAGGCCTACCCACACAAGTGAGGTATCATTTTTATCGGTAGACTTGGGGAAACGCTGGGTGGAAGGAAATTTGTGTCTCCTCTCAGATTCCAGAACTTTCTGTCGCAGAAATATGAGGAACAGGTGTTTTTTTAGCCAAATTTTGAGGTTTGCAAAGGATTCTGGGTAACAGAAACTGGTCCGAGCCCCACAAGTCACCCCATCTTGGATTCCCCTAGGTCTCTAGTTTTCAGAAATGCACAGGTTTGGTAGGTTTCCCTAGGTGCCGGCTGAGCTAGAGTCCAAAATCTACAGGTAGGCACTTTGCAAAAATCACCTCTGTTTTGTTTCAAAAAATTGGATGTGTCCACGTTGCGCTTCGGGGCGTTTCCTGTCGCGGGCGCCAGTCCTACCCACACAAGTGAGGTATCATTTTTATCAGGAGACTTGGCGGAACGCTGAGTGGAAGGAAATTTGTGGCTCCTCTCAGATTCCAGAACTTTCTGCCACAGAAATGTGAGGAACATGTGTTTTTTTATCCAAATTTTGAGGTTTTCAAAGGATTTTGGGTAACAGAACCTGGTCCGAGCCCCACAAGTCAACCCATCTTGGATTCCCCTAGGTCTCTAGTTTTCAGAAATGCACAGGTTTGGTAGGTTTCCCTAGGTGCCGGCTGAGCTAGAGGCCAAAATCTACAGGTAGGCACTTTGCAAAAATCACCTCTGTTTTCTTTCAAAAAATTGGATGTGTCCACGTTGCGCTTTGGGGCGTTTCCTGTCGCGGGCGCTAGGCCTACCCACACAAGTGAGCTATCATTTTATCGGGAGACTTGGGGGAACGCTGGGTGGAAGGAAATTTGTGGCTCCTCTCAGATTCCAGAACTTTCTGACACAGAAATGTGAGGAACATGTGTTTGTTTAGCCAAATTTTGAGGTTTGCAAAGGATTCTGGGTAACAGAACCTGGTCCGAGCCCCACAAGTCACCCCATCTTGGATTCCCCTAGGTCTCTAGTTTTCAGAAATGCACAGGTTTGGTAGGTTTCCCTAGGTGCCGGCTGAGCTAGAGGCCAAAATCTACAGGTAGGCACTTTGCAAAAATCACCTCTGTTTTCTTTCAATAAATTGGATGTGTCCACGTTGCGCTTTGGGGCGTTTCCTGTCGCGGGCGCAAGGCCTACCCACACAAGTGAGGTATCATTTTTATCAGGAGACTTGGCGGAACGCTGGGTGGAAGGAAATTTGTGGCTCCTCTCAGATTCCAGAACTTTCTGCCATAGAAATGTGAGGAACATGTGTTTTTTTAGCCAAATTTTGAGGTTTGCAAAGGATTCTGGGTAACAGAACCTGGTCCGAGCCCCACAAGTCACCCCATCTTGTATTCCCCTTGGTTTCTCGTTTTCAGAAATGCACAGGTTTGGTAGGTTTCCCTAGGTGCCGGCTGAGCTAGAGGCCAAAAGCTACAGGTAGGCACTTTGCTAAAATCACCTCTGTTTTCTTTCAAAAAATTGGATGTGTCCACGTTGCGCTTTGGGGCGTTTCCTGTCACGGGCGCTAGGCCTACCCACACAAGTGAGGTATAATTTTTATCAGGAGACTTGGGGGAACGCTGGGTTGAAGGAAATTTGTGGCTCCTCTCAGATTCCAGAACTTTCTGCCACAGAAATGTGAGGAACGAGTGTTTTTTTAGCCGCATTTTGAGTTTTGCAAAGGATTCTGGGTAACAGAACCTGGTCTGAGCCCCACAAGTCACCCCATCTTTGATTCCCCTAGGTCTCTAGTTTTCAGAAATGCACAGGTTTGTTAAGTTTCCCTAGGTGCCGGCTGAGCTAGAGTCCAAAATCTACAGGTAGGCACTTTGCAAAAATCACCTCTGTTTTCTTTCAAAAAAATGGATGTGTCCACGTTGCGCTTTGGGGCGTTTCCTGTCGCGGGCGCTAGGCCTACCCACACAAGTGAGGTATCATTTTTATCGGGAGACTTGGGGAAACGCTGGGTGGAAGGAAATTTGTGTCTCCTCTCAGATTCCAGAACTTTCTGTCGCAGAAATATGAGGAACATGTGTTTTTTTAGCCAAATTTTGAGGTTTGCAAAGGATTCTGGGTAACAGAAACTGGTCCGAGCCCCACAAGTCACCACATCTTGGATTCCCCTAGGTCTCTAGTTTTCAGAAATGCACAGGTTTGGTAGGTTTCCCTAGGTGCCGGCTGAGCTAGAGTCCAAAATCTACAGGTAGGCATTTTGCAAAAATCACCTCTGTTTTCTTTCAAAAAATTGGATGTGTCCACGTTGCTCTTCGGGGCGTTTCCTGTCGCGGGCGCCAGGCCTACCCACACAAGTGAGGTATCATTTTTATCAGGAGACTTGGCGGAACGCTGAGTGGAAGAGAATTTGTGGCTCCTCTCAGATTCCAGAACTTTCTGCCACAGAAATGTGAGGGACATGTGTTTTTTTAGCCAAATGTTGAGGTTTGCAAAGGATTCTGGGTAACAGAACCTGGTCCGAGCCCCACAAGTCACCCCATCTTGGATTCCCCTAGGTCTCTAGTTTTCAGAAATGCACAGGTTTGGTAGGTTTCCCTAGGTGCCGGCTGAGCTAGAGGCCAAAATCTACAGGTAGGCACTTCGCAAAAATCACCTCTGTTTTCTTTCAAAAAATTGGATGTGTCCACGTTGAGCTTTGGGGCGTTTCCTGTCGCGGGCGCTAGGCCTACCCACACAAGTGAGGTATCATTTTTATCGGGAGACTTGGGGAAACGCTGGGTGGAAGGAAATTTGTGTCTCCTCTCAGATTCCAGAACTTTCTGTCGCAGAAATATGAGGAACATGTGTTTTTTTAGCCTAATTTTGAGGTTTGCAAAGGATTCTGGGTAACAGAACCTGGTCCGAGCCCCACAAGTCACCCCATCTTGGATTCCCCTAGGTCTCTAGTTTTCAGAAATGCACAGGTTTGGTAGGTTTCCCTAGGTGCCGGCTGAGCTAGAGGCCAAAATCTACAGGTAGGCATTTTGCAAAAATCACCTCTGTTTTCTTTCAAAAAATTGGATGTGTCCACGTTGCGCTTTGGGGCGTTTCCTGTCGCGGGCGCAAGGCCTACCCACACAAGTGAGGTATCTTTTTTATCAGGAGACTTGGCGGAACGCTGAGTGGAAGGAAATTTGTGGCTCCTCTCAGATTCCAGAACTTTCTGCCATAGAAATGTGAGGAACATGTGTTTTTTTAGCCAAATTTTGAGGTTTGCAAAGGATTCTGGGTAACAGAACCTGGTCCGAGCCCCACAAGTCACCCCATCTTGTATTCCCCTTGGTTTCTCGTTTTCAGAAATGCACAGGTTTGGTAGGTTTCCCTAGGTGCCGGCTGAGCTAGAGGCCAAAAGCTACAGGTAGGCACTTTGCAAAAATCACCTCTGTTTTCTTTCAAAAAATTGGATGTGTCCACGTTGCGCTTTGGGGCGTTTCCTGTCACGGGCGCTAGGCCTACCCACACAAGTGAGGTATAATTTTTATCAGGAGACTTGGGGGAACGCTGGGTTGAAGGAAATTTGTGGCTCCTCTCAGATTCCAGAACTTTCTGCCACAGAAATGTGAGGAACGAGTGTTTTTTTAGCCGAATTTTGAGGTTTGCAAAGGATTCTGGGTAACAGAACCTGGTCTGAGCCCCACAAGTCACCCCATCTTGGATTCCCCTAGGTCTCTAGTTTTCAGAAATGCACAGGTTTGTTAAGTTTCCCTAGGTGCCGGCTGAGCTAGAGTCCAAAATCTACAGGTAGGCACTTTGCAAAAATCACCTCTGTTTTCTTTAAAAAAAATGGATGTGTCCACGTTGCGCTTTGGGGCGTTTCCTGTCGCCGGCGCTAGGCCTACCCACACAAGTGAGGTAACATTTTTTTCGGGAGACTTGGGGGAACGCTGGGTGGAAGGACATTTGTGGCTCCTCTCAGATTCCAGAACTTTCTGCCACAGAAATGTGAGGAACATGTGTTTTTGTAGCCAAATTTTGAGGTTTGCAAAGGATTCTGGGTAACAGAACCTGGTCCGAGCCCCACAAGTCACCCCATCTTGGATTCCCCTAGGTCTCTAGTTTTCAGAAATGCACAGGTTTGGTAGGTTTCCCTAGGTGCCGGCTGAGCTAGAGGCCGAAATCTACAGGTAGGCACTTCGCAAAAATCACCTCTGTTTTCTTTCAAAAAATTGGATGTGTCCACGTTGAGCTTTGGGGCGTTTCCTGTCGCGGGCGCTAGGCCTACCCACACAAGTGAGGTATCATTTTTATCGGGAGACTTGGGGAAACGCTGGGTGGAAGGAAATTTGTGTCTCCTCTCAGATTCCAGAACTTTCTGTCGCAGAAATAGGAGGAACATGTGTTTTTTTAGCCAAATTTTGAGGTTTGCAAAGGATTCTGGGTAACAGAAACTGGTCCGAGCCCCACAAGTCACCCCATCTTGGATTCCCCTAGGTCTCTAGTTTTCAGAAATGCACAGGTTTGGTAGGTTTCCCTAGGTGCCGGCTGAGCTAGAGTCCAAAATCTACAGGTAGGCATTTTGCAAAAATCACCTCTGTTTTCTTTCAAAAAATTGGATGTGTCCACGTTGCGCTTCGGGGCGTTTCCTGTCGCGGGCGCCAGGCCTACCCACACAAGTGAGGTATCATTTTTATCAGGAGACTTGGCGGAACGCTGAGTGGAAGAAAATTTGTGGCTCCTCTCAGATTCCAGAACTTTCTGCCACAGAAATGTGAGGAACATGTGTTTTTTTAGCCAAATTTTGAGGTTTTCAAAGGATTTTGGGTAACAGAACCTGGTCCGAGCCCCACAAGTCACCCCATCTTGGATTCCCCTAGGTCTCTAGTTTTCAGAAATGCACAGGTTTGGTTGGTTTCTGTAGGTGCCGGCTGAGCTAGAGGCCAAAATCTACAGGTAGGCACTTTGCAAAAATCACCTCTGTTTTCTTTCAATAAATTGGATGTGTCCACGTTGCGCTTTGGGGCGTTTCCTGTCGCGGGCGCAAGGCCTAACCACACAAGTGAGGTATCATTTTTATCAGGAGACTTGGCGGAACGCTGGGTGGAAGGAAATTTGTGGCTCCTCTCAGATTCCAGAACTTTCTGATATAGAAATGTGAGGAACATGTGTTTTTTTAGCCAAATTTTGAGGTTTGCAAAGGATTCTGGGTAACAGAACCTGGTCCGAGCCCCACAAGTCACCCCATCTTGGATTCCCCTTGGTTTCTCGTTTTCAGAAATGCACAGGTTTGGTAGGTTTCCCTAGGTGCCGGCTGAGCTAGAGGCCAAAAGCTACAGGTAGGCACTTTGCAAAAATCACCTCTGTTTTCTTTCAAAAAATTGGATGTGTCCACGTTGAGCTTTGGGGCGTTTCCTGTCACGGGCGCTAGGCCTACCCACACAAGTGAGGTATAATTTTTATCAGGAGACTTGGGGGAACGCTGGGTTGAAGGAAATTTGTGGCTCCTCTCAGATTCCAGAACTTTCTGCCACAGAAATGTGAGGAACAAGTGATTTTTTAGCCAAATTTTGAGGTTTGCAAAGGATTCTGGGTAACAGAACCTGGTCTGAGCCCCACAAGTCACCCCATCTTGGATTCCCCTAGGTCTCTAGTTTTCAGAAATGCACAGGTTTGTTAAGTTTCCCTAGGTGCCAGCTGAGCTAGAGTCCAAAATCTACAGGTAGGCACTTTGCAAAAATCACCTCTGTTTTCTTTCAAAAAAATGGATGTGTCCACGTTGCGCTTTGGGGCGTTTCCTGTCGCGGGCGCTAGGCCTACCCACACAAGTGAGGTATCATTTTTATCGGGAGACTTGGGGGAACGCTGGGTGGAAGGACATTTGTGGCTCCTCCCAGATTCCAGAACTTTCTGCCACAGAAATGTGAGGAACATGTGTTTTTGTAGCCAAATTTTGAGGTTTGCAAAGGATTCTGGGTAACAGAACCTGGTCCGAGCCCCACAAGTCACCCCATCTTCGATTCCCCTAGGTCTCTAGTTTTCAGAAATGCACAGGTTTGGTAGGTTTCCCTAGGTGCCTGCTGAGCTAGAGGCCGAAATCTACAGGTAGGCACTTAGCAAAAATCACCTCTGTTTTCTTTCAAAAAATTGGATGTGTCCACGTTGAGCTTTGGGGCGTTTCCTGTCGCGGGCGATAGGCCTACCCACACAAGTGAGGTATCATTTTTATCGGTAGACTTGGGGAAACGCTGGGTGGAAGGAAATTTGTGTCTCCTCTCAGATTCCAGAACTTTCTGTCGCAGAAATATGAGGAACAGGTGTTTTTTTAGCCAAATTTTGAGGTTTGCAAAGGATTCTGGGTAACAGAAACTGGTCCGAGCCCCACAAGTCACCCCATCTTGGATTCCCCTATGTCTCTAGTTTTCAGAAATGCACAGGTTTGGTAGGTTTCCCTAGGTGCCGGCTGAGCTAGAGTCCAAAATCTACAGGTAGGCACTTTGCAAAAATCACCTCTGTTTTCTTTCAAAAAATTGGATGTGTCCACGTTGCGCTTCGGGGCGTTTCCTGTCGCGGGCGCCAGGCCTACCCACACAAGTGAGGTATCATTTTTATCAGGAGACTTGGCGGAACGCTGAGTGGAAGGAAATTTGTGGCTCCTCTCAGATTCCAGAACTTTCTGCCACAGAAATGTGAGGAACATGTGTTTTTTTAGCCAAATTTTGAGGTTTTCAAAGGATTTTGGGTAACAGAACCTGGTCCGAGCCCCACAAGTCACCCCATCTTGGATTCCCCTAGGTCTCTAGTTTTCAGAAATGCACAGGTTTGGTAGGTTTCCCTAGGTGCCGGCTGAGCTAGAGGCCAAAATCTACAGGTAGGCACTTTGCAAAAATCACCTCTGTTTTCTTTCAAAAAATTGGATGTGTCCACGTTGCGCTTTGGGGCGTTTCCTGTCGCGGGCGCTAGGCCTACCCACACAAGTGATCTATCATTTTATCGGGAGACTTGGGGGAACGCTGGGTGGAAGGAAATTTGTGGCTCCTCTCAGATTCCAGAACTTTCTGACACAGAAATGTGAGGAACATGTGTTTGTTTAGCCAAATTTTGAGGTTTGCAAAGGATTCTGGGTAACAGAACCTGGTCCGAGCCCCACAAGTCACCCCATCTTGGATTCCCCTAGGTCTCTAGTTTTCAGAAATGCACAGGTTTGGTAGGTTTCCCTAGGTGCCGGCTGAGCTAGAGGCCAAAATCTACAGGTAGGCACTTTGCAAAAATCACCTCTGTTTTCTTTCAATAAATTGGATGTGTCCACGTTGCGCTTTGGGGTGTTTCCTGTCGCGGGCGCAAGGCCTACCCACACAAGTGAGGTATCATTTTTATCAGGAGACTTGGCGGAACGCTGGGTGGAAGGAAATTTGTGGCTCCTCTCAGATTCCAGAACTTTCTGCCATAGAAATGTGAGGAACATGTGTTTTTTTAGCCAAATTTTGAGGTTTGCAAAGGATTCTGGGTAACAGAACCTGGTCCGAGCCCCACAAGTCACCCCATCTTGTATTCCCCTTGGTTTCTCGTTTTCAGAAATGCACAGGTTTGGTAGGTTTCCCTAGGTGCCGGCTGAGCTAGAGGCCAAAAGCTACAGGTAGGCACTTTGCTAAAATCACCTCTGTTTTCTTTCAAAAAATTGGATGTGTCCACGTTGCGCTTTGGGGCGTTTCCTGTCACGGGCGCTAGGCCTACCCACACAAGTGAGGTATAATTTTTATCAGGAGACTTGGGGGAACGCTGGGTTGAAGGAAATTTGTGGCTCCTCTCAGATTCCAGAACTTTCTGCCACAGAAATGTGAGGAACAAGTGTTTTTTTAGCCGCATTTTGAGGTTTGCAAAGGATTCTGGGTAACAGAACCTGGTCTGAGCCCCACAAGTCACCCCATCTTGGATTCCCCTAGGTCTCTAGTTTTCAGAAATGCACAGGTTTGTTAAGTTTCCCTAGGTGCCGGCTGAGCTAGAGTCCAAAATCTACAGGTAGGCACTTTGCAAAAATCACCTCTGTTTTCTTTCAAAAAAATGGATGTGTCCACGTTGCGCTTTGGGGCGTTTCCTGTCGCGGGCGCTAGGCCTACCCACACAAGTGAGGTATCATTTTTATCGGGAGACTTGGGGGAACGCTGGGTGGAAGGACATTTGTGGCTCCTCTCAGATTCCAGAACTTTCTGCCACAGAAATGTGAGGGACATGTGTTTTTTTAGCCAAATGTTGAGGTTTGCAAAGGATTCTGGGTAACAGAACCTGGTCCGAGACCCACAAGTCACCCCATCTTGGATTCCCCTAGGTCTCTAGTATTTAGAAATGCACAGGTTTGGTAGGTTTCCCTAGGTGCCGGCTGAGCTAGAGTCCAAAATCTACAGGTAGGCATTTTGCAAAAATCACCTCTGTTTTCTTTCAAAAAATTGGATGTGTCCACGTTGCGCTTCGGGGCGTTTCCTGTCGCGGGCGCCAGGCCTACCCACACAAGTGAGGTATCATTTTTATCAGGAGACATGGCGGAACGCTGAGTGGAAGAGAATTTGTGGCTCCTCTCAGATTCCAGAACTTTCTGCCACAGAAATGTGAGGGACATGTGTTTTTTTAGCCAAATGTTGAGGTTTGCAAAGGATTCTGGGTAACAGAACCTGGTCCGAGCCCCACAAGTCACCCCATCTTGGATTCCCCTAGGTCTCTAGTATTTAGAAATGCACAGGTTTGGTAGGTTTCCCTAGGTGCCGGCTGAGCTAGAGTCCAAAATCTACAGGTAGGCACTTCGCAAAAATCACCTCTGTTTTCTTTCAAAAAATTGGATGTGTCCACGTTGAGCTTTGGGGCGTTTCCTGTCGCGGGCGCTAGGCCTACCCACACAAGTGAGGTATCATTTTTATCGGGAGACTTGGGGAAACGCTGGGTGGAAGGAAATTTGTGTCTCCTCTCAGATTCCAGAACTTTCTGTCGCAGAAATATGAGGAACATGTGTTTTTTTAGCCTAATTTTGAGGTTTGCAAAGGATTCTGGGTAACAGAACCTGGTCCGAGCCCCACAAGTCACCCCATCTTGGATTCCCCTAGGTCTCTAGTTTTCAGAAATGCACAGGTTTGGTAGGTTTCCCTAGGTGCCGGCTGAGCTAGAGGCCAAAATCTACAGGTAGGCACTTTGCAAAAATCACCTCTGTTTTCTTTCAAAAAATTGGATGTGTCCACGTTGCGCTTTGGGGCGTTTCCTGTCGCGGGCGCTAGGCCTACCCACACAAGTGAGGTATAATTTTTATCGGGAGACTTGGGGGAACGCTGGGTGGAAGGAAATTTGTGGCTGCTCTCAGATTCCAGAACTTTCTGCCACAGAAATGTGAGGAACATGTGTTTTTTTAGCAAAATTTTGAGGTTTGCAAAGGATTCTGGGTAAGAGAACCTGGTCCGAGCCCCACAAGTCACCCCATCTTGGATTCCCCTTGGTCTCTAGTTTTCAGAAATGCACAGGTTTGGTAGGTTTCCCTAGGTGCCGGCTGAGCTAGAGGCCAAAATCTACAGGTAGGCACTTTGCAAAAATCACCTCTGTTTTCTTTCAATAAATTGGATGTGTCCACGTTGCGCTTTGGGGTGTTTCCTGTCGCGGGCGCAAGGCCTACCCACACAAGTGAGGTATCATTTTTATCAGGAGACTTGGCGGAACGCTGGGTGGAAGGAAATTTGTGGCTCCTCTCAGATTCCAGAACTTTCTGCCATAGAAATGTGAGGAACATGTGTTTTTTTAGCCAAATTTTGAGGTTTGCAAAGGATTCTGGGTAACAGAACCTGGTCCGAGCCCCACAAGTCACCCCATCTTGTATTCCCCTTGGTTTCTCGTTTTCAGAAATGCACAGGTTTGGTAGGTTTCCCTAGGTGCCGGCTGAGCTAGAGGCCAAAAGCTACAGGTAGGCACTTTGCTAAAATCACCTCTGTTTTCTTTCAAAAAATTGGATGTGTCCACGTTGCGCTTTGGGGCGTTTCCTGTCACGGGCGCTAGGCCTACCCACACAAGTGAGGTATAATTTTTATCAGGAGACTTGGGGGAACGCTGGGTTGAAGGAAATTTGTGGCTCCTCTCAGATTCCAGAACTTTCTGCCACAGAAATGTGAGGAACAAGTGTTTTTTTAGCCGCATTTTGAGGTTTGCAAAGGATTCTGGGTAACAGAACCTGGTCTGAGCCCCACAAGTCACCCCATCTTGGATTCCCCTAGGTCTCTAGTTTTCAGAAATGCACAGGTTTGTTAAGTTTCCCTAGGTGCCGGCTGAGCTAGAGTCCAAAATCTACAGGTAGGCACTTTGCAAAAATCACCTCTGTTTTCTTTCAAAAAAATGGATGTGTCCACGTTGCGCTTTGGGGCGTTTCCTGTCGCGGGCGCTAGGCCTACCCACACAAGTGAGGTATCATTTTTATCGGGAGACTTGGGGGAACGCTGGGTGGAAGGACATTTGTGGCTCCTCTCAGATTCCAGAACTTTCTGCCACAGAAATGTGAGGGACATGTGTTTTTTTAGCCAAATGTTGAGGTTTGCAAAGGATTCTGGGTAACAGAACCTGGTCCGAGACCCACAAGTCACCCCATCTTGGATTCCCCTAGGTCTCTAGTATTTAGAAATGCACAGGTTTGGTAGGTTTCCCTAGGTGCCGGCTGAGCTAGAGTCCAAAATCTACAGGTAGGCATTTTGCAAAAATCACCTCTGTTTTCTTTCAAAAAATTGGATGTGTCCACGTTGCGCTTCGGGGCGTTTCCTGTCGCGGGCGCCAGGCCTACCCACACAAGTGAGGTATCATTTTTATCAGGAGACATGGCGGAACGCTGAGTGGAAGAGAATTTGTGGCTCCTCTCAGATTCCAGAACTTTCTGCCACAGAAATGTGAGGGACATGTGTTTTTTTAGCCAAATGTTGAGGTTTGCAAAGGATTCTGGGTAACAGAACCTGGTCCGAGCCCCACAAGTCACCCCATCTTGGATTCCCCTAGGTCTCTAGTATTTAGAAATGCACAGGTTTGGTAGGTTTCCCTAGGTGCCGGCTGAGCTAGAGTCCAAAATCTACAGGTAGGCACTTCGCAAAAATCACCTCTGTTTTCTTTCAAAAAATTGGATGTGTCCACGTTGAGCTTTGGGGCGTTTCCTGTCGCGGGCGCTAGGCCTACCCACACAAGTGAGGTATCATTTTTATCGGGAGACTTGGGGAAACGCTGGGTGGAAGGAAATTTGTGTCTCCTCTCAGATTCCAGAACTTTCTGTCGCAGAAATATGAGGAACATGTGTTTTTTTAGCCTAATTTTGAGGTTTGCAAAGGATTCTGGGTAACAGAACCTGGTCCGAGCCCCACAAGTCACCCCATCTTGGATTCCCCTAGGTCTCTAGTTTTCAGAAATGCACAGGTTTGGTAGGTTTCCCTAGGTGCCGGCTGAGCTAGAGGCCAAAATCTACAGGTAGGCACTTTGCAAAAATCACCTCTGTTTTCTTTCAAAAAATTGGATGTGTCCACGTTGCGCTTTGGGGCGTTTCCTGTCGCGGGCGCTAGGCCTACCCACACAAGTGAGGTATAATTTTTATCGGGAGACTTGGGGGAACGCTGGGTGGAAGGAAATTTGTGGCTGCTCTCAGATTCCAGAACTTTCTGCCACAGAAATGTGAGGAACATGTGTTTTTTTAGCAAAATTTTGAGGTTTGCAAAGGATTCTGGGTAAGAGAACCTGGTCCGAGCCCCACAAGTCACCCCATCTTGGATTCCCCTTGGTCTCTAGTTTTCAGAAATGCACAGGTTTGGTAGGTTTCCCTAGGTGCCGGCTGAGCTAGAGGCCAAAATCTACAGGTAGGCACTTTGCAAAAATCACCTCTGTTTTCTTTCAATAAATTGGATGTGTCCACGTTGCGCTTTGGGGCGTTTCCTGTCGCGGGCGCAAGGCCTACCCACACAAGTGAGGTATAATTTTTATCAGGAGACTTGGCGGAACGCTGAGTGGAAGGAAATTTGTGGCTCCTCTCAGATTCCAGAACTTTCTGCCATAGAAATGTGAGGAACATGTGTTTTTTTAGCCAAATTTTGAGGTTTGCAAAGGATTCTGGGTAACAGAACCTGGTCCGAGCCCCACAAGTCACCCCATCTTGTATTCCCCTTGGTTTCTCGTTTTCAGAAATGCACAGGTTTGGTACGTTTCCCTAGGTGCCGGCTGAGCTAGAGGCCAAAAGCTACAGGTAGGCACTTTGCAAAAATCACCTCTGTTTTCTTTCAAAAAATTGGATGTGTCCACGTTGCGCTTTGGGGCGTTTCCTGTCACGGGCGCTAGGCCTACCCACACAAGTGAGGTATAATTTTTATCAGGAGACTTGGGGGAACGCTGGGTTGAAGGAAATTTGTGGCTCCTCTCAGATTCCAGAACTTTCTGCCACAGAAATGTGAGGAACGAGTGTTTTTTTAGCCGAATTTTGAGGTTTGCAAAGGATTCTGGGTAACAGAACCTGGTCTGAGCCCCACAAGTCACCCCATCTTGGATTCCCCTTGGTTTCTCGTTTTCAGAAATGCACAGGTTTGGTAGGTTTCCCTAGGTGCCGGCTGAGCTAGAGGCCAAAAGCTACAGGTAGGCACTTTGCAAAAATCACCTCTGTTTTCTTTCAAAAAATTGGATGTGTCCACGTTGAGCTTTGGGGCGTTTCCTGTCACGGGCGCTAGGCCTACCCACACAAGTGAGGTATAATTTTTATCAGGAGACTTGGGGGAACGCTGGGTTGAAGGAAATTTGTGGCTCCTCTCAGATTCCAGAACTTTCTGCCACAGAAATGTGAGGAACAAGTGATTTTTTAGCCAAATTTTGAGGTTTGCAAAGGATTCTGGGTAACAGAACCTGGTCTGAGCCCCACAAGTCACCCCATCTTGGATTCCCCTAGGTCTCTAGTTTTCAGAAATGCACAGGTTTGTTAAGTTTCCCTAGGTGCCAGCTGAGCTAGAGTCCAAAATCTACAGGTAGGCACTTTGCAAAAATCACCTGTTTTCTTTCAAAAAAATGGATGTGTCCACGTTGCGCTTTGGGGCGTTTCCTGTCGCGGGCGCTAGGCCTACCCACACAAGTGAGGTATCATTTTTATCGGGAGACTTGGGGAAATGCTGGGTGGAAGGAAATTTGTGTCTCCTCTCAGATTCCAGAACTTTCTGTCGCAGAAATATGAGGAACATGTGTTTTTTTAGCCAAATTTTGAGGTTTGCAAAGGATTCTGGGTAACAGAAACTGGTCCGAGCCCCACAAGTCACCACATCTTGGATTCCCCTAGGTCTCTAGTTTTCAGAAATGCACAGGTTTGGTAGGTTTCCCTAGGTGCCGGCTGAGCTAGAGTCCAAAATCTACAGGTAGGCATTTTGCAAAAATCACCTCTGTTTTCTTTCAAAAAATTGGATGTGTCCACGTTGCGCTTCGGGGCGTTTCCTGTCGCGGGCGCCAGGCCTACCCACACAAGTGAGGTATCATTTTTATCAGGAGACTTGGCAGAACGCTGAGTGGAAGAGAATTTGTGGCTCCTCTCAGATTCCAGAACTTTCTGCCACAGAAATGTGAGGGACATGTGTTTTTTTAGCCAAATGTTGAGGTTTGCAAAGGATTCTGGGTAACAGAACCTGGTCCGAGCCCCACAAGTCACCCCATCTTGGATTCCCCTAGGTCTCTAGTATTTAGAAATGCACAGGTTTGGTAGGTTTCCCTAGGTGCCGGCTGAGCTAGAGGCCAAAATCTACAGGTAGGCACTTCGCAAAAATCACCTCTGTTTTCTTTCAAAAAATTGGATGTGTCCACGTTGAGCTTTGGGGCGTTTCCTGTCGCGGGCGCTAGGCCTACCCACACAAGTGAGGTATCATTTTTATCGGGAGACTTGGGGAAACGCTGGGTGGAAGGAAATTTGTGTCTCCTCTCAGATTCCAGAACTTTCTGTCGCAGAAATATGAGGAACATGTGTTTTTTTAGCCTAATTTTGAGGTTTGCAAAGGATTCTGGGTAACAGAACCTGGTCCGAGCCCCACAAGTCACCCCATCTTGGATTCCCCTAGGTCTCTAGTTTTCAGAAATGCACAGGTTTGGTAGGTTTCCCTAGGTGCCGGCTGAGCTAGAGGCCAAAATCTACAGGTAGGCATTTTGCAAAAATCACCTCTGTTTTCTTTCAAAAAATTGGATGTGTCCACGTTGCGCTTTGGGGCGTTTCCTGTCGCGGGCGCAAGGCCTACCCACACAAGTGAGGTATCTTTTTTATCAGGAGACTTGGCGGAACGCTGAGTGGAAGGAAATTTGTGGCTCCTCTCAGATTCCAGAACTTTCTGCCATAGAAATGTGAGGAACATGTGTTTTTTTAGCCAAATTTTGAGGTTTGCAAAGGATTCTGGGTAACAGAACCTGGTCCGAGCCCCACAAGTCACCCCATCTTGTATTCCCCTTGGTTTCTCGTTTTCAGAAATGCACAGGTTTGGTAGGTTTCCCTAGGTGCCGGCTGAGCTAGAGGCCAAAAGCTACAGGTAGGCACTTTGCAAAAATCACCTCTGTTTTCTTTCAAAAAATTGGATGTGTCCACGTTGCGCTTTGGGGCGTTTCCTGTCACGGGCGCTAGGCCTACCCACACAAGTGAGGTATAATTTTTATCAGGAGACTTGGGGGAACGCTGGGTTGAAGGAAATTTGTGGCTCCTCTCAGATTCCAGAACTTTCTGCCACAGAAATGTGAGGAACGAGTGTTTTTTTAGCCGAATTTTGAGGTTTGCAAAGGATTCTGGGTAACAGAACCTGGTCTGAGCCCCACAAGTCACCCCATCTTGGATTCCCCTAGGTCTCTAGTTTTCAGAAATGCACAGGTTTGTTAAGTTTCCCTAGGTGCCGGCTGAGCTAGAGTCCAAAATCTACAGGTAGGCACTTTGCAAAAATCACCTCTGTTTTCTTTAAAAAAAATGGATGTGTCCACGTTGCGCTTTGGGGCGTTTCCTGTCGCCGGCGCTAGGCCTACCCACACAAGTGAGGTAACATTTTTTTCGGGAGACTTGGGGGAACGCTGGGTGGAAGGACATTTGTGGCTCCTCTCAGATTCCAGAACTTTCTGCCACAGAAATGTGAGGAACATGTGTTTTTGTAGCCAAATTTTGAGGTTTGCAAAGGATTCTGGGTAACAGAACCTGGTCCGAGCCCCACAAGTCACCCCATCTTGGATTCCCCTAGGTCTCTAGTTTTCAGAAATGCACAGGTTTGGTAGGTTTCCCTAGGTGCCGGCTGAGCTAGAGGCCGAAATCTACAGGTAGGCACTTCGCAAAAATCACCTCTGTTTTCTTTCAAAAAATTGGATGTGTCCACGTTGAGCTTTGGGGCGTTTCCTGTCGCGGGCGCTAGGCCTACCCACACAAGTGAGGTATCATTTTTATCGGGAGACTTGGGGAAACGCTGGGTGGAAGGAAATTTGTGTCTCCTCTCAGATTCCAGAACTTTCTGTCGCAGAAATAGGAGGAACATGTGTTTTTTTAGCCAAATTTT
This sequence comes from Pleurodeles waltl, assembly GCF_031143425.1. Classification (NCBI taxonomy): domain Eukaryota; kingdom Metazoa; phylum Chordata; class Amphibia; order Caudata; family Salamandridae; genus Pleurodeles; species Pleurodeles waltl. Next base: position 245,673,471 of record NC_090440.1, read on the forward strand.
GAGGTTTGCAAAGGATTCTGGGTAACAGAAACTGGTCCGAGCCCCACAAGTCACCCCATCTTGGATTCCCCTAGGTCTCTAGTTTTCAGAAATGCACAGGTTTGGTAGGTTTCCCTAGGTGCCGGCTGAGCTAGAGTCCAAAATCTACAGGTAGGCATTTTGCAAAAATCACCTCTGTTTTCTTTCAAAAAATTGGATGTGTCCACGTTGCGCTTCGGGGCGTTTCCTGTCGCGGGCGCCAGGCCTACCCACACAAGTGAGGTATCATTTTTATCAGGAGACTTGGCGGAACGCTGAGTGGAAGAAAATTTGTGGCTCCTCTCAGATTCCAGAACTTTCTGCCACAGAAATGTGAGGAACATGTGTTTTTTTAGCCAAATTTTGAGGTTTTCAAAGGATTTTGGGTAACAGAACCTGGTCCGAGCCCCACAAGTCACCCCATCTTGGATTCCCCTAGGTCTCTAGTTTTCAGAAATGCACAGGTTTGGTTGGTTTCTGTAGGTGCCGGCTGAGCTAGAGGCCAAAATCTACAGGTAGGCACTTTGCAAAAATCACCTCTGTTTTCTTTCAATAAATTGGATGTGTCCACGTTGCGCTTTGGGGCGTTTCCTGTCGCGGGCGCAAGGCCTAACCACACAAGTGAGGTATCATTTTTATCAGGAGACTTGGCGGAACGCTGGGTGGAAGGAAATTTGTGGCTCCTCTCAGATTCCAGAACTTTCTGATATAGAAATGTGAGGAACATGTGTTTTTTTAGCCAAATTTTGAGGTTTGCAAAGGATTCTGGGTAACAGAACCTGGTCCGAGCCCCACAAGTCACCCCATCTTGGATTCCCCTTGGTTTCTCGTTTTCAGAAATGCACAGGTTTGGTAGGTTTCCCTAGGTGCCGGCTGAGCTAGAGGCCAAAAGCTACAGGTAGGCACTTTGCAAAAATCACCTCTGTTTTCTTTCAAAAAATTGGATGTGTCCACGTTGAGCTTTGGGGCGTTTCCTGTCACGGGCGCTAGGCCTACCCACACAAGTGAGGTATAATTTTTATCAGGAGACTTGGGGGAACGCTGGGTTGAAGGAAATTTGTGGCTCCTCTCAGATTCCAGAACTTTCTGCCACAGAAATGTGAGGAACAAGTGATTTTTTAGCCAAATTTTGAGGTTTGCAAAGGATTCTGGGTAACAGAACCTGGTCTGAGCCCCACAAGTCACCCCATCTTGGATTCCCCTAGGTCTCTAGTTTTCAGAAATGCACAGGTTTGTTAAGTTTCCCTAGGTGCCAGCTGAGCTAGAGTCCAAAATCTACAGGTAGGCACTTTGCAAAAATCACCTCTGTTTTCTTTCAAAAAAATGGATGTGTCCACGTTGCGCTTTGGGGCGTTTCCTGTCGCGGGCGCTAGGCCTACCCACACAAGTGAGGTATCATTTTTATCGGGAGACTTGGGGGAACGCTGGGTGGAAGGACATTTGTGGCTCCTCCCAGATTCCAGAACTTTCTGCCACAGAAATGTGAGGAACATGTGTTTTTGTAGCCAAATTTTGAGGTTTGCAAAGGATTCTGGGTAACAGAACCTGGTCCGAGCCCCACAAGTCACCCCATCTTCGATTCCCCTAGGTCTCTAGTTTTCAGAAATGCACAGGTTTGGTAGGTTTCCCTAGGTGCCGGCTGAGCTAGAGGCCAAAATCTACAGGTAGGCATTTTGCAAAAATCACCTCTGTTTTCTTTCAAAAAATTGGATGTGTCCACGTTGCGCTTTGGGGCGTTTCCTGTCGCGGGCGCAAGGCCTACCCACACAAGTGAGGTATCTTTTTTATCAGGAGACTTGGCGGAACGCTGAGTGGAAGGAAATTTGTGGCTCCTCTCAGATTCCAGAACTTTCTGCCATAGAAATGTGAGGAACATGTGTTTTTTTAGCCAAATTTTGAGGTTTGCAAAGGATTCTGGGTAACAGAACCTGGTCCGAGCCCCACAAGTCACCCCATCTTGTATTCCCCTTGGTTTCTCGTTTTCAGAAATGCACAGGTTTGGTAGGTTTCCCTAGGTGCCGGCTGAGCTAGAGGCCAAAAGCTACAGGTAGGCACTTTGCAAAAATCACCTCTGTTTTCTTTCAAAAAATTGGATGTGTCCACGTTGCGCTTTGGGGCGTTTCCTGTCACGGGCGCTAGGCCTACCCACACAAGTGAGGTATAATTTTTATCAGGAGACTTGGGGGAACGCTGGGTTGAAGGAAATTTGTGGCTCCTCTCAGATTCCAGAACTTTCTGCCACAGAAATGTGAGGAACGAGTGTTTTTTTAGCCGAATTTTGAGGTTTGCAAAGGATTCTGGGTAACAGAACCTGGTCTGAGCCCCACAAGTCACCCCATCTTGGATTCCCCTAGGTCTCTAGTTTTCAGAAATGCACAGGTTTGTTAAGTTTCCCTAGGTGCCGGCTGAGCTAGAGTCCAAAATCTACAGGTAGGCACTTTGCAAAAATCACCTCTGTTTTCTTTAAAAAAAATGGATGTGTCCACGTTGCGCTTTGGGGCGTTTCCTGTCGCCGGCGCTAGGCCTACCCACACAAGTGAGGTAACATTTTTTTCGGGAGACTTGGGGGAACGCTGGGTGGAAGGACATTTGTGGCTCCTCTCAGATTCCAGAACTTTCTGCCACAGAAATGTGAGGAACATGTGTTTTTGTAGCCAAATTTTGAGGTTTGCAAAGGATTCTGGGTAACAGAACCTGGTCCGAGCCCCACAAGTCACCCCATCTTGGATTCCCCTAGGTCTCTAGTTTTCAGAAATGCACAGGTTTGGTAGGTTTCCCTAGGTGCCGGCTGAGCTAGAGGCCGAAATCTACAGGTAGGCACTTCGCAAAAATCACCTCTGTTTTCTTTCAAAAAATTGGATGTGTCCACGTTGAGCTTTGGGGCGTTTCCTGTCGCGGGCGCTAGGCCTACCCACACAAGTGAGGTATCATTTTTATCGGGAGACTTGGGGAAACGCTGGGTGGAAGGAAATTTGTGTCTCCTCTCAGATTCCAGAACTTTCTGTCGCAGAAATAGGAGGAACATGTGTTTTTTTAGCCAAATTTTGAGGTTTGCAAAGGATTCTGGGTAACAGAAACTGGTCCGAGCCCCACAAGTCACCCCATCTTGGATTCCCCTAGGTCTCTAGTTTTCAGAAATGCACAGGTTTGGTAGGTTTCCCTAGGTGCCGGCTGAGCTAGAGTCCAAAATCTACAGGTAGGCATTTTGCAAAAATCACCTCTGTTTTCTTTCAAAAAATTGGATGTGTCCACGTTGCGCTTCGGGGCGTTTCCTGTCGCGGGCGCCAGGCCTACCCACACAAGTGAGGTATCATTTTTATCAGGAGACTTGGCGGAACGCTGAGTGGAAGAAAATTTGTGGCTCCTCTCAGATTCCAGAACTTTCTGCCACAGAAATGTGAGGAACATGTGTTTTTTTAGCCAAATTTTGAGGTTTTCAAAGGATTTTGGGTAACAGAACCTGGTCCGAGCCCCACAAGTCACCCCATCTTGGATTCCCCTAGGTCTCTAGTTTTCAGAAATGCACAGGTTTGGTTGGTTTCTGTAGGTGCCGGCTGAGCTAGAGGCCAAAATCTACAGGTAGGCACTTTGCAAAAATCACCTCTGTTTTCTTTCAATAAATTGGATGTGTCCACGTTGCGCTTTGGGGCGTTTCCTGTCGCGGGCGCAAGGCCTAACCACACAAGTGAGGTATCATTTTTATCAGGAGACTTGGCGGAACGCTGGGTGGAAGGAAATTTGTGGCTCCTCTCAGATTCCAGAACTTTCTGATATAGAAATGTGAGGAACATGTGTTTTTTTAGCCAAATTTTGAGGTTTGCAAAGGATTCTGGGTAACAGAACCTGGTCCGAGCCCCACAAGTCACCCCATCTTGGATTCCCCTTGGTTTCTCGTTTTCAGAAATGCACAGGTTTGGTAGGTTTCCCTAGGTGCCGGCTGAGCTAGAGGCCAAAAGCTACAGGTAGGCACTTTGCAAAAATCACCTCTGTTTTCTTTCAAAAAATTGGATGTGTCCACGTTGAGCTTTGGGGCGTTTCCTGTCACGGGCGCTAGGCCTACCCACACAAGTGAGGTATAATTTTTATCAGGAGACTTGGGGGAACGCTGGGTTGAAGGAAATTTGTGGCTCCTCTCAGATTCCAGAACTTTCTGCCACAGAAATGTGAGGAACAAGTGATTTTTTAGCCAAATTTTGAGGTTTGCAAAGGATTCTGGGTAACAGAACCTGGTCTGAGCCCCACAAGTCACCCCATCTTGGATTCCCCTAGGTCTCTAGTTTTCAGAAATGCACAGGTTTGTTAAGTTTCCCTAGGTGCCAGCTGAGCTAGAGTCCAAAATCTACAGGTAGGCACTTTGCAAAAATCACCTCTGTTTTCTTTCAAAAAAATGGATGTGTCCACGTTGCGCTTTGGGGCGTTTCCTGTCGCGGGCGCTAGGCCTACCCACACAAGTGAGGTATCATTTTTATCGGGAGACTTGGGGGAACGCTGGGTGGAAGGACATTTGTGGCTCCTCCCAGATTCCAGAACTTTCTGCCACAGAAATGTGAGGAACATGTGTTTTTGTAGCCAAATTTTGAGGTTTGCAAAGGATTCTGGGTAACAGAACCTGGTCCGAGCCCCACAAGTCACCCCATCTTGGATTCCCCTAGGTCTCTAGTTTTCAGAAATGCACAGGTTTGGTAGGTTTCCCTAGGTGCCGGCTGAGCTAGAGGCCGAAATCTACAGGTAGGCACTTAGCAAAAATCACCTCTGTTTTCTTTCAAAAAATTGGATGTGTCCACGTTGAGCTTTGGGGCGTTTCCTGTCGCGGGCGATAGGCCTACCCACACAAGTGAGGTATCATTTTTATCGGTAGACTTGGGGAAACGCTGGGTGGAAGGAAATTTGTGTCTCCTCTCAGATTCCAGAACTTTCTGTCGCAGAAATATGAGGAACAGGTGTTTTTTTAGCCAAATTTTGAGGTTTGCAAAGGATTCTGGGTAACAGAAACTGGTCCGAGCCCCACAAGTCACCCCATCTTGGATTCCCCTATGTCTCTAGTTTTCAGAAATGCACAGGTTTGGTAGGTTTCCCTAGGTGCCGGCTGAGCTAGAGTCCAAAATCTACAGGTAGGCACTTTGCAAAGATCACCTCTGTTTTCTTTCAAAAAATTGGATGTGTCCACGTTGCGCTTCGGGGCGTTTCCTGTCGCGGGCGCCAGGCCTACCCACACAAGTGAGGTATCATTTTTATCAGGAGACTTGGCGGAACGCTGAGTGGAAGGAAATTTGTGGCTCCTCTCAGATTCCAGAACTTTCTGCCACAGAAATGTGAGGAACATGTGTTTTTTTAGCCAAATTTTGAGGTTTTCAAAGGATTTTGGGTAACAGAACCTGGTCCGAGCCCCACAAGTCACCCCATCTTGGATTCCCCTAGGTCTCTAGTTTTCAGAAATGCACAGGTTTGGTAGGTTTCCCTAGGTGCCGGCTGAGCTAGAGGCCAAAATCTACAGGTAGGCACTTTGCAAAAATCACCTCTGTTTTCTTTCAAAAAATTGGATGTGTCCACGTTGCGCTTTGGGGCGTTTCCTGTCGCGGGCGCTAGGCCTACCCACACAAGTGATCTATCATTTTATCGGGAGACTTGGGGGAACGCTGGGTGGAAGGAAATTTGTGGCTCCTCTCAGATTCCAGAACTTTCTGACACAGAAATGTGAGGAACATGTGTTTGTTTAGCCAAATTTTGAGGTTTGCAAAGGATTCTGGGTAACAGAACCTGGTCCGAGCCCCACAAGTCACCCCATCTTGGATTCCCCTAGGTCTCTAGTTTTCAGAAATGCACAGGTTTGGTAGGTTTCCCTAGGTGCCGGCTGAGCTAGAGGCCAAAATCTACAGGTAGGCACTTTGCAAAAATCACCTCTGTTTTCTTTCAATAAATTGGATGTGTCCACGTTGCGCTTTGGGGTGTTTCCTGTCGCGGGCGCAAGGCCTACCCACACAAGTGAGGTATCATTTTTATCAGGAGACTTGGCGGAACGCTGGGTGGAAGGAAATTTGTGGCTCCTCTCAGATTCCAGAACTTTCTGCCATAGAAATGTGAGGAACATGTGTTTTTTTAGCCAAATTTTGAGGTTTGCAAAGGATTCTGGGTAACAGAACCTGGTCCGAGCCCCACAAGTCACCCCATCTTGTATTCCCCTTGGTTTCTCGTTTTCAGAAATGCACAGGTTTGGTAGGTTTCCCTAGGTGCCGGCTGAGCTAGAGGCCAAAAGCTACAGGTAGGCACTTTGCTAAAATCACCTCTGTTTTCTTTCAAAAAATTGGATGTGTCCACGTTGCGCTTTGGGGCGTTTCCTGTCACGGGCGCTAGGCCTACCCACACAAGTGAGGTATAATTTTTATCAGGAGACTTGGGGGAACGCTGGGTTGAAGGAAATTTGTGGCTCCTCTCAGATTCCAGAACTTTCTGCCACAGAAATGTGAGGAACAAGTGTTTTTTTAGCCGCATTTTGAGGTTTGCAAAGGATTCTGGGTAACAGAACCTGGTCTGAGCCCCACAAGTCACCCCATCTTGGATTCCCCTAGGTCTCTAGTTTTCAGAAATGCACAGGTTTGTTAAGTTTCCCTAGGTGCCGGCTGAGCTAGAGTCCAAAATCTACAGGTAGGCACTTTGCAAAAATCACCTCTGTTTTCTTTCAAAAAAATGGATGTGTCCACGTTGCGCTTTGGGGCGTTTCCTGTCGCGGGCGCTAGGCCTACCCACACAAGTGAGGTATCATTTTTATCGGGAGACTTGGGGGAACGCTGGGTGGAAGGACATTTGTGGCTCCTCTCAGATTCCAGAACTTTCTGCCACAGAAATGTGAGGGACATGTGTTTTTTTAGCCAAATGTTGAGGTTTGCAAAGGATTCTGGGTAACAGAACCTGGTCCGAGACCCACAAGTCACCCCATCTTGGATTCCCCTAGGTCTCTAGTATTTAGAAATGCACAGGTTTGGTAGGTTTCCCTAGGTGCCGGCTGAGCTAGAGTCCAAAATCTACAGGTAGGCATTTTGCAAAAATCACCTCTGTTTTCTTTCAAAAAATTGGATGTGTCCACGTTGCGCTTCGGGGCATTTCCTGTCGCGGGCGCCAGGCCTACCCACACAAGTGAGGTATCATTTTTATCAGGAGACATGGCGGAACGCTGAGTGGAAGAGAATTTGTGGCTCCTCTCAGATTCCAGAACTTTCTGCCACAGAAATGTGAGGGACATGTGTTTTTTTAGCCAAATGTTGAGGTTTGCAAAGGATTCTGGGTAACAGAACCTGGTCCGAGCCCCACAAGTCACCCCATCTTGGATTCCCCTAGGTCTCTAGTATTTAGAAATGCACAGGTTTGGTAGGTTTCCCTAGGTGCCGGCTGAGCTAGAGTCCAAAATCTACAGGTAGGCACTTCGCAAAAATCACCTCTGTTTTCTTTCAAAAAATTGGATGTGTCCACGTTGAGCTTTGGGGCGTTTCCTGTCGCGGGCGCTAGGCCTACCCACACAAGTGAGGTATCATTTTTATCGGGAGACTTGGGGAAACGCTGGGTGGAAGGAAATTTGTGTCTCCTCTCAGATTCCAGAACTTTCTGTCGCAGAAATATGAGGAACATGTGTTTTTTTAGCCTAATTTTGAGGTTTGCAAAGGATTCTGGGTAACAGAACCTGGTCCGAGCCCCACAAGTCACCCCATCTTGGATTCCCCTAGGTCTCTAGTTTTCAGAAATGCACAGGTTTGGTAGGTTTCCCTAGGTGCCGGCTGAGCTAGAGGCCAAAATCTACAGGTAGGCACTTTGCAAAAATCACCTCTGTTTTCTTTCAAAAAATTGGATGTGTCCACGTTGCGCTTTGGGGCGTTTCCTGTCGCGGGCGCTAGGCCTACCCACACAAGTGAGGTATAATTTTTATCGGGAGACTTGGGGGAACGCTGGGTGGAAGGAAATTTGTGGCTGCTCTCAGATTCCAGAACTTTCTGCCACAGAAATGTGAGGAACATGTGTTTTTTTAGCAAAATTTTGAGGTTTGCAAAGGATTCTGGGTAAGAGAACCTGGTCCGAGCCCCACAAGTCACCCCATCTTGGATTCCCCTTGGTCTCTAGTTTTCAGAAATGCACAGGTTTGGTAGGTTTCCCTAGGTGCCGGCTGAGCTAGAGGCCAAAATCTACAGGTAGGCACTTTGCAAAAATCACCTCTGTTTTCTTTCAATAAATTGGATGTGTCCACGTTGCGCTTTGGGGTGTTTCCTGTCGCGGGCGCAAGGCCTACCCACACAAGTGAGGTATCATTTTTATCAGGAGACTTGGCGGAACGCTGGGTGGAAGGAAATTTGTGGCTCCTCTCAGATTCCAGAACTTTCTGCCATAGAAATGTGAGGAACATGTGTTTTTTTAGCCAAATTTTGAGGTTTGCAAAGGATTCTGGGTAACAGAACCTGGTCCGAGCCCCACAAGTCACCCCATCTTGTATTCCCCTTGGTTTCTCGTTTTCAGAAATGCACAGGTTTGGTAGGTTTCCCTAGGTGCCGGCTGAGCTAGAGGCCAAAAGCTACAGGTAGGCACTTTGCTAAAATCACCTCTGTTTTCTTTCAAAAAATTGGATGTGTCCACGTTGCGCTTTGGGGCGTTTCCTGTCACGGGCGCTAGGCCTACCCACACAAGTGAGGTATAATTTTTATCAGGAGACTTGGGGGAACGCTGGGTTGAAGGAAATTTGTGGCTCCTCTCAGATTCCAGAACTTTCTGCCACAGAAATGTGAGGAACAAGTGTTTTTTTAGCCGCATTTTGAGGTTTGCAAAGGATTCTGGGTAACAGAACCTGGTCTGAGCCCCACAAGTCACCCCATCTTGGATTCCCCTAGGTCTCTAGTTTTCAGAAATGCACAGGTTTGTTAAGTTTCCCTAGGTGCCGGCTGAGCTAGAGTCCAAAATCTACAGGTAGGCACTTTGCAAAAATCACCTCTGTTTTCTTTCAAAAAAATGGATGTGTCCACGTTGCGCTTTGGGGCGTTTCCTGTCGCGGGCGCTAGGCCTACCCACACAAGTGAGGTATCATTTTTATCGGGAGACTTGGGGGAACGCTGGGTGGAAGGACATTTGTGGCTCCTCTCAGATTCCAGAACTTTCTGCCACAGAAATGTGAGGGACATGTGTTTTTTTAGCCAAATGTTGAGGTTTGCAAAGGATTCTGGGTAACAGAACCTGGTCCGAGACCCACAAGTCACCCCATCTTGGATTCCCCTAGGTCTCTAGTATTTAGAAATGCACAGGTTTGGTAGGTTTCCCTAGGTGCCGGCTGAGCTAGAGTCCAAAATCTACAGGTAGGCATTTTGCAAAAATCACCTCTGTTTTCTTTCAAAAAATTGGATGTGTCCACGTTGCGCTTCGGGGCGTTTCCTGTCGCGGGCGCCAGGCCTACCCACACAAGTGAGGTATCATTTTTATCAGGAGACATGGCGGAACGCTGAGTGGAAGAGAATTTGTGGCTCCTCTCAGATTCCAGAACTTTCTGCCACAGAAATGTGAGGGACATGTGTTTTTTTAGCCAAATGTTGAGGTTTGCAAAGGATTCTGGGTAACAGAACCTGGTCCGAGCCCCACAAGTCACCCCATCTTGGATTCCCCTAGGTCTCTAGTATTTAGAAATGCACAGGTTTGGTAGGTTTCCCTAGGTGCCGGCTGAGCTAGAGTCCAAAATCTACAGGTAGGCACTTCGCAAAAATCACCTCTGTTTTCTTTCAAAAAATTGGATGTGTCCACGTTGAGCTTTGGGGCGTTTCCTGTCGCGGGCGCTAGGCCTACCCACACAAGTGAGGTATCATTTTTATCGGGAGACTTGGGGAAACGCTGGGTGGAAGGAAATTTGTGTCTCCTCTCAGATTCCAGAACTTTCTGTCGCAGAAATATGAGGAACATGTGTTTTTTTAGCCTAATTTTGAGGTTTGCAAAGGATTCTGGGTAACAGAACCTGGTCCGAGCCCCACAAGTCACCCCATCTTGGATTCCCCTAGGTCTCTAGTTTTCAGAAATGCACAGGTTTGGTAGGTTTCCCTAGGTGCCGGCTGAGCTAGAGGCCAAAATCTACAGGTAGGCACTTTGCAAAAATCACCTCTGTTTTCTTTCAAAAAATTGGATGTGTCCACGTTGCGCTTTGGGGCGTTTCCTGTCGCGGGCGCTAGGCCTACCCACACAAGTGAGGTATAATTTTTATCGGGAGACTTGGGGGAACGCTGGGTGGAAGGAAATTTGTGGCTGCTCTCAGATTCCAGAACTTTCTGCCACAGAAATGTGAGGAACATGTGTTTTTTTAGCAAAATTTTGAGGTTTGCAAAGGATTCTGGGTAAGAGAACCTGGTCCGAGCCCCACAAGTCACCCCATCTTGGATTCCCCTTGGTCTCTAGTTTTCAGAAATGCACAGGTTTGGTAGGTTTCCCTAGGTGCCGGCTGAGCTAGAGGCCAAAATCTACAGGTAGGCACTTTGCAAAAATCACCTCTGTTTTCTTTCAATAAATTGGATGTGTCCACGTTGCGCTTTGGGGTGTTTCCTGTCGCGGGCGCAAGGCCTACCCACACAAGTGAGGTATAATTTTTATCAGGAGACTTGGCGGAACGCTGAGTGGAAGGAAATTTGTGGCTCCTCTCAGATTCCAGAACTTTCTGCCATAGAAATGTGAGGAACATGTGTTTTTTTAGCCAAATTTTGAGGTTTGCAAAGGATTCTGGGTAACAGAACCTGGTCCGAGCCCCACAAGTCACCCCATCTTGTATTCCCCTTGGTTTCTCGTTTTCAGAAATGCACAGGTTTGGTACGTTTCCCTAGGTGCCGGCTGAGCTAGAGGCCAAAAGCTACAGGTAGGCACTTTGCAAAAATCACCTCTGTTTTCTTTCAAAAAATTGGATGTGTCCACGTTGCGCTTTGGGGCGTTTCCTGTCACGGGCGCTAGGCCTACCCACACAAGTGAGGTATAATTTTTATCAGGAGACTTGGGGGAACGCTGGGTTGAAGGAAATTTGTGGCTCCTCTCAGATTCCAGAACTTTCTGCCACAGAAATGTGAGGAACGAGTGTTTTTTTAGCCGAATTTTGAGGTTTGCAAAGGATTCTGGGTAACAGAACCTGGTCTGAGCCCCACAAGTCACCCCATCTTGGATTCCCCTTGGTTTCTCGTTTTCAGAAATGCACAGGTTTGGTAGGTTTCCCTAGGTGCCGGCTGAGCTAGAGGCCAAAAGCTACAGGTAGGCACTTTGCAAAAATCACCTCTGTTTTCTTTCAAAAAATTGGATGTGTCCACGTTGAGCTTTGGGGCGTTTCCTGTCACGGGCGCTAGGCCTACCCACACAAGTGAGGTATAATTTTTATCAGGAGACTTGGGGGAACGCTGGGTTGAAGGAAATTTGTGGCTCCTCTCAGATTCCAGAACTTTCTGCCACAGAAATGTGAGGAACAAGTGATTTTTTAGCCAAATTTTGAGGTTTGCAAAGGATTCTGGGTAACAGAACCTGGTCTGAGCCCCACAAGTCACCCCATCTTGGATTCCCCTAGGTCTCTAGTTTTCAGAAATGCACAGGTTTGTTAAGTTTCCCTAGGTGCCAGCTGAGCTAGAGTCCAAAATCTACAGGTAGGCACTTTGCAAAAATCACCTGTTTTCTTTCAAAAAAATGGATGTGTCCACGTTGCGCTTTGGGGCGTTTCCTGTCGCGGGCGCTAGGCCTACCCACACAAGTGAGGTATCATTTTTATCGGGAGACTTGGGGAAATGCTGGGTGGAAGGAAATTTGTGTCTCCTCTCAGATTCCAGAACTTTCTGTCGCAGAAATATGAGGAACATGTGTTTTTTTAGCCAAATTTTGAGGTTTGCAAAGGATTCTGGGTAACAGAAACTGGTCCGAGCCCCACAAGTCACCACATCTTGGATTCCCCTAGGTCTCTAGTTTTCAGAAATGCACAGGTTTGGTAGGTTTCCCTAGGTGCCGGCTGAGCTAGAGTCCAAAATCTACAGGTAGGCATTTTGCAAAAATCACCTCTGTTTTCTTTCAAAAAATTGGATGTGTCCACGTTGCGCTTCGGGGCGTTTCCTGTCGCGGGCGCCAGGCCTACCCACACAAGTGAGGTATCATTTTTATCAGGAGACTTGGCAGAACGCTGAGTGGAAGAGAATTTGTGGCTCCTCTCAGATTCCAGAACTTTCTGCCACAGAAATGTGAGGGACATGTGTTTTTTTAGCCAAATGTTGAGGTTTGCAAAGGATTCTGGGTAACAGAACCTGGTCCGAGCCCCACAAGTCACCCCATCTTGGATTCCCCTAGGTCTCTAGTATTTAGAAATGCACAGGTTTGGTAGGTTTCCCTAGGTGCCGGCTGAGCTAGAGGCCAAAATCTACAGGTAGGCACTTCGCAAAAATCACCTCTGTTTTCTTTCAAAAAATTGGATGTGTCCACGTTGAGCTTTGGGGCGTTTCCTGTCGCGGGCGCTAGGCCTACCCACACAAGTGAGGTATCATTTTTATCGGGAGACTTGGGGAAACGCTGGGTGGAAGGAAATTTGTGTCTCCTCTCAGATTCCAGAACTTTCTGTCGCAGAAATATGAGGAACATGTGTTTTTTTAGCCTAATTTTGAGGTTTGCAAAGGATTCTGGGTAACAGAACCTGGTCCGAGCCCCACAAGTCACCCCATCTTGGATTCCCCTAGGTCTCTAGTTTTCAGAAATGCACAGGTTTGGTAGGTTTCCCTAGGTGCCGGCTGAGCTAGAGGCCAAAATCTACAGGTAGGCACTTTGCAAAAATCACCTCTGTTTTCTTTCAAAAAATTGGATGTGTCCACGTTGCGCTTTGGGGCGTTTCCTGTCGCGGGCGCTAGGCCTACCCACACAAGTGAGGTATAATTTTTATCGGGAGACTTGGGGGAACGCTGGGTGGAAGGAAATTTGTGGCTGCTCTCAGATTCCAGAACTTTCTGCCACAGAAATGTGAGGAACATGTGTTTTTTTAGCACAATTTTGAGGTTTGCAAAGGATTCTGGGTAAGAGAACCTGGTCCGAGCCCCACAAGTCACCCCATCTTGGATTCCCCTTGGTCTCTAGTTTTCAGAAATGCACAGGTTTGGTAGGTTTCCCTAGGTGCCGGCTGAGCTAGAGGCCAAAATCTACAGGTAGGCACTTTGCAAAAATCACCTCTGTTTTCTTTCAATAAATTGGATGTGTCCACGTTGCGCTTTGGGGCGTTTCCTGTCGCGGGCGCAAGGCCTACCCACACAAGTGAGGTATCATTTTTATCAGGAGACTTGGCGGAACGCTGAGTGGAAGGAAATTTGTGGCTCCTCTCAGATTCCAGAACTTTCTGCCATAGAAATGTGAGGAACATGTGTTTTTTTAGCCAAATTTTGAGGTTTGCAAAGGATTCTGGGTAACAGAACCTGGTCCGAGCCCCACAAGTCACCCCATCTTGTATTCCCTTTGGTTTCTCGTTTTCAGAAATGCACAGGTTTGGTAGGTTTCCCTAGGTGCCGGCTGAGCTAGAGGCCAAAAGCTACAGGTAGGCACTTTGCAAAAATCACCTCTGTTTTCTTTCAAAAAATTGGATGTGTCCACGTTGCGCTTTGGGACGTTTCCTGTCACGGGCGCTAGGCCTACCCACACAAGTGAGGTATAATTTTTATCAGGAGACTTGGGGGAACGCTGGGTTGAAGGAAATTTGTGGCTCCTCTCAGATTCCAGAACTTTCTGCCACAGAAATGTGAGGAACGAGTGTTTTTTTAGCCGAATTTTGAGGTTTGCAAAGGATTCTGGGTAACAGAACCTGGTCTGAGCCCCACAAGTCACCCCATCTTGGATTCCCCTAGGTCTCTAGTTTTCAGAAATGCACAGGTTTGTTAAGTTTCCCTAGGTGCCGGCTGAGCTAGAGTCCAAAATCTACAGGTAGGCACTTTGCAAAAATCACCTCTGTTTTCTTTAAAAAAAATGGATGTGTCCACGTTGCGCTTTGGGGCGTTTCCTGTCGCCGGCGCTAGGCCTACCCACACAAGTGAGGTAACATTTTTTTCGGGAGACTTGGGGGAACGCTGGGTGGAAGGACATTTGTGGCTCCTCTCAGATTCCAGAACTTTCTGCCACAGAAATGTGAGGAACATGTGTTTTTGTAGCCAAATTTTGAGGTTTGCAAAGGATTCTGGGTAACAGAACCTGGTCCGAGCCCCACAAGTCACCCCATCTTGGATTCCCCTAGGTCTCTAGTTTTCAGAAATGCACAGGTTTGGTAGGTTTCCCTAGGTGCCGGCTGAGCTAGAGGCCGAAATCTACAGGTAGGCACTTCTCAAAAATCACCTCTGTTTTCTTTCAAAAAATTGGATGTGTCCACGTTGAGCTTTGGGGCGTTTCCTGTCACGGGCGCTAGGCCTACCCACACAAGTGAGGTATCATTTTTATCGGGAGACTTGGGGAAACGCTGGGTGGAAGGAAATTTGTGTCTCCTCTCAGATTCCAGAACTTTCTGTCGCAGAAATAGGAGGAACATGTGTTTTTTTAGCCAAATTTTGAGGTTTGCAAAGGATTCTGGGTAACAGAAACTGGTCCGAGCCCCACAAGTCACCCCATCTTGGATTCCCCTAGGTCTCTAGTTTTCAGAAATGCACAGGTTTGGTAGGTTTCCCTAGGTGCCGGCTGAGCTAGAGTCCAAAATCTACAGGTAGGCATTTTGCAAAAATCACCTCTGTTTTCTTTCAAAAAATTGGATGTGTCCACGTTGCGCTTCGGGGCGTTTCCTGTCGCGGGCGCCAGGCCTACCCACACAAGTGAGGTATCATTTTTATCAGGAGACTTGGCGGAACGCTGAGTGGAAGAAAATTTGTGGCTCCTCTCAGATTCCAGAACTTTCTGCCACAGAAATGTGAGGAACATGTGTTTTTTTAGCCAAATTTTGAGGTTTTCAAAGGATTTTGGGTAACAGAACCTGGTCCGAGCCCCACAAGTCACCCCATCTTGGATTCCCCTAGGTCTCTAGTTTTCAGAAATGCACAGGTTTGGTTGGTTTCTCTAGGTGCCGGCTGAGCTAGAGGCCAAAATCTACAGGTAGGCACTTTGCAAAAATCACCTCTGTTTTCTTTCAATAAATTGGATGTGTCCACGTTGCGCTTTGGGGCGTTTCCTGTCGCGGGCGCAAGGCCTAACCACACAAGTGAGGTATCATTTTTATCAGGAGACTTGGCGGAACGCTGGGTGGAAGGAAATTTGTGGCTCCTCTCAGATTCCAGAACTTTCTGATATAGAAATGTGAGGAACATGTGTTTTTTTAGCCAAATTTTGAGGTTTGCAAAGGATTCTGGGTAACAGAACCTGGTCCGAGCCCCACAAGTCACCCCATCTTGGATTCCCCTTGGTTTCTCGTTTTCAGAAATGCACAGGTTTGGTAGGTTTCCCTAGGTGCCGGCTGAGCTAGAGGCCAAAAGCTACAGGTAGGCACTTTGCAAAAATCACCTCTGTTTTCTTTCAAAAAATTGGATGTGTCCACGTTGAGCTTTGGGGCGTTTCCTGTCACGGGCGCTAGGCCTACCCACACAAGTGAGGTATAATTTTTATCAGGAGACTTGGGGGAACGCTGGGTTGAAGGAAATTTGTGGCTCCTCTCAGATTCCAGAACTTTCTGCCACAGAAATGTGAGGAACAAGTGATTTTTTAGCCAAATTTTGAGGTTTGCAAAGGATTCTGGGTAACAGAACCTGGTCTGAGCCCCACAAGTCACCCCATCTTGGATTCCCCTAGGTCTCTAGTTTTCAGAAATGCACAGGTTTGTTAAGTTTCCCTAGGTGCCAGCTGAGCTAGAGTCCAAAATCTACAGGTAGGCACTTTGCAAAAATCACCTCTGTTTTCTTTCAAAAAAATGGATGTGTCCACGTTGCGCTTTGGGGCGTTTCCTGTCGCGGGCGCTAGGCCTACCCACACAAGTGAGGTATCATTTTTATCGGGAGACTTGGGGGAACGCTGGGTGGAAGGACATTTGTGGCTCCTCCCAGATTCCAGAACTTTCTGCCACAGAAATGTGAGGAACATGTGTTTTTGTAGCCAAATTTTGAGGTTTGCAAAGGATTCTGGGTAACAGAACCTGGTCCGAGCCCCACAAGTCACCCCATCTTGGATTCCCCTAGGTCTCTAGTTTTCAGAAATGCACAGGTTTGGTAGGTTTCCCTAGGTGCCGGCTGAGCTAGAGGCCAAAATCTACAGGTAGGCACTTCGCAAAAATCACCTCTGTTTTCTTTCAAAAAATTGGATGTGTCCACGTTGAGCTTTGGGGCGTTTCCTGTCGCGGGCGCTAGGCCTACCCACACAAGTGAGGTATCATTTTTATCGGTAGACTTGGGGAAACGCTGGGTGGAAGGAAATTTGTGTCTCCTCTCAGATTCCAGAACTTTCTGTCGCAGAAATATGAGGAACAGGTGTTTTTTTAGCCAAATTTTGAGGTTTGCAAAGGATTCTGGGTAACAGAAACTGGTCCGAGCCCCACAAGTCACCCCATCTTGGATTCCCCTAGGTCTCTAGTTTTCAGAAATGCACAGGTTTGGTAGGTTTCCCTAGGTGCCGGCTGAACTAGAGTCCAAAATCTACAGGTAGGCACTTTGCAAAAATCACCTCTGTTTTCTTTCAAAAAATTGGATGTGTCCACGTTGCGCTTCGGGGCGTTTCCTGTCGCGGGCGCCAGGCCTACCCACACAAGTGAGGTATCATTTTTATCAGGAGACTTGGCGGAACGCTGAGTGGAAGGAAATTTGTGGCTCCTCTCAGATTCCAGAACTTTCTGCCACAGAAATGTGAGGAACATGTGTTTTTTTAGCCAAATTTTGAGGTTTTCAAAGGATTTTGGGTAACAGAACCTGGTCCGAGCCCCACAAGTCACCCCATCTTGGATTCCCCTATGTCTCTAGTTTTCAGAAATGCACAGGTTTGGTAGGTTTCCCTAGGTGCCGGCTGAGCTAGAGGCCAAAATCTACAGGTAGGCACTTTGCAAAAATCACCTCTGTTTTCTTTCAAAAAATTGGATGTGTCCACGTTGCGCTTTGGGGCGTTTCCTGTCGCGGGCGCTAGGCCTACCCACACAAGTGATCTATCATTTTATCGGGAGACTTGGGGGAACGCTGGGTGGAAGGAAATTTGTGGCTCCTCTCAGATTCCAGAACTTTCTGACACAGAAATGTGAGGAACATGTGTTTGTTTAGCCAAATTTTGAGGTTTGCAAAGGATTCTGGGTAACAGAACCTGGTCCGAGCCCCACAAGTCACCCCATCTTGGATTCCCCTAGGTCTCTAGTTTTCAGAAATGCACAGGTTTGGTAGGTTTCCCTAGGTGCCGGCTGAGCTAGAGGCCAAAATCTACAGGTAGGCACTTTGCAAAAATCACCTCTGTTTTCTTTCAATAAATTGGATGTGTCCACGTTGCACTTTGGGGCGTTTCCTGTCGCGGGCGCAAGGCCTACCCACACAAGTGAGGTATCATTTTTATCAGGAGACTTGGCGGAACGCTGGGTGGAAGGAAATTTGTGGCTCCTCTCAGATTCCAGAACTTTCTGCCATAGAAATGTGAGGAACATGTGTTTTTTTAGCCAAATTTTGAGGTTTGCAAAGGATTCTGGGTAACAGAACCTGGTCCGAGCCCCACAAGTCACCCCATCTTGTATTCCCCTTGGTTTCTCGTTTTCAGAAATGCACAGGTTTGGTAGGTTTCCCTAGGTGCCGGCTGAGCTAGAAGCCAAAAGCTACAGGTAGGCACTTTGCTAAAATCACCTCTGTTTTCTTTCAAAAAATTGGATGTGTCCACGTTGCGCTTTGGGGCGTTTCCTGTCACGGGCGCTAGGCCTACCCACACAAGTGAGGTATAATTTTTATCAGGAGACTTGGGGAAACGCTGGGTTGAAGGAAATTTGTGGCTCCTCTCAGATTCCAGAACTTTCTGCCACAGAAATGTGAGGAACAAGTGTTTTTTTAGCCGCATTTTGAGGTTTGCAAAGGATTCTGGGTAACAGAACCTGGTCTGAGCCCCACAAGTCACCCCATCTTGGATTCCCCTAGGTCTCTAGTTTTCAGAAATGCACAGGTTTGTTAAGTTTCCCTAGGTGCCGGCTGAGCTAGAGTCCAAAATCTACAGGTAGGCACTTTGCAAAAATCACCTCTGTTTTCTTTCAAAAAAATGGATGTGTCCACGTTGCGCTTTGGGGCGTTTCCTGTCGCGGGCGCTAGGCCTACCCACACAAGTGAGGTATCATTTTTATCGGGAGACTTGGGGGAACGCTGGGTGGAAGGACATTTGTGGCTCCTCTCAGATTCCAGAACTTTCTGCCACAGAAATGTGAGGAACATGTGTTTTTGTAGCCAAATTTTGAGGTTTGCAAAGGATTCTGGGTAACAGAACCTGGTCCGAGCCCCACAAGTCACCCCATCTTGGATTCCCCTAGGTCTCTAGTTTTCAGAAATGCACAGGTTTGGTAGGTTTCCCTAGGTGCCGGCTGAGCTAGAGGCCGAAATCTACAGGTAGGCACTTCGCAAAAATCACCTCTGTTTTCTTTCAAAAAATTGGATGTGTCCACGTTGAGCTTTGGGGCGTTTCCTGTCGCGGGCGCTAAGCCTACCCACACAAGTGAGGTATCATTTTTATCGGGAGACTTGGGGAAACGCTGGGTGGAAGGAAATTTGTGTCTCCTCTCAGATTCCAGAACTTTCTGTCGCAGAAATATGAGGAACATGTGTTTTTTTAGCCAAATTTTGAGGTTTGCAAAGGATTCTGGGTAACAGAAACTGGTCCGAGCCCCACAAGTCACCACATCTTGGATTCCCCTAGGTCTCTAGTTTTCAGAAATGCACAGGTTTGGTAGGTTTCCCTAGGTGCCGGCTGAGCTAGAGTCCAAAATCTACAGGTAGGCATTTTGCAAAAATCACCTCTGTTTTCTTTCAAAAAATTGGATGTGTCCACGTTGCGCTTCGGGGCGTTTCCTGTCGCGGGCGCCAGGCCTACCCACACAAGTGAGGTATCATTTTTATCAGGAGACTTGGCGGAACGCTGAGTGGAAGAGAATTTGTGGCTCCTCTCAGATTCCAGAACTTTCTGCCACAGAAATGTGAGGGACATGTGTTTTTTTAGCCAAATGTTGAGGTTTGCAAAGGATTCTGGGTAACAGAACCTGGTCCGAGCCCCACAAGTCACCCCATCTTGGATTCCCCTAGGTCTCTAGTTTTCAGAAATGCACAGGTTTGGTAGGTTTCCCTAGGTGCCGGCTGAGCTAGAGGCCAAAATCTACAGGTAGGCACTTCGCAAAAATCACCTCTGTTTTCTTTCAAAAAATTGGATGTGTCCACGTTGAGCTTTGGGGCGTTTCCTGTCGCGGGCGCTAGGCCTACCCACACAAGTGAGGTATCATTTTTATCGGGAGACTTGGGGAAACGCTGGGTGGAAGGAAATTTGTGTCTCCTCTCAGATTCCAGAACTTTCTGTCGCAGAAATATGAGGAACATGTGTTTTTTTAGCCTAATTTTGAGGTTTGCAAAGGATTCTGGGTAACAGAACCTGGTCCGAGCCCCACAAGTCACCCCATCTTGGATTCCCCTAGGTCTCTAGTTTTCAGAAATGCACAGGTTTGGTAGGTTTCCCTAGGTGCCGGCTGAGCTAGAGGCCAAAATCTACAGGTAGGCACTTTGCAAAAATCACCTCTGTTTTCTTTCAAAAAATTGGATGTGTCCACGTTGCGCTTTGGGGCGTTTCCTGTCGCGGGCGCTAGGCCTACCCACACAAGTGAGGTATAATTTTTATCGGGAGACTTGGGGGAACGCTGGGTGGAAGGAAATTTGTGGCTGCTCTCAGATTCCAGAACTTTCTGCCACAGAAATGTGAGGAACATGTGTTTTTTTAGCAAAATTTTGAGGTTTGCAAAGGATTCTGGGTAAGAGAACCTGGTCCGAGCCCCACAAGTCACCCCATCTTGGATTCCCCTAGGTCTCTAGTTTTCAGAAATGCACAGGTTTGGTAGGTTTCCCTAGGTGCCGGCTGAGCTAGAGGCCAAAATCTACAGGTAGGCACTTTGCAAAAATCACCTCTGTTTTCTTTCAATAAATTGGATGTGTCCACGTTGCGCTTTGGGGCGTTTCCTGTCGCGGGCGCAAGGCCTACCCACACAAGTGAGGTATCATTTTTATCAGGAGACTTGGCGGAACGCTGAGTGGAAGGAAATTTGTGGCTCCTCTCAGATTCCAGAACTTTCTGCCATAGAAATGTGAGGAACAAGTGTATTTTTTTGCCAAATTTTGAGGTTTGCAAAGGATTCTGGGTAACAGAACCTGGTCCGAGCCCCACAAGTCACCCCATCTTGTATTCCCCTTGGTTTCTCGTTTTCAGAAATGCACAGGTTTGGTAGGTTTCCCTAGGTGCCGGCTGAGCTAGAGGCCAAAAGCTACAGGTAGGCACTTTGCAAAAATCACCTCTGTTTTCTTTAAAAAAATTGGATGTGTCCACGTTGCGCTTTGGGGCGTTTCCTGTCACGGGCGCTAGGCCTACCCACACAAGTGAGGTATAATTTTTATCAGGAGACTTGGGGGAACGCTGGGTTGAAGGAAATTTGTGGCTCCTCTCAGATTCCAGAACTTTCTGCCACAGAAATGTGAGGAACGAGTGTTTTTTTAGCCGAATTTTGAGGTTTGCAAAGGATTCTGGGTAACAGAACCTGGTCTGAGCCCCACAAGTCACCCCATCTTGGATTCCCCTAGGTCTCTAGTTTTCAGAAATGCACAGGTTTGTTAAGTTTCCCTAGGTGCCGGCTGAGCTAGAGTCCAAAATCTACAGGTAGGCACTTTGCAAAAATCACCTGTTTTCTTTCAAAAAAATGGATGTGTCCACGTTGCGCTTTGGGGCGTTTCCTGTCGCCGGCGCTAGGCCTACCCACACAAGTGAGGTAACATTTTTATCGGGAGACTTGGGGGAACGCTGGGTGGAAGGACATTTGTGGCTCCTCTCAGATTCCAGAACTTTCTGCCACAGAAATGTGAGGAACATGTGTTTTTGTAGCCAAATTTTGAGGTTTGCAAAGGATTCTGGGTAACAGAACCTGGTCCGAGCCCCACAAGTCACCCCATCTTGGATTCCCCTAGGTCTCTAGTTTTCAGAAATGCACAGGTTTGGTAGGTTTCCCTAGGTGCCGGCTGAGCTAGAGGCCGAAATCTACAGGTAGGCACTTCGCAAAAATCACCTCTGTTTTCTTTCAAAAAATTGGATGTGTCCACGTTGAGCTTTGGGGCGTTTCCTGTCGCGGGCGCTAGGCCTACCCACACAAGTGAGGTATCATTTTTATCGGGAGACTTGGGGAAACGCTGGGTGGAAGGAAATTTGTGTCTCCTCTCAGATTCAAGAACTTTCTGTCGCAGAAATATGAGGAACATGTGTTTTTTTATCCAAATTTTGAGGTTTGCAAAGGATTCTGGGTAACAGAAACTGGTCCGAGCCCCACAAGTCACCCCATCTTGGATTCCCCTAGGTCTCTAGTTTTCAGAAATGCACAGGTTTGGTAGGTTTCCCTAGGTGCCGGCTGAGCTAGAGTCCAAAATCTACAGGTAGGCATTTTGCAAAAATCACCTCTGTTTTCTTTCAAAAAATTGGATGTGTCCACGTTGCGCTTCGGGGCGTTTCCTGTCGCGGGCGCCAGGCCTACCCACACAAGTGAGGTATCATTTTTATCAGGAGACTTGGCGGAACGCTGAGTGGAAGAAAATTTGTGGCTCCTCTCAGATTCCAGAACTTTCTGCCACAGAAATGTGAGGAACATGTGTTTTTTTAGCCAAATTTTGAGGTTTTCAAAGGATTTTGGGTAACAGAACCTGGTCCGAGCCCCACAAGTCACCCCATCTTGGATTCCCCTAGGTCTCTAGTTTTCAGAAATGCACAGGTTTGGTTGGTTTCCCTAGGTGCCGGCTGAGCTAGAGGCCAAAATCTACAGGTAGGCACTTTGCAAAAATCACCTCTGTTTTCTTTCAATAAATTGGATGTGTCCACGTTGCGCTTTGGGGCGTTTCCTGTCGCGGGCGCAAGGCCTAACCACACAAGTGAGGTATCATTTTTATCGGGAGACTTGGGGGAACGCTGGGAGGAAGGAAATTTGTGGCTGCTCTCAGATTCCAGAACTTTCTGATATAGAAATGTGAGGAACATGTGTTTTTTTAGCCAAATTTTGAGGTTTGCAAAGGATTCTGGGTAACAGAACCTGGTCCGAGCCCCACAAGTCACCCCATCTTGGATTCCCCTTGGTTTCTCGTTTTCAGAAATGCACAGGTTTGGTAGGTTTCCCTAGGTGCCGGCTGAGCTAGAGGCCAAAAGCTACAGGTAGGCACTTTGCAAAAATCACCTCTGTTTTCTTTCAAAAAATTGGATGTGTCCACGTTGAGCTTTGGGGCGTTTCCTGTCACGGGCGCTAGGCCTACCCACACAAGTGAGGTATAATTTTTATCAGGAGACTTGGGGGAACGCTGGGTTGAAGGAAATTTGTGGCTCCTCTCAGATTCCAGAACTTTCTGCCACAGAAATGTGAGGAACAAGTGATTTTTTAGCCAAATTTTGAGGTTTGCAAAGGATTCTGGGTAACAGAACCTGGTCTGAGCCCCACAAGTCACCCCATCTTGGATTCCCCTAGGTCTCTAGTTTTCAGAAATGCACAGGTTTGTTAAGTTTCCCTAGGTGCCAGCTGAGCTAGAGTCCAAAATCTACAGGTAGGCACTTTGCAAAAATCACCTCTGTTTTCTTTCAAAAAAATGGATGTGTCCACGTTGCGCTTTGGGGCGTTTCCTGTCGCGGGCGCTAGGCCTACCCACACAAGTGAGGTATAATTTTTATCGGTAGACTTGGGGAAACGCTGGGTGGAAGAAAATTTGTGTCTCCTCTCAGATTCCAGAACTTTCTGTCGCAGAAATATGAGGAACAGGTGTTTTTTTAGCCAAATTTTGAGGTTTGCAAAGGATTCTGGGTAACAGAAACTGGTCCGAGCCCCACAAGTCACCCCATCTTGGATTCCCCTAGGTCTCTAGTTTTCAGAAATGCACAGGTTTGGTAGGTTTCCCTAGGTGCCGGCTGAGCTAGAGTCCAAAATCTACAGGTAGGCACTTTGCAAAAATCACCTCTGTTTTCTTTCAAAAAATTGGATGTGTCCACGTTGTGCTTCGGGGCGTTTCCTGTCGCGGGCGCCAGGCCTACCCACACAAGTGAGGTATCATTTTTATCAGGAGACTTGGCGGAACGCTGAGTGGAAGGAAATTTGTGGCTCCTCTCAGATTCCAGAACTTTCTGCCACAGAAATGTGAGGAACATGTGTTTTTTTATCCAAATTTTGAGGTTTTCAAAGGATTTTGGGTAACAGAACCTGGTCCGAGCCCCACAAGTCACCCCATCTTGGATTCCCCTAGGTCTCTAGTTTTCAGAAATGCACAGGTTTGGTAGGTTTCCCTAGGTGCCGGCTGAGCTAGAGGCCAAAATCTACAGGTAGGCACTTTGCAAAAATCACCTCTGTTTTCTTTCAAAAAATTGGATGTGTCCACGTTGCGCTTTGGGGCGTTTCCTGTCGCGGGCGCTAGGCCTACCCACACAAGTGAGCTATCATTTTATCGGGAGACTTGGGGGAACGCTGGCTGGAAGGAAATTTGTGGCTCCTCTCAGATTCCTGAACTTTCTGCCACAGAAATTTGAGGAACATGTGTTTTTTTAGCCAAATTTTGAGGTTTGCAAAGGATTCTGGGTAACAGAACCTGGTCCGAGCCCCACAAGTCACCCCATCTTGGATTTCCCTAGGTCTCTAGTTTTCAGAAATGCACAGGTTTGGTAGGTTTCCCTAGGTGCCGGCTGAGCTAGGGGCCAAAATCTACAGGTAGGCACTTTGCAAAAATCACCTCTGTTTTCTTTAAAAAAATTGGATGTGTCCACGTTGAGCTTTGGGGCGTTTCCTGTCGCGGGCGCTAGGCCTACCCACACAAGTGAGGTATCATTTTTATCGAGAGACTTGGGGAAACGCTGAGTGGAAGGAAATTTGTGTCTCCTCTCAGATTCCAGAACTTTCTGTCGCAGAAATATGAGGAACATGTGTTTTTTTAACCAAATTTTGAGGTTTGCAAAGGATTCTGGGTAACAGAACCTGGTCCGAGCCCCACAAGTCACCCCATATTGGATTCCCCTAGGTCTCTAGTTTTCAGAAATGCACAGGTTTGGTAGGTTTCCCTAGGTGCCGGCTGAGCTAGAGGCCAAAATCTACAGGTAGGCACTTTGCAAAAATCACCTCTGTTTTCTTTCAAAAAATTGGATGTGTCCACGTTGCGCTTTGGGGCGTTTCCTGTCGTGGGCGCTAGGCCTACCCACACAAGTGAGGTATCATTTTTATCGGGAGACTTGGGGGAACGCTGGGTGGAAGGACATTTGTGGCTCCTCTCAGATTCCAGAACTTTCTGCCACAGAAATGTGAGGAACATGTGTTTTTGTAGCCAAATTTTGAGGTTTGCAAAGGATTCTGGGTAACAGAACCTGGTCCGAGCCCCACAAGTCACTCCATCTTGGATTCCCCTAGGTCTCTAGTTTTCAGAAATGCACAGGTTTGGTAGGTTTCCCTAGGTGCCGGCTGAGCTAGAGGCCAAAATCTACAGGTAGGCACTTCGCAAAAATCACCTCTGTTTTCTTTCAAAAAATTGGATGTGTCCACGTTGAGCTTTGGGGCGTTTCCTGTCGCGGGCGCTAGGCCTACCCACACAAGTGAGGTATCATTTTTATCGGGAGACTTGGGGAAAGGCTGGGTGGAAGGAAATTTGTGTCTCCTCTCAGATTCCAGAACTTTCTGTCGCAGAAATATGAGGAACATGTGTTTTTTTAGCCTAATTTTGAGGTTTGCAAAGGATTCTGGGTAACAGAACCTGGTCCGAGCCCCACAAGTCACCCCATCTTGGATTCCCCTAGGTCTCTAGTTTTCAGAAATGCACAGGTTTGGTAGGTTTCCCTAGGTGCCGGCTGAGCTAGAGGCCAAAATCTACAGGTAGGCACTTTGCAAAAATCACCTCTGTTTTCTTTCAAAAAATTGGATGTGTCCACGTTGCGCTTTGGGGCGTTTCCTGTCGCGGGCGCTAGGCCTACCCACACAAGTGAGGTATCATTTTTATCGGGAGACTTGGGGGAACGCTGGGTGGAAGGAAATTTGTGGCTGCTCTCAGATTCCAGAACTTTCTGCCTCAGAAATGTGAGGAACATGTGTTTTTTTAGCCAAATTTTGAGGTTTGCAAAGGATTCTGGGTAACAGAACCTGGTCCGAGCCCCACAAGTCACCCCATCTTGGATTCCCCTTGGTTTCTCGTTTTCAGAAATGGACAGGTTTGGTAGGTTTCCCTAGGTGCCGGCTGAGCTAGAGGCCAAAAGCTACAGGTAGGCACTTTGCAAAAATCACCTCTGATTTCTTTAAAAAAATTGGATGTGTCCACGTTGAGCTTTGGGGCGTTTCCTGTCACGGGCGCTAGGCCTACCCACACAAGTGAGGTATAATTTTTATCAGGAGACTTGGGGGAACGCTGGGTTGAAGGAAATTTGTGGCTCCTCTCAGATTCCAGAACTTTCTGCCACAGAAATGTGAGGAACAAGTGTTTTTTTAGCCAAATTTTGAGGTTTGCAAAGGATTCTGGGTAACAGAACCTGGTCTGAGCCCCACAAGTCACCCCATCTTGGATTCCCCTAGGTCTCTAGTTTTCAGAAATGCACAGGTTTGGTAGGTTTCCCTAGGTGCCGGCTGAGCTAGAGGCCGAAATCTACAGGTAGGCACTTCGCAAAAATCACCTCTGTTTTCTTTCAAAAAATTGGATGTGTCCACGTTGAGCTTTGGGGCGTTTCCTGTCGCGGGCGCTAGGCCTACCCACACAAGTGAGGTATCATTTTTATCGGTAGACTTGGGGAAACGCTGGGTGGAAGGAAATTTGTGTCTCCTCTCAGATTCCAGAACTTTCTGTCGCAGAAATATGAGGAACAGGTGTATTTTTAGCCAAATTTTGAGGTTTGCAAAGGATTCTGGGTAACAGAAACTGGTCCGAGCCACACAAGTCACCCCATCTTGGATTCCCCTAGGTCTCTAGTTTTCAGAAATGCACAGGTTTGGTAGGTTTCCCTAGGTGCCGGCTGAGCTAGAGTCCAAAATCTACAGGTAGGCACTTTGCAAAAATCACCTCTGTTTTCTTTCAAAAAATTGGATGTGTCCACGTTGCGCTTCGGGGCGTTTCCTGTCGCGGGCGCCAGGCCTACCCACACAAGTGAGGTATCATTTTTATCAGGAGACTTGGCGAAACGCTGAGTGGAAGGAAATTTGTGGCTCCTCTCAGATTCCAGAACTTTCTGCCACAGAAATGTGAGGAACATGTGTTTTTTTAGCCAAATTTTGAGGTTTTCAAAGGATTTTGGGTAACAGAACCTGGTCCGAGCCCCACAAGTCACCCCATCTTGGATTCCCCTAGGTCTCTAGTTTTCAGAAATGCACAGGTTTGGTAGGTTTCCCTAGGTGCCGGCTGAGCTAGAGGCCAAAATCTACAGGTAGGCACTTTGCAAAAATCACCTCTGTTTTCTTTCAAAAAATTGGATGTGTCCACGTTGCGCTTTCGGGCGTTTCCTGTCGCGGGCGCCAGGCCTACCCACACAAGTGAGGTATCATTTTTATCAGGAGACTTGGCGGAACGCTGAGTGGAAGGAAATTTGTGGCTCCTCTCAGATTCCAGAACTTTCTGCCACAGATATGTGAGGAACATGTGTTTTTTTAGCAAAATTTTGAGGTTTGCAAAGGATTCTGGGTAAGAGAACCTGGTCCGAGCCCCACAAGTCACCCCATCTTGGATTCCCCTTGGTCTCTAGTTTTCAGAAATGCACAGGTTTGGTAGGTTTCCCTAGGTGCCGGCTGAGCTAGAGGCCAAAAGCTACAGGTAGGCACTTTGCAAAAATCACCTCTGTTTTCCTTCAAAAAATTGGATGTGTCCACGTTGCGCTTTGGGGCGTTTCCTGTCACAGGCGCTAGGCCTACCCACACAAGTGAGGTATAATTTTTATCAGGAGACTTGGGGGAACGCTGGGTTGAAGGAAATTTGTGGCTCCTCTCAGTTTCCAGAACTTTCTGCCACAGAAATGTGAGGAACAAGTGTTTTTTTAGCCAAATTTTGAGGTTTGCAAAGGATTCTGGGTAACAGAACCTGGTCTGAGCCCCACAAGTCACCCCATCTTGGATTCCCCTAGGTCTCTAGTTTTCAGAAATGCACAGGTTTGTTAAGTTTCCCTAGGTGCCGGCTGAGCTAGAGTCCAAAATCTACAGGTAGGCACTTCGCAAAAATCACCTCTGTTTTCTTTCCAAAAAATGGATGTGTCCACGTTGCGCTTTGGGGCGTTTCCTGTCGCGGGCGCTAGGCCTACCCACACAAGTGAGGTATCATTTTTATCAGGAGACTTGGCGGAACGCTGGGTGGAAGGAAATTTGTGGCTCCTATCAGATTCCAGAACTTTCTGCCACAGAAATGTGAGGAACATGTGTTTTTTTAGCCAAATTTTTAGGTTTGCAAAGGATTCTGGGAAACAGAACCTGGTCCGAGCCCCACAAGTCACCCCATCTTGGATTCCCCTAGGTCTCTAGTTTTCAGAAATGCACAGGTTTGGTAGGTTTCCCTAGGTGCCGGCTGAGCTAGAGGCCAAAATCTACAGGTAGGCACTTCGCAAAAATCACCTCTGTTTTCCTTCAAAAAAATGGATGTGTCCACGTTGCGCTTTGGGGCGTTTCCTGTCGCGGGCGCTAGGCCTACCCACACAAGTGAGGTATCATTTTTATCAGGAGACTTGGGGGAACGCTGGGTGGAAGGAAATTTGTGGCTCCTATCAGATTCCAGAACTTTCTGCCACAGAAATGTGAGGAACATGTGTTTTTTTAGCCAAATTTTGAGGTTTGCAAAGGATTCTGGGAAACAGAACCTGGTCCGAGCCCCACAAGTCACCCCATCTTGGATTCCCCTGGGTCTCTAGTTTTCAGAAATGCACAGGTTTGGTAGGTTTCCCTAGGTGCCGGCTGAGCTAGAGGCCAAAATCTACAGGTAGGCACTTTGCAAAAATCACCTCTGTTTTCTTTCAAAAAATTGGATGTGTCCACGTTGCGCTTTGGGGCGTTTCCTGTCGCGGGCGCTAGGCCTACCCACACAAGTGAGGTATCATTTTATCGGGAGACTTGGGGGAACGCTGGGTGGAAGGAAATTTGTGGCTCCTCTCAGATTCCAAAACTTTCTGTCGCAGAAATGTGAGGAACATGTGTTTGTTTAGCCAAATTTTGAGGTTTGCAAAGGATTCTGGGTAACAGAACCTGGTCCGAGCCCCACAAGTCACCCCATCTTGGATTCCCCTAGGTCTCTAGTTTTCAGAAATGCACAGGTTTGGTAGGTTTCCCTAGGTGCCGGCTGAGCTAGAGGCCAAAATCTACAGGTAGGCACTTCGCAAAAATCACCTCTGTTTTCTTTCAAAAAATTGGATGTGTCCACGTTGAGCTTTGGGGCGTTTCCTGTCGCGGGCGCTAGGCCTACCCACACAAGTGAGGTATCATTTTTATCGGGAGACTTGGGGGAACGCTGGGAGGAAGGAAATTTGTGGCTGCTCTCAGATTCCAGAACTTTCTGCCACAGAAATGTGAGGAACATGTGTTTTTTTAGCAACATTTTGAGGTTTGCAAAGGATTCTGGGTAAGAGAACCTGGTCCGAGCCCCACAAGTCACCCCATCTTGGATTCCCCTTGGTCTCTAGTTTTCAGAAATGCACAGGTTTGGTAGGTTTCCCTAGGTGCCGGCTGAGCTAGAGGCCAAAAGCTACAGGTAGGCACTTTGCAAAAATCACCTCTGTTTTCTTTAAAAAAATTGGATGTGTCCACGTTGCGCTTTGGGGCGTTTCCTGTCACGGGCGCTAGGCCTACCCACACAAGTGAGGTATAATTTTTATCAGGAGACTTGGGGGAACGCTGGGTTGAAGGAAATTTGTGGCTCCTCTCAGATTCCAGAACTTTCTGCCACAGAAATGTGAGGAACGAGTGTTTTTTTAGCCGAATTTTGAGGTTTGCAAAGGATTCTGGGTAACAGAACCTGGTCTGAGCCCCACAAGTCACCCCATCTTGGATTCCCCTAGGTCTCTAGTTTTCAGAAATGCACAGGTTTGTTAAGTTTCCCTAGGTGCCGGCTGAGCTAGAGTCCAAAATCTACAGGTAGGCACTTTGCAAAAATCACCTCTGTTTTCTTTCAAAAAAATGGATGTGTCCACGTTGCGCTTTGGGGCGTTTCCTGTCGCCGGCGCTAGGCCTACCCACACAAGTGAGGTAACATTTTTATCGGGAGACTTGGGGGAACGCTGGGTGGAAGGACATTTGTGGCTCCTCTCAGATTCCAGAACTTTCTGCCACAGAAATGTGAGGAACATGTGTTTTTGTAGCCAAATTTTGAGGTTTGCAAAGGATTCTGGGTAACAGAACCTGGTCCGAGCCCCACAAGTCACCCCATCTTGGATTCCCCTAGGTCTCTAGTTTTCAGAAATGCACAGGTTTGGTAGGTTTCCCTAGGTGCCGGCTGAGCTAGAGGCCGAAATCTACAGGTAGGCACTTCGCAAAAATCACCTCTGTTTTCTTTCAAAAAATTGGATGTGTCCACGTTGAGCTTTGGGGCGTTTCCTGTCGCGGGCGCTAGGCCTACCCACACAAGTGAGGTATCATTTTTATCGGGAGACTTGGGGAAACGCTGGGTGGAAGGAAATTTGTGTCTCCTCTCAGATTCAAGAACTTTCTGTCGCAGAAATATGAGGAACATGTGTTTTTTTAGCCAAATTTTGAGGTTTGCAAAGGATTCTGGGTAACAGAAACTGGTCCGAGCCCCACAAGTCACCCCATCTTGGATTCCCCTAGGTCTCTAGTTTTCAGAAATGCACAGGTTTGGTAGGTTTCCCTAGGTGCCGGCTGAGCTAGAGTCCAAAATCTACAGGTAGGCATTTTGCAAAAATCACCTCTGTTTTCTTTCAAAAAATTGGATGTGTCCACGTTGCGCTTCGGGGCGTTTCCTGTCGCGGGCGCCAGGCCTACCCACACAAGTGAGGTATCATTTTTATCAGGAGACTTGGCGGAACGCTGAGTGGAAGAAAATTTGTGGCTCCTCTCAGATTCCAGAACTTTCTGCCACAGAAATGTGAGGAACATGTGTTTTTTTAGCCAAATTTTGAGGTTTTCAAAGGATTTTGGGTAACAGAACCTGGTCCGAGCCCCACAAGTCACCCCATCTTGGATTCCCCTAGGTCTCTAGTTTTCAGAAATGCACAGGTTTGGTTGGTTTCCCTAGGTGCCGGCTGAGCTAGAGGCCAAAATCTACAGGTAGGCACTTTGCAAAAATCACCTCTGTTTTCTTTCAATAAATTGGATGTGTCCACGTTGCGCTTTGGGGCGTTTCCTGTCGCGGGCGCAAGGCCTAACCACACAAGTGAGGTATCATTTTTATCGGGAGACTTGGGGGAACGCTGGGAGGAAGGAAATTTGTGGCTGCTCTCAGATTCCAGAACTTTCTGATATAGAAATGTGAGGAACATGTGTTTTTTTAGCCAAATTTTGAGGTTTGCAAAGGATTCTGGGTAACAGAACCTGGTCCGAGCCCCACAAGTCACCCCATCTTGGATTCCCCTTGGTTTCTCGTTTTCAGAAATGCACAGGTTTGGTAGGTTTCCCTAGGTGCCGGCTGAGCTAGAGGCCAAAAGCTACAGGTAGGCACTTTGCAAAAATCACCTCTGTTTTCTTTCAAAAAATTGGATGTGTCCACGTTGAGCTTTGGGGCGTTTCCTGTCACGGGCGCTAGGCCTACCCACACAAGTGAGGTATAATTTTTATCAGGAGACTTGGGGGAACGCTGGGTTGAAGGAAATTTGTGGCTCCTCTCAGATTCCAGAACTTTCTGCCACAGAAATGTGAGGAACAAGTGATTTTTTAGCCAAATTTTGAGGTTTGCAAAGGATTCTGGGTAACAGAACCTGGTCTGAGCCCCACAAGTCACCCCATCTTGGATTCCCCTAGGTCTCTAGTTTTCAGAAATGCACAGGTTTGTTAAGTTTCCCTAGGTGCCAGCTGAGCTAGAGTCCAAAATCTACAGGTAGGCACTTTGCAAAAATCACCTCTGTTTTCTTTCAAAAAAATGGATGTGTCCACGTTGCGCTTTGGGGCGTTTCCTGTCGCGGGCGCTAGGCCTACCCACACAAGTGAGGTATAATTTTTATCGGTAGACTTGGGGAAACGCTGGGTGGAAGAAAATTTGTGTCTCCTCTCAGATTCCAGAACTTTCTGTCGCAGAAATATGAGGAACAGGTGTTTTTTTAGCCAAATTTTGAGGTTTGCAAAGGATTCTGGGTAACAGAAACTGGTCCGAGCCCCACAAGTCACCCCATCTTGGATTCCCCTAGGTCTCTAGTTTTCAGAAATGCACAGGTTTGGTAGGTTTCCCTAGGTGCCGGCTGAGCTAGAGTCCAAAATCTACAGGTAGGCACTTTGCAAAAATCACCTCTGTTTTCTTTCAAAAAATTGGATGTGTCCACGTTGTGCTTCGGGGCGTTTCCTGTCGCGGGCGCCAGGCCTACCCACACAAGTGAGGTATCATTTTTATCAGGAGACTTGGCGGAACGCTGAGTGGAAGGAAATTTGTGGCTCCTCTCAGATTCCAGAACTTTCTGCCACAGAAATGTGAGGAACATGTGTTTTTTTATCCAAATTTTGAGGTTTTCAAAGGATTTTGGGTAACAGAACCTGGTCCGAGCCCCACACGTCACCCCATCTTGGATTCCCCTAGGTCTCTAGTTTTCAGAAATGCACAGGTTTGGTAGGTTTCCCTAGGTGCCGGCTGAGCTAGAGGCCAAAATCTACAGGTAGGCACTTTGCAAAAATCACCTCTGTTTTCTTTCAAAAAATTGGATGTGTCCACGTTGCGCTTTGGGGCGCTTCCTGTCGCGGGCGCTAGGCCTACCCACACAAGTGAGCTATCATTTTATCGGGAGACTTGGGGGAACGCTGGCTGGAAGGAAATTTGTGGCTCCTCTCAGATTCCTGAACTTTCTGCCACAGAAATTTGAGGAACATGTGTTTTTTTAGCCAAATTTTGAGGTTTGCAAAGGATTCTGGGTAACAGAACCTGGTCCGAGCCCCACAAGTCACCCCATCTTGGATTTCCCTAGGTCTCTAGTTTTCAGAAATGCACAGGTTTGGTAGGTTTCCCTAGGTGCTGGCTGAGCTAGGGGCCAAAATCTACAGGTAGGCACTTTGCAAAAATCACCTCTGTTTTCTTTAAAAAAATTGGATGTGTCCACGTTGAGCTTTGGGGCGTTTCCTGTCGCGGGCGCTAGGCCTACCCACACAAGTGAGGTATCATTTTTATCGAGAGACTTGGGGAAACGCTGAGTGGAAGGAAATTTGTGTCTCCTCTCAGATTCCAGAACTTTCTGTCGCAGAAATATGAGGAACATGTGTTTTTTTAACCAAATTTTGAGGTTTGCAAAGGATTCTGGGTAACAGAACCTGGTCCGAGCCCCACAAGTCACCCCATATTGGATTCCCCTAGGTCTCTAGTTTTCAGAAATGCACAGGTTTGGTAGGTTTCCCTAGGTGCCGGCTGAGCTAGAGGCCAAAATCTACAGGTAGGCACTTTGCAAAAATCACCTCTGTTTTCTTTCAAAAAATTGGATGTGTCCACGTTGCGCTTTGGGGCGTTTCCTGTCGTGGGCGCTAGGCCTACCCACACAAGTGAGGTATCATTTTTATCGGGAGACTTGGGGGAACGCTGGGTGGAAGGACATTTGTGGCTCCTCTCAGATTCCAGAACTTTCTGCCACAGAAATGTGAGGAACATGTGTTTTTGTAGCCAAATTTTGAGGTTTGCAAAGGATTCTGGGTAACAGAACCTGGTCCGAGCCCCACAAGTCACTCCATCTTGGATTCCCCTAGGTCTCTAGTTTTCAGAAATGCACAGGTTTGGTAGGTTTCCCTAGGTGCCGGCTGAGCTAGAGGCCAAAATCTACAGGTAGGCACTTCGCAAAAATCACCTCTGTTTTCTTTCAAAAAATTGGATGTGTCCACGTTGAGCTTTGGGGCGTTTCCTGTCGCGGGCGCTAGGCCTACCCACACAAGTGAGGTATCATTTTTATCGGGAGACTTGGGGAAAGGCTGGGTGGAAGGAAATTTGTGTCTCCTCTCAGATTCCAGAACTTTCTGTCGCAGAAATATGAGGAACATGTATTTTTTTAGCCTAATTTTGAGGTTTGCAAAGGATTCTGGGTAACAGAACCTGGTCCGAGCCCCACAAGTCACCCCATCTTGGATTCCCCTAGGTCTCTAGTTTTCAGAAATGCACAGGTTTGGTAGGTTTCCCTAGGTGCCGGCTGAGCTAGAGGCCAAAATCTACAGGTAGGCACTTTGCAAAAATCACCTCTGTTTTCTTTCAAAAAATTGGATGTGTCCACGTTGCGCTTTGGGGCGTTTCCTGTCGCGGGCGCTAGGCCTACCCACACAAGTGAGGTATCATTTTTATCGGGAGACTTGGGGGAACGCTGGGTGGAAGGAAATTTGTGGCTGCTCTCAGATTCCAGAACTTTCTGCCTCAGAAATGTGAGGAACATGTGTTTTTTTAGCCAAATTTTGAGGTTTGCAAAGGATTCTGGGTAACAGAACCTGGTCCGAGCCCCACAAGTCACCCCATCTTGGATTCCCCTTGGTTTCTCGTTTTCAGAAATGGACAGGTTTGGTAGGTTTCCCTAGGTGCCGGCTGAGCTAGAGGCCAAAAGCTACAGGTAGGCACTTTGCAAAAATCACCTCTGATTTCTTTAAAAAAATTGGATGTGTCCACGTTGAGCTTTGGGGCGTTTCCTGTCACGGGCGCTAGGCCTACCCACACAAGTGAGGTATAATTTTTATCAGGAGACTTGGGGGAACGCTGGGTTGAAGGAAATTTGTGGCTCCTCTCAGATTCCAGAACTTTCTGCCACAGAAATGTGAGGAACAAGTGTTTTTTTAGCCAAATTTTGAGGTTTGCAAAGGATTCTGGGTAACAGAACCTGGTCTGAGCCCCACAAGTCACCCCATCTTGGATTCCCCTAGGTCTCTAGTTTTCAGAAATGCACAGGTTTGGTAGGTTTCCCTAGGTGCCGGCTGAGCTAGAGGCCGAAATCTACAGGTAGGCACTTCGCAAAAATCACCTCTGTTTTCTTTCAAAAAATTGGATGTGTCCACGTTGAGCTTTGGGGCGTTTCCTGTCGCGGGCGCTAGGCCTACCCACACAAGTGAGGTATCATT
The DNA here is from genome assembly GCF_031143425.1 of Pleurodeles waltl. NCBI lineage: Eukaryota > Metazoa > Chordata > Amphibia > Caudata > Salamandridae > Pleurodeles > Pleurodeles waltl. Next base: position 245,707,819 of record NC_090440.1, read on the forward strand.
TTTATCGGTAGACTTGGGGAAACGCTGGGTGGAAGGAAATTTGTGTCTCCTCTCAGATTCCAGAACTTTCTGTCGCAGAAATATGAGGAACAGGTGTATTTTTAGCCAAATTTTGAGGTTTGCAAAGGATTCTGGGTAACAGAAACTGGTCCGAGCCACACAAGTCACCCCATCTTGGATTCCCCTAGGTCTCTAGTTTTCAGAAATGCACAGGTTTGGTAGGTTTCCCTAGGTGCCGGCTGAGCTAGAGTCCAAAATCTACAGGTAGGCACTTTGCAAAAATCACCTCTGTTTTCTTTCAAAAAATTGGATGTGTCCACGTTGCGCTTCGGGGCGTTTCCTGTCGCGGGCGCCAGGCCTACCCACACAAGTGAGGTATCATTTTTATCAGGAGACTTGGCGAAACGCTGAGTGGAAGGAAATTTGTGGCTCCTCTCAGATTCCAGAACTTTCTGCCACAGAAATGTGAGGAACATGTGTTTTTTTAGCCAAATTTTGAGGTTTTCAAAGGATTTTGGGTAACAGAACCTGGTCCGAGCCCCACAAGTCACCCCATCTTGGATTCCCCTAGGTCTCTAGTTTTCAGAAATGCACAGGTTTGGTAGGTTTCCCTAGGTGCCGGCTGAGCTAGAGGCCAAAATCTACAGGTAGGCACTTTGCAAAAATCACCTCTGTTTTCTTTCAAAAAATTGGATGTGTCCACGTTGCGCTTTCGGGCGTTTCCTGTCGCGGGCGCCAGGCCTACCCACACAAGTGAGGTATCATTTTTATCAGGAGACTTGGCGGAACGCTGAGTGGAAGGAAATTTGTGGCTCCTCTCAGATTCCAGAACTTTCTGCCACAGATATGTGAGGAACATGTGTTTTTTTAGCAAAATTTTGAGGTTTGCAAAGGATTCTGGGTAAGAGAACCTGGTCCGAGCCCCACAAGTCACCCCATCTTGGATTCCCCTTGGTCTCTAGTTTTCAGAAATGCACAGGTTTGGTAGGTTTCCCTAGGTGCCGGCTGAGCTAGAGGCCAAAAGCTACAGGTAGGCACTTTGCAAAAATCACCTCTGTTTTCCTTCAAAAAATTGGATGTGTCCACGTTGCGCTTTGGGGCGTTTCCTGTCACAGGCGCTAGGCCTACCCACACAAGTGAGGTATAATTTTTATCAGGAGACTTGGGGGAACGCTGGGTTGAAGGAAATTTGTGGCTCCTCTCAGTTTCCAGAACTTTCTGCCACAGAAATGTGAGGAACAAGTGTTTTTTTAGCCAAATTTTGAGGTTTGCAAAGGATTCTGGGTAACAGAACCTGGTCTGAGCCCCACAAGTCACCCCATCTTGGATTCCCCTAGGTCTCTAGTTTTCAGAAATGCACAGGTTTGTTAAGTTTCCCTAGGTGCCGGCTGAGCTAGAGTCCAAAATCTACAGGTAGGCACTTCGCAAAAATCACCTCTGTTTTCTTTCCAAAAAATGGATGTGTCCACGTTGCGCTTTGGGGCGTTTCCTGTCGCGGGCGCTAGGCCTACCCACACAAGTGAGGTATCATTTTTATCAGGAGACTTGGCGGAACGCTGGGTGGAAGGAAATTTGTGGCTCCTATCAGATTCCAGAACTTTCTGCCACAGAAATGTGAGGAACATGTGTTTTTTTAGCCAAATTTTTAGGTTTGCAAAGGATTCTGGGAAACAGAACCTGGTCCGAGCCCCACAAGTCACCCCATCTTGGATTCCCCTAGGTCTCTAGTTTTCAGAAATGCACAGGTTTGGTAGGTTTCCCTAGGTGCCGGCTGAGCTAGAGGCCAAAATCTACAGGTAGGCACTTCGCAAAAATCACCTCTGTTTTCCTTCAAAAAAATGGATGTGTCCACGTTGCGCTTTGGGGCGTTTCCTGTCGCGGGCGCTAGGCCTACCCACACAAGTGAGGTATCATTTTTATCAGGAGACTTGGGGGAACGCTGGGTGGAAGGAAATTTGTGGCTCCTATCAGATTCCAGAACTTTCTGCCACAGAAATGTGAGGAACATGTGTTTTTTTAGCCAAATTTTGAGGTTTGCAAAGGATTCTGGGAAACAGAACCTGGTCCGAGCCCCACAAGTCACCCCATCTTGGATTCCCCTGGGTCTCTAGTTTTCAGAAATGCACAGGTTTGGTAGGTTTCCCTAGGTGCCGGCTGAGCTAGAGGCCAAAATCTACAGGTAGGCACTTTGCAAAAATCACCTCTGTTTTCTTTCAAAAAATTGGATGTGTCCACGTTGCGCTTTGGGGCGTTTCCTGTCGCGGGCGCTAGGCCTACCCACACAAGTGAGGTATCATTTTATCGGGAGACTTGGGGGAACGCTGGGTGGAAGGAAATTTGTGGCTCCTCTCAGATTCCAAAACTTTCTGTCGCAGAAATGTGAGGAACATGTGTTTGTTTAGCCAAATTTTGAGGTTTGCAAAGGATTCTGGGTAACAGAACCTGGTCCGAGCCCCACAAGTCACCCCATCTTGGATTCCCCTAGGTCTCTAGTTTTCAGAAATGCACAGGTTTGGTAGGTTTCCCTAGGTGCCGGCTGAGCTAGAGGCCAAAATCTACAGGTAGGCACTTCGCAAAAATCACCTCTGTTTTCTTTCAAAAAATTGGATGTGTCCACGTTGAGCTTTGGGGCGTTTCCTGTCGCGGGCGCTAGGCCTACCCACACAAGTGAGGTATCATTTTTATCGGGAGACTTGGGGGAACGCTGGGAGGAAGGAAATTTGTGGCTGCTCTCAGATTCCAGAACTTTCTGCCACAGAAATGTGAGGAACATGTGTTTTTTTAGCAAAATTTTGAGGTTTGCAAAGGATTCTGGGTAAGAGAACCTGGTCCGAGCCCCACAAGTCACCCCATCTTGGATTCCCCTTGGTCTCTAGTTTTCAGAAATGCACAGGTTTGGTAGGTTTCCCTAGGTGCCGGCTGAGCTAGAGGCCAAAATCTACAGGTAGGCACTTTGCAAAAATCACCTCTGTTTTCTTTCAATAAATTGGATGTGACCACGTTGCGCTTTGGGGCGTTTCCTGTCGCGGGCGCAAGGCCTACCCACACAAGTGAGGTATCATTTTTATCAGGAGACTTGGCGGAACGCTGGGTGGAAGGAAATTTGTGGCTCCTCTCAGATTCCAGAACTTTCTGCCATAGAAATGTGAGGAACATGTGTTTTTTTAGCCAAATTTTGAGGTTTGCAAAGGATTCTGGGTAACAGAACCTGGTCCGAGCCCCACAAGTCACCCCATCTTGTATTCCCCTTGGTTTCTCGTTTTCAGAAATGCACAGGTTTGGTAGGTTTCCCTAGGTGCCGGCTGAGCTAGAGGCCAAAAGCTACAGGTAGGCACTTTGCTAAAATCACCTCTGTTTTCTTTCAAAAAATTGGATGTGTCCACGTTGCGCTTTGGGGCGTTTCCTGTCACGGGCGCTAGGCCTACCCACACAAGTGAGGTATAATTTTTATCAGGAGACTTGGGGGAACGCTGGGTTGAAGGAAATTTGTGGCTCCTCTCAGATTCCAGAACTTTCTGCCACAGAAATGTGAGGAACGAGTGTTTTTTTAGCCAAATTTTGAGGTTTGCAAAGGATTCTGGGTAACAGAACCTGGTCTGAGCCCCACAAGTCACCCCATCTTGGATTCCCCTAGGTCTCTAGTTTTCAGAAATGCACAGGTTTGTTAAGTTTCCCTAGGTGCCGGCTGAGCTAGAGTCCAAAATCTACAGGTAGGCACTTTGCAAAAATCACCTCTGTTTTCTTTAAAAAAAATGGATGTGTCCACGTTGCGCTTTGGGGCGTTTCCTGTCGCGGGCGCTAGGCCTACCCACACAAGTGAGGTATCATTTTTATCGGGAGACTTGGGGGAACGCTGGGTGGAAGGACATTTGTGGCTCCTCTCAGATTCCAGAACTTTCTGCCACAGAAATGTGAGGAACATGTGTTTTTGTAGCCAAATTTTGAGGTTTGCAAAGGATTCTGGGTAACAGAACCTGGTCCGAGCCCCACAAGTCACCCCATCTTGGATTCCCCTAGGTCTCTAGTTTTCAGAAATGCACAGGTTTGGTAGGTTTCCCTAGGTTCCGGCTGAGCTAGAGGCCGAAATCTACAGGTAGGCACTTCGCAAAAATCACCTCTGTTTTCTTTCAAAAAATTGGATGTGTCCACGTTGAGCTTTGGGGCGTTTCCTGTCGCGGGCGCTAGGCCTACCCACACAAGTGAGGTATCATTTTTATCGGGAGACTTGGGGAAACGCTGGGTGGAAGGAAATTTGTGTCTCCTCTCAGATTCCAGAACTTTCTGTCGCAGAAATATGAGGAACATGTGTTTTTTTAGCCAAATTTTGAGGTTTGCAAAGGATTCTGGGTAACAGAAACTGGTCCGAGCCCCACAAGTCACCACATCTTGGATTCCCCTAGGTCTCTAGTTTTCAGAAATGCACAGGTTTGGTAGGTTTCCCTAGGTGCCGGCTGAGCTAGAGTCCAAAATCTACAGGTAGGCATTTTGCAAAAATCACCTCTGTTTTCTTTAAAAAAATTGGATGTGTCCACGTTGCGCTTCGGGGCGTTTCCTGTCGCGGGCGCCAGGCCTACCCACACAAGTGAGGTATCATTTTTATCAGGAGACTTGGCGGAACGCTGAGTGGAAGAGAATTTGTGGCTCCTCTCAGATTCCAGAACTTTCTGCCACAGAAATGTGAGGGACATGTGTTTTTTTAGCCAAATGTTGAGGTTTGCAAATGATTCTGGGTAACAGAACCTGGTCCGAGCCCCACAAGTCACCCCATCTTGGATTCCCCTAGGTCTCTAGTTTTCAGAAATGCACAGGTTTGGTAGGTTTCCCTAGGTGCCGGCTGAGCTAGAGGCCAAAATCTACAGGTAGGCACTTCGCAAAAATCACCTCTGTTTTCTTTCAAAAAATTGGATGTGTCCACGTTGAGCTTTGGGGCGTTTCCTGTCGCGGGCGCTAGGCCTACCCACACAAGTGAGGTATCATTTTTATCGGGAGACTTGGGGAAACGCTGGGTGGAAGGAAATTTGTGTCTCCTCTCAGATTCCAAAACTTTCTGTCGCAGAAATATGAGGAACATGTGTTTTTTTAGCCTAATTTTGAGGTTTGCAAAGGATTCTGGGTAACAGAACCTGGTCCGAGCCCCACAAGTCACCCCATCTTGGATTCCCCTAGGTCTCTAGTTTTCAGAAATGCACAGGTTTGGTAGGTTTCCCTAGGTGCCGGCTGAGCTAGAGGCCAAAATCTACAGGTAGGCACTTCGCAAAAATCACCTCTGTTTTCCTTCAAAAAATTGGATGTGTCCACGTTGCGCTTCGGGCGTTTCCTGTCGCGGGCGCTAGGCCTACCCACACAAGTGAGGTGTCATTTTTATCGGGAGACTTGGGGGAACGCTGGGTGGAAGGAAATTCGTGGCTCCTCTCAGATTCCAGAACTTTCTGCCACAGAAATGTGAGGAACAAGTGTTTTTTTAGCCAAATTTTGAGGTTTGCAAAGGATTCTGGGTAACAGAACCTGGTCCGAGCCCCACAAGTCACCCCATCTTAGATTCCCCTAGGTCTCTAGTTTTCAGAAATGCACAGGTTTGTTAAGTTTCCCTAGGTGCCAGCTGAGCTAGAGTCCAAAATCTACAGGTAGGCACTTTGCAAAAATCACCTCTGTTTTCTTTCAAAAAAATGGATGTGTCCACGTTGCGCTTTGGGGCGTTTCCTGTCGCGGGCGCTAGGCCTACCCACACAAGTGAGGTATCATTTTTATCGGGAGACTTGGGGGAACGCTGGGTGGAAGGACATTTGTGGCTCCTCTCAGATTCCAGAACTTTCTGCCACAGAAATGTGAGGAACATGTGTTTTTGTAGCCAAATTTTGAGGTTTGCAAAGGATTCTGGGTAACAGAACCTGGTCCGAGCCCCACAAGTCACCCCATCTTGGATTCCCCTAGGTCTCTAGTTTTCAGAAATGCACAGGTTTGGTAGGTTTCCCTAGGTGCCGGCTGAGCTAGAGGCCGAAATCTACAGGTAGGCACTTCGCAAAAATCACCTCTGTTTTCTTTCAAAAAATTGGATGTGTCCACGTTGAGCTTTGGGGCGTTTCCTGTCGCGGGCGCTAGGCCTACCCACACAAGTGAGGTATCATTTTTATCGGTAGACTTGGGGAAACGCTGGGTGGAAGGAAATTTGTGTCTCCTCTCAGATTCCAGAACTTTCTGTCGCAGAAATATGAGGAACAGGTGTTTTTTTAGCCAAATTTTGAGGTTTGCAAAGGATTCTGGGTAACAGAAACTGGTCCGAGCCACACAAGTCACCCCATCTTGGATTCCCCTAGGTCTCTAGTTTTCAGAAATGCACAGGTTTGGTAGGTTTCCCTAGGTGCCGGCTGAGCTAGAGTCCAAAATCTACAGGTAGGCACTTTGCAAAAATCACTTCTGTTTTCTTTCAAAAAATTGGATGTGTCCACGTTGCGCTTTGGGGCGTTTCCTGTCGCGGGCGCTAGACCTACCCACACAAGTGAGGTATCATTTTTATCGGGAGACTTGGGGGAACGCTGGGTGGAAGGAAATTTGTGGCTGCTCTCAGATTCCAGAACTTTCTGCCACAGAAATGTGAGGAACATGTGTTTTTTTAGCCAAATTTTGAGGTTTGCAAAGGATTCTGGGTAACAGAACCTGGTCCGAGCCCCACAAGTCACCCCATCTTGGATTCCCCTTGGTTTCTCGTTTTCAGAAATGCACAGGTTTGGTAGGTTTCCCTAGGTGCCGGCTGAGCTAGAGGCCAAAATCTACAGGTAGGCACTTTGCAAAAATCACCTCTGTTTTCTTTCAAAAAATTGGATGTGTCCACGTTGCGCTTTGGGGCGTTTCCTGTCGCGGGCGCCAGGCCTACCCACACAAGTGAGGTATCATTTTTATCAGGAGACTTGGCGGAACGCTGAGTGGAAGGAAATTTGTGGCTCCTCTCAGATTCCAGAACTTTCTGCCACAGAAATGTGAGGAACATGTGTTTTTTTAGCAAAATTTTGAGGTTTGCAAAGGATTCTGGGTAAGAGAACCTGGTCCGAGCCCCACAAGTCACCCCATCTTGGATTCCCCTTGGTCTCTAGTTTTCAGAAATGCACAGGTTTGGTAGGTTTCCCTAGGTGCCGGCTGAGCTAGAGGCCAAAAGCTACAGGTAGGCACTTTGCAAAAATCACCTCTGTTTTCTTTAAAAAAATTGGATGTGTCCACGTTGAGCTTTGGGGCGTTTCCTGTCACGGGCGCTAGGCCTACCCACACAAGTGAGGTATAATTTTTATCAGGAGACTTGGGGGAACGCTGGGTTGAAGGTAATTTGTGGCTCCTCTCAGATTCCAGAACTTTCTGCCACAGAAATGTGAGGAACAAGTGTTTTTTTAGCCAAATTTTGAGGTTTGCAAAGGATTCTGGGTAACAGAACCTGGTCTGAGCCCCACAAGTCACCCGATCTTGGATTCCCCTAGGTCTCTAGTTTTCAGAAATGCACAGGTTTGTTAAGTTTCCCTAGGTGCCAGCTGAGCTAGAGTCCAAAATCTACAGGTAGGCACTTTGCAAAAATCACCTCTGTTTTCTTTCAAAAAAATGGATGTGTCCACGTTGCGCTTTGGGGCGTTTCCTGTCGCGGGCGCTAGGCCTACCCACACAAGTGAGGTATCATTTTTATCGGGAGACTTGGGGGAACGCTGGGTGGAAGGACATTTGTGGCTCCTCTCAGATTCCAGAACTTTCTGCCACAGAAATGTGAGGAACATGTGTTTTTGTAGCCAAATTTTGAGGTTTGCAAAGGATTTTGGGTAACAGAACCTGGTCCGAGCCCCACAAGTCACCCCATCTTGGATTCCCCTAGGTCTCTAGTTTTCAGAAATGCACAGGTTTGGTAGGTTTCCCTAGGTGCCGGCTGAGCTAGAGGCCGAAATCTACAGGTAGGCACTTCGCAAAAATCACCTCTGTTTTCTTTCAAAAAATTGGATGTGTCCACGTTGAGCTTTGGGGCGTTTCCTGTCGCGGGCGCTAGGCCTACCCACACAAGTGAGGTATCATTTTTATCGGTAGACTTGGGGAAACGCTGGGTGGAAGGAAATTTGTGTCTCCTCTCAGATTCCAGAACTTTCTGTCGCAGAAATATGAGGAACAGGTGTTTTTTTAGCCAAATTTTGAGGTTTGCAAAGGATTCTGGGTAACAGAAACTGGTCCGAGCCACACAAGTCACCCCATCTTGGATTCCCCTAGGTCTCTAGTTTTCAGAAATGCACAGGTTTGGTAGGTTTCCCTAGGTGCCGGCTGAGCTAGAGTCCAAAATCTACAGGTAGGCACTTTGCAAAAATCACCTCTGTTTTCTTTCAAAAAATTGGATGTGTCCACGTTGCGCTTCGGGGCGTTTCCTGTCGCGGGCGCCAGTCCTACCCACACAAGTGAGGTATCATTTTTATCAGGAGACTTGGCGGAACGCTGAGTGGAAGGAAATTTGTGGCTCCTCTCAGATTCCAGAACTTTCTGCCACAGAAATGTGAGGAACATGTGTTTTTTTAGTCAAATTTTGAGGTTTTCAAAGGATTTTGGGTAACATAACCTGGTCCGAGCCCCACAAGTCACCCCATCTTGGATTCCCCTAGGTCTCTAGTTATCAGAAATGCACAGGTTTGGTAGGTTTCCCTAGGTGCCGGCTGAGCTAGAGGCCAAAATCTACAGGTAGGCACTTTGCAAAAATCACCTCTGTTTTCTTTCAAAAAATTGGATGTGTCCACGTTGCGCTTTGGGGCGTTTCCTGTCGCGGGCGCCAGGCCTACCCACACAAGTGAGGTATCATTTTTATCAGGAGACTTGGCGGAACGCTGAGTGGAAGGAAATTTGTGGCTCCTCTCAGATTCCAGAACTTTCTGCCACAGAAATGTGAGGAACATGTGTTTTTTTAGCAAAATTTTGAGGTTTGCAAAGGATTCTGGGTAAGAGAACCTGGTCCGAGCCCCACAAGTCACCCCATCTTGGATTCCCCTTGGTCTCTAGTTTTCAGAAATGCACAGGTTTGGTAGGTTTCCCTAGGTGCCGGCTGAGCTAGAGGCCAAAAGCTACAGGTAGGCACTTCGCAAAAATCACCTCTGTTTTCTTTCAAAAAATTGGATGTGTCCACGTTGAGCTTTGGGGCGTTTCCTGTCGCGGGCGCTAGGCCTACCCACACAAGTGAGGTATCATTTTTATCGGGAGACTTGGGGGAACGCTGGGAGGAAGGAAATTTGTGGCTGCTCTCAGATTCCAGAACTTTCTGCCACAGAAATGTGAGGAACATGTGTTTTTTTAGCAAAATTTTGAGGTTTGCAAAGGATTCTGGGTAAGAGAACCTGGTCCGAGCCCCACAAGTCACCCCATCTTGGATTCCCCTTGGTCTCTAGTTTTCAGAAATGCACAGGTTTGGTAGGTTTCCCTAGGTGCCGGCTGAGCTAGAGGCAAAAATCTACAGGTAGGCACTTTGCAAAAATCACCTCTGTTTTCTTTCAATAAATTGGATGTGTCCACGTTGCGCTTTGGGGCGTTTCCTGTCGCGGGCGCAAGGCGTACCCACACAAGTGAGGTATCATTTTTATCAGGAGACTTGGCGGAACGCTGGGTGGAAGGAAATTTGTGGCTCCTCTCAGATTCCAGAACTTTCTGCCATAGAAATGTGAGGAACATGTGTTTTTTTAGCCAAATTTTGAGGTTTGCAAAGGATTCTGGGTAACAGAACCTGGTCCGAGCCCCACAAGTCACCCCATCTTGTATTCCCCTTGGTTTCTCGTTTTCAGAAATGCACAGGTTTGGTAGGTTTCCCTAGGTGCCGGCTGAGCTAGAGGCCAAAAGCTACAGGTAGGCACTTTGCTAAAATCACCTCTGTTTTCTTTCAAAAAATTGGATGTGTCCACGTTGCGCTTTGGGGCGTTTCCTGTCATGGGCGCTAGGCCTACCCACACAAGTGAGGTATAATTTTTATCAGGAGACTTGGGGGAACGCTGGGTTGAAGGAAATTTGTGGCTCCTCTCAGATTCCAGAACTTTCTGCCACAGAAATGTGAGGAACGAGTGTTTTTTTAGCCGAATTTTGAGGTTTGCAAAGGATTCTGGGTAACAGAACCTGGTCTGAGCCCCACAAGTCACCCCATCTTGGATTCCCCTAGGTCTCTAGTTTTCAGAAATGCACAGGTTTGTTAAGTTTCCCTAGGTGCCGGCTGAGCTAGAGTCCAAAATCTACAGGTAGGCACTTTGCAAAAATCACCTCTGTTTTCTTTAAAAAAAATGGATGTGTCCACGTTGCGCTTTGGGGCGTTTCCTGTCGCGGGCGCTAGGCCTACCCACACAAGTGAGGTATCATTTTTATCGGGAGACTTGGGGGAACGCTGGGTGGAAGGACATTTGTGGCTCCTCTCAGATTCCAGAACTTTCTGCCACAGAAATGTGAGGAACATGTGTTTTTGTAGCCAAATTTTGAGGTTTGCAAAGGATTCTGGGTAACAGAACCTGGTCCGAGCCCCACAAGTCACCCCATCTTGGATTCCCCTAGGTCTCTAGTTTTCAGAAATGCACAGGTTTGGTAGGTTTCCCTAGGTTCCGGCTGAGCTAGAGGCCGAAATCTACAGGTAGGCACTTCGCAAAAATCACCTCTGTTTTCTTTCAAAAAATTGGATGTGTCCACGTTGAGCTTTGGGGCGTTTCCTGTCGCGGGCGCTAGGCCTACCCACACAAGTGAGGTATCATTTTTATCGGGAGACTTGGGGAAACGCTGGGTGGAAGGAAATTTGTGTCTCCTCTCAGATTCCAGAACTTTCTGTCGCAGAAATATGAGGAACATGTGTTTTTTTAGCCAAATTTTGAGGTTTGCAAAGGATTCTGGGTAACAGAAACTGGTCCGAGCCCCACAAGTCACCACATCTTGGATTCCCCTAGGTCTCTAGTTTTCAGAAATGCACAGGTTTGGTAGGTTTCCCTAGGTGCCGGCTGAGCTAGAGTCCAAAATCTACAGGTAGGCATTTTGCAAAAATCACCTCTGTTTTCTTTAAAAAAATTGGATGTGTCCACGTTGCGCTTCGGGGCGTTTCCTGTCGCGGGCGCCAGGCCTACCCACACAAGTGAGGTATCATTTTTATCAGGAGACTTGGCGGAACGCTGAGTGGAAGAGAATTTGTGGCTCCTCTCAGATTCCAGAACTTTCTGCCACAGAAATGTGAGGGACATGTGTTTTTTTAGCCAAATGTTGAGGTTTGCAAAGGATTCTGGGTAACAGAACCTGGTCCGAGCCCCACAAGTCACCCAATCTTGGATTCCCCTAGGTCTCTAGTTTTCAGAAATGCACAGGTTTGGTAGGTTTCCCTAGGTGCCGGCTGAGCTAGAGGCCAAAATCTACAGGTAGGCACTTCGCAAAAATCACCTCTGTTTTCTTTAAAAAAATTGGATGTGTCCACGTTGAGCTTTGGGGCGTTTCCTGTCGCGGGCGCTAGGCCTACCCACACAAGTGAGGTATCATTTTTATCGGGAGACTTGGGGAAACGCTGGGTGGAAGGAAATTTGTGTCTCCTCTCAGATTCCAGAACTTTCTGTCGCAGAAATATGAGGAACATGTGTTTTTTTAGCCTAATTTTGAGGTTTGCAAAGGATTCTGGGTAACAGAACCTGGTCCGAGCCCCACAAGTCACCCCATCTTGGATTCCCCTAGGTCTCTAGTTTTCAGAAATGCACAGGTTTGGTAGGTTTCCCTAGGTGCCGGCTGAGCTAGAGGCCAAAATCTACAGGTAGGCACTTCGCAAAAATCACCTCTGTTTTCCTTCAAAAAATTGGATGTGTCCACGTTGCGCTTCGGGGCGTTTCCTGTCGCGGGCGCCAGGCCTACCCACACAAGTGAGGTATCATTTTTATCAGGAGACTTGGCGGAACGCTGAGTGGAAGAGAATTTGTGGCTCCTCTCAGATTCCAGAACTTTCTGCCACAGAAATGTGAGGGACATGTGTTTTTTTAGCCAAATGTTGAGGTTTGCAAAGGATTCTGGGTAACAGAACCTGGTCCGAGCCCCACAAGTCACCCAATCTTGGATTCCCCTAGGTCTCTAGTTTTCAGAAATGCACAGGTTTGGTAGGTTTCCCTAAGTGCCGGCTGAGCTAGAGGCCAAAATCTACAGGTAGGCACTTTGCAAAAATCACCTCTGTTTTCTTTAAAAAAATTGGATGTGTCCACGTTGAGCTTTGGGGCGTTTCCTGTCGCGGGCGCTAGGCCTACCCACACAAGTGAGGTATCATTTTTATCGGGAGACTTGGGGAAACGCTGGGTGGAAGGAAATTTGTGTCTCCTCTCAGATTCCAGAACTTTCTGTCGCAGAAATATGAGGAACATGTGTTTTTTTAGCCTAATTTTGAGGTTTGCAAAGGATTCTGGGTAACAGAACCTGGTCCGAGCCCCACAAGTCACCCCATCTTGGATTCCCCTAGGTCTCTAGTTTTCAGAAATGCACAGGTTTGGTAGGTTTCCCTAGGTGCCGGCTGAGCTAGAGGCCAAAATCTACAGGTAGGCACTTCGCAAAAATCACCTCTGTTTTCCTTCAAAAAATTGGATGTGTCCACGTTGCGCTTCGGGGCGTTTCCTGTCGCGGGCGCTAGGCCTACCCACACAAGTGAGGTGTCATTTTTATCGGGAGACTTGGGGGAACGCTGGGTGGAAGGAAATTCGTGGCTCCTCTCAGATTCCAGAACTTTCTGCCACAGAAATGTGAGGAACAAGTGTTTTTTTAGCCAAATTTTGAGGTTTGCAAAGGATTCTGGGTAACAGAACCTGGTCCGAGCCCCACAAGTCACCCCATCTTAGATTCCCCTAGGTCTCTAGTTTTCAGAAATGCACAGGTTTGTTAAGTTTCCCTAGGTGCCAGCTGAGCTAGAGTCCAAAATCTACAGGTAGGCACTTTGCAAAAATCACCTCTGTTTTCTTTCAAAAAAATGGATGTGTCCACGTTGCGCTTTGGGGCGTTTCCTGTCGCGGGCGCTAGGCCTACCCACACAAGTGAGGTATCATTTTTATCGGGAGACTTGGGGGAACGCTGGGTGAAAGGACATTTGTGGCTCCTCTCAGATTCCAGAACTTTCTGCCACAGAAATGTGAGGAACATGTGTTTTTGTAGCCAAATTTTGAGGTTTGCAAAGGATTCTGGGTAACAGAACCTGGTCCGAGCCCCACAAGTCACCCCATCTTGGATTCCCCTAGGTCTCTAATTTTCAGAAATGCACAGGTTTGGTAGGTTTCCCTAGGTGCCGGCTGAGCTAGAGGCCGAAATCTACAGGTAGGCACTTCGCAAAAATCACCTCTGTTTTCTTTCAAAAAATTGGATGTGTCCACGTTGAGCTTTGGGGCGTTTCCTGTCGCGGGCGCTAGGCCTACCCACACAAGTGAGGTATCATTTTTATCGGTAGACTTGGGGAAACGCTGGGTGGAAGGAAATTTGTGTCTCCTCTCAGATTCCAGAACTTTCTGTCGCAGAAATATGAGGAACAGGTGTTTTTTTAGCCAAATTTTGAGGTTTGCAAAGGATTCTGGGTAACAGAAACTGGTCCGAGCCACACAAGTCACCCCATCTTGGATTCCCCAGGGTCTCTAGTTTTCAGAAATGCACAGGTTTGGTAGGTTTCCCTAGGTGCCGGCTGAGCTAGAGTCCAAAATCTACAGGTAGGCACTTTGCAAAAATCACCTCTGTTTTCTTTCAAAAAATTGGATGTGTCCACGTTGCGCTTTGGGGCGTTTCCTGTCGCGGGCGCTAGACCTACCCACACAAGTGAGGTATCATTTTTATCGGGAGACTTGGGGGAACGCTGGGTGGAAGGAAATTTGTGGCTGCTCTCAGATTCCAGAACTTTCTGCCACAGAAATATGAGGAACATGTGTTTTTTTAGCCAAATTTTGAGGTTTGCAAAGGATTCTGGGTAACAGAACCTGGTCCGAGCCCCACAAGTCACCCCATCTTGGATTCCCCTTGGTTTCTCGTTTTCAGAAATGCACAGGTTTGGTAGGTTTCCCTAGGTGCCGGCTGAGCTAGAGGCCAAAAGCTACAGGTAGGCACTTTGCAAAAATCACCTCTGTTTTCTTTAAAAAAATTGGATGTGTCCACGTTGAGCTTTGGGGCGTTTCCTGTCACGGGCGCTAGGCCTACCCACACAAGTGAGGTATAATTTTTATCAGGAGACTTGGGGGAACGCTGGGTTGAAGGAAGTTTGTGGCTCCTCTCAGATTCCAGAACTTTCTGCCACAGAAATGTGAGGAACAAGTGTTTTTTTAGCCAAATTTTGAGGTTTGCAAAGGATTCTGGGTAACAGAACCTGGTCTGAGCCCCACAAGTCACCCGATATTGGATTCCCCTAGGTCTCTAGTTTTCAGAAATGCACAGGGTTGTTAAGTTTCCCTAGGTGCCAGCTGAGCTAGAGTCCAAAATCTACAGGTAGGCACTTTGCAAAAATCACCTCTGTTTTCTTTCAAAAAAATGGATGTGTCCACGTTGCGCTTTGGGGCGTTTCCTGTCGCGGGCGCTAGGCCTACCCACACAAGTGAGGTATCATTTTTATCGGGAGACTTGGGGGAACGCTGGGTGGAAGGACATTTGTGGCTCCTCTCAGATTCCAGAACTTTCTGCCACAGAAATGTGAGGAACATGTGTTTTTGTAGCCAAATTTTGAGGTTTGCAAAGGATTCTGGGTAACAGAACCTGGTCCGAGCCACACAAGTCACCCCATCTTGGATTCCCCTAGGTCTCTAGTTTTCAGAAATGCACAGGTTTGGTAGGTTTCCCTAGGTGCCGGCTGAGCTAGAGTCCAAAATCTACAGGTAGGCACTTTGCAAAAATCACCTCTGTTTTCTTTCAAAAAATTGGATGTGTCCACGTTGCGCTTTGGGGCGTTTCCTGTCGCGGGCGCTATACCTACCCACACAAGTGAGGTATCATTTTTATCGGGAGACTTGGGGGAACGCTGGGTGGAAGGAAATTTGTGGCTGCTCTCAGATTCCAGAACTTTCTGCCACAGAAATATGAGGAACATGTGTTTTTTTAGCCAAATTTTGAGGTTTGCAAAGGATTCTGGGTAACAGAACCTGGTCCGAGCCCCACAAGTCACCCCATCTTGGATTCCCCTTGGTTTCTCGTTTTCAGAAATGCACAGGTTTGGTAGGTTTCCCTAGGTGCCGGCTGAGCTAGAGGCCAAAAGCTACAGGTAGGCACTTTGCAAAAATCACCTCTGTTTTCTTTAAAAAAATTGGATGTGTCCACGTTGAGCTTTGGGGCGTTTCCTGTCACGGGCGCTAGGCCTACCCACACAAGTGAGGTATAATTTTTATCAGGAGACTTGGGGGAACGCTGGGTTGAAGGAAGTTTGTGGCTCCTCTCAGATTCCAGAACTTTCTGCCACAGAAATGTGAGGAACAAGTGTTTTTTTAGCCAAATTTTGAGGTTTGCAAAGGATTCTGGGTAACAGAACCTGGTCTGAGCCCCACAAGTCACCCGATATTGGATTCCCCTAGGTCTCTAGTTTTCAGAAATGCACAGGGTTGTTAAGTTTCCCTAGGTGCCAGCTGAGCTAGAGTCCAAAATCTACAGGTAGGCACTTTGCAAAAATCACCTCTGTTTTCTTTCAAAAAAATGGATGTGTCCACGTTGCGCTTTGGGGCGTTTCCTGTCGCGGGCGCTAGGCCTACCCACACAAGTGAGGTATCATTTTTATCGGGAGACTTGGGGGAACGCTGGGTGGAAGGACATTTGTGGCTCCTCTCAGATTCCAGAACTTTCTGCCACAGAAATGTGAGGAACATGTGTTTTTGTAGCCAAATTTTGAGGTTTGCAAAGGATTCTGGGTAACAGAACCTGGTCCGAGCCCCACAAGTCACCCCATCTTGGATTCCCCTAGGTCTCTAGTTTTCAGAAATGCACAGGTTTGGTAGGTTTCCCTAGGTGCCGGCTGAGCTAGAGGCCGAAATCTACAGGTAGGCACTTCGCAAAAATCACCTCTGTTTTCTTTCAAAAAATTGGATGTGTCCACGTTGAGCTTTGGGGCGTTTCCTGTCGCGGGCGCTAGGCCTACCCACACAAGTGAGGTATCATTTTTATCGGTAGACTTGGGGAAACGCTGGGTGGAAGGAAATTTGTGTCTCCTCTCAGATTCCAGAACTTTCTGTCGCAGAAATATGAGGAACAGGTGTTTTTTTAGCCAAATTTTGAGGTTTGCAAAGGATTCTGGGTAACAGAAACTGGTCCGAGCCACACAAGTCACCCCATCTTGGATTCCCCTAGGTCTCTAGTTTTCAGAAATGCAAAGGTTTGGTAGGTTTCCCTAGGTGCCGGCTGAGCTAGAGTCCAAAATCTACAGGTAGGCACTTTGCAAAAATCACCTCTGTTTTCTTTCAAAAAATTGGATGTGTCCACGTTGCGCTTCGGGGCGTTTCCTGTCGCGGGCGCCAGGCCTACCCACACAAGTGAGGTATCATTTTTATCAGGAGACTTGGCGGAACGCTGAGTGGAAGGAAATTTGTGGCTCCTCTCAGATTCCAGAACTTTCTGCCACAGAAATGTGAGGAACATGTGTTTTTTTAGCCAAATTTTGAGGTTTTCAAAGGATTTTGGGTAACAGAACCTGGTCCGAGCCCCACAAGTCACCCCATCTTGGATTCCCCTAGGTCTCTAGTTTTCAGAAATGCACAGGTTTGGTAGGTTTCCCTAGGTGCCGGCTGAGCTAGAGGCCAAAATCTACAGGTAGGCACTTTGCAAAAATCACCTCTGTTTTCTTTCAAAAAATTGGATGTGTCCACGTTGCGCTTTGGGGCGTTTCCTGTCGCGGGCGCCAGGCCTACCCACACAAGTGAGGTATCATTTTTATCAGGAGACTTGGCGGAACGCTGAGTGGAAGGAAATTTGTGGCTCCTCTCAGATTCCAGAACTTTCTGCCACAGAAATGTGAGGAACATGTGTTTTTTTAGCAAAATTTTGAGGTTTGCAAAGGATTCTGGGTAAGAGAACCTGGTCCGAGCCCCACAAGTCACCCCATCTTGGATTCCCCTTGGTCTCTAGTTTTCAGAAATGCACAGGTTTGGTAGGTTTCCCTAGGTGCCGGCTGAGCTAGAGGCCAAAAGCTACAGGTAGGCACTTTGCAAAAATCACCTCTGTTTTCCTTCAAAAAATTGGATGTGTCCACGTTGCGCTTTGGGGCGTTTCCTGTCACAGGCGCTAGGCCTACCCACACAAGTGAGGTATAATTTTTATCAGGAGACTTGGGGGAACGCTGGGTGGAAGGAAATTTGTGGCTCCTATCAGATTCCAGAACTTTCTGCCACAGAAATGTGAGGAACAAGTGTTTTTTTAGCCAAATTTTGAGGTTTGCAAAGGATTCTGGGTAACAGAACCTGGTCCGAGCCCCACAAGTCACCCCATCTTAGATTCCCCTAGGTCTCTAGTTTTCAGAAATGCACAGGTTTGTTAAGTTTCCCTAGGTGCCGGCTGAGCTAGAGTCCAAAATCTACAGGTAGGCACTTCGCAAAAATCACCTCTGTTTTCTTTCAAAAAAATGGATGTGTCCACGTTGCGCTTTGTGGCGTTTCCTGTCGCGGGCGCTAGGCCTACCCACACAAGTGAGGTATCATTTTTATCAGGAGACTTGGGGGAACGCTGGGTGGAAGGAAATTTGTGGCTCCTATCAGATTCCAGAACTTTCTGCCACAGAAATGTGAGGAACATGTGTTTTTTTAGCCAAATTTTGAGGTTTGCAAAGGATTCTGGGAAACAGAACCTGGTCCGAGCCCCACAAGTCACCCCATCTTGGATTCCCCTGGGTCTCTAGTTTTCAGAAATGCACAGGTTTGGTAGGTTTCCCTAGGTGCCGGCTGAGCTAGAGGCCAAAATCTACAGGTAGGCACTTTGCAAAAATCACCTCTGTTTTCTTTCAAAAAATTGGATGTGTCCACGTTGCGCTTTGGGGCGTTTCCTGTCGCGGGCGCTAGGCCTACCCACACAAGTGAGGTATCATTTTATCGGGAGACTTGGGGGAACGCTGGGTGGAAGGAAATTTGTGGCTCCTCTCAGATTCCAAAACTTTCTGACACAGAAATGTGAGGAACATGTGTTTGTTTAGCCAAATTTTGAGGTTTGCAAAGGATTCTGGGTAACAGAACCTGGTCCGAGCCCCACAAGTCACCCCATCTTGGATTCCCCTAGGTCTCTAGTTTTCAGAAATGCACAGGTTTGGTAGGTTTCCCTAGGTGCCGGCTGAGCTAGAGGCCAAAATCTACAGGTAGGCACTTTGCAAAAATCACCTCTGTTTTCTTTCAAAAAATTGGATGTGTCCACGTTGAGCTTTGGGGCGTTTTCTGTCGCGGGCGCTAGGCCTACCCACACAAGTGAGGTATCATTTTTATCGGGAGACTTGGGGGAACGCTGGGAGGAAGGAAATTTGTGGCTGCTCTCAGATTCCAGAACTTTCTGCCACAGAAATGTGAGGAACAAGTGTTTTTTTAGCAAAATTTTGAGGTTTGCAAAGGATTCTGGGTAAGAGAACCTGGTCCGAGCCCCACAAGTCACCCCATCTTGGATTCCCCTTGGTCTCTAGTTTTCAGAAATGCACAGGTTTGGTAGGTTTCCCTAGGTGCCGGCTGAGCTAGAAGCCAAAATCTACAGGTAGGCACTTTGCAAAAATCACCTCTGTTTTCTTTCAATAAATTGGATGTGTCCACGTTGCGCTTTGGGGCGTTTCCTGTCGCGGGCGCAAGGCCTACCCACACAAGTGAGGTATCATTTTTATCAGGAGACTTGGCGGAACGCTGGGTGGAAGGAAATTTGTGGCTCCTCTCAGATTCCAGAACTTTCTTCCATAGAAATGTGAGGAACATGTGTTTTTTTAGCCAAATTTTGAGGTTTGCAAAGGATTCTGGGTAACAGAACCTGGTCCGAGCCCCACAAGTCACCCCATCTTGTATTCCCCTTGGTTTCTCGTTTTCAGAAATGCACAGGTTTGGTAGGTTTCCCTAGGTGCCGGCTGAGCTAGAGGCCAAAAGCTACAGGTAGGCACTTTGCTAAAATCACCTCTGTTTTCTTTCAAAAAATTGGATGTGTCCACGTTGCGCTTTGGGGCGTTTCCTGTCACGGGCGCTAGGCCTACCCACACAAGTGAGGTATAATTTTTATCAGGAGACTTGGGGGAACGCTGGGTTGAAGGAAATTTGTGGCTCCTCTCAGATTCCAGAACTTTCTGCCACAGAAATGTGAGGAACGAGTGTTTTTTTAGCCGAATTTTGAGGTTTGCAAAGGATTCTGGGTAACAGAACCTGGTCTGAGCCCCACAAGTCACCCCATCTTGGATTCCCTTAGGTCTCTAGTTTTCAGAAATGCACAGGTTTGTTAAGTTTCCCTAGGTGCCGGCTGAGCTAGAGTCCAAAATCTACAGGTAGGCACTTTGCAAAAATCACCTCTGTTTTCTTTCAAAAAAATGGATGTGTTCACGTTGCGCTTTGGGGCGTTTTCTGTCGCGGGCGCTAGGCCTACCCACACAAGTGAGGTATCATTTTTATCGGGAGACTTGGGGGAACGCTGGGTGGAAGGACATTTGTGGCTCCTCTCAGATTCCAGAACTTTCTGCCACAGAAATGTGAGGAACATGTGTTTTTGTAGCCAAATTTTGAGGTTTGCAAAGGATTCTGGGTAACAGAACCTGGTCCGAGCCCCACAAGTCACCCCATCTTGGATTCCCCTAGGTCTCTAGTTTTCAGAAATGCACAGGTTTGGTAGGTTTCCCTAGGTTCCGGCTGAGCTAGAGGCCGAAATCTACAGGTAGTCACTTCGCAAAAATCACCTCTGTTTTCTTTCAAAAAATTGGATGTGTCCACGTTGAGCTTTGGGGCGTTTCCTGTCGCGGGCGCTAGGCCTACCCACACAAGTGAGGTATCATTTTTATCGGGAGACTTGGGGAAACGCTGGGTGGAAGGAAATTTGTGTCTCCTCTCAGATTCCAGAACTTTCTGTCGCAGAAATATGAGGAACATGTGTTTTTTTATCCAAATTTTGAGGTTTGCAAAGGATTCTGGGTAACAGAAACTGGTCCGAGCCCCACAAGTCACCACATCTTGGATTCCCCTAGGTCTCTAGTTTTCAGAAATGCACAGGTTTGGTAGGTTTCCCTAGGTGCCGGCTGAGCTAGAGTCCAAAATCTACAGGTAGGCATTTTGCAAAAATCACCTCTGTTTTCTTTAAAAAAATTGGATGTGTCCACGTTGCTCTTCGGGGCGTTTCCTGTCGCGGGCGCCAGGCCTACCCACACAAGTGAGGTATCATTTTTATCAGGAGACTTGGCGGAACGCTGAGTGGAAGAGAATTTGTGGCTCCTCTCAGATTCCAGAACTTTCTGCCACAGAAATGTGAGGGACATGTGTTTTTTTAGCCAAATGTTGAGGTTTGCAAAGGATTCTGGGTAACAGAACCTGGTCCGAGCCCCACAAGTCACCCCATCTTGGATTCCCCTAGGTCTCTAGTTTTCAGAAATGCACAGGTTTGGTAGGTTTCCCTAGGTGCCGGCTGAGCTAGAGGCCAAAATCTACAGGTAGGCACTTCGCAAAAATCACCTCTGTTTTCTTTCAAAAAATTGGATGTGTCCACTTTGAGCTTTGGGGCGTTTCCTGTCGCGGGCGCTAGGCCTACCCACACAAGTGAGGTATCATTTTTATCGGGAGACTTGGGGAAACGCTGGGTGGAAGGAAATTTGTGTCTCCTCTCAGATTCCAGAACTTTCTGTCGCAGAAATATGAGGAACATGTGTTTTTTTAGCCTAATTTTGAGGTTTGCAAAGGATTCTGGGTAACAGAACCTGGTCCGAGCCCCACAAGTCACCCCATCTTGGATTCCCCTAGGTCTCTAGTTTTCAGAAATGCACAGGTTTGGTAGGTTTCCCTAGGTGCCGGCTGAGCTAGAGGCCAAAATCTACAGGTAGGCACTTTGCAAAAATCATCTCTGTTTTCTTTCAAAAAATTGGATGTGTCCACGTTGCGCTTTGGGGCGTTTCCTGTCGCGGGCGCTAGGCCTACCCACACAAGTGAGGTATAATTTTTATCGGGAGACTTGGGGGAACGCTGGGTGGAAGGAAATTTGTGGCTGCTCTCAGATTCCAGAACTTTCTGCCACAGAAATGTGAGGAACATGTGTTTTTTTAGCAAAATTTTGAGGTTTGCAAAGGATTCTGGGTAAGAGAACCTGGTCCGAGCCCCACAAGTCACCCCATCTTGGATTCCCCTTGGTCTCTAGTTTTCAGAAATGCACAGGTTTGGTAGGTTTCCCTAGGTGCCGGCTGAGCTAGAGGCCAAAATCTACAGGTAGGCACTTTGCAAAAATCACCTCTGTTTTCTTTCAATAAATTGGATGTGTCCACGTTGCGCTTTGGGGCGTTTCCTGTCGCGGGCGCTAGGCCTACCCACACAAGTGAGGTATCATTTTTATCGGGAGACTTGGGGAAACGCTGGGTGGAAGGAAATTTGTGTCTCCTCTCAGATTCCAGAACTTTCTGTCGCAAAAATATGAGGAACATGTGTTTTTTTTGATCCAAATTTTGAGGTTTGCAAAGGATTCTGGGTAACAGAACCTGGTCCGAGCCCCACAAGTCACCCCATCTTGGATTCCCCTAGGTCTCTAGTTTTCAGAAATGCACAGGTTTGGTAGGTTTCCCTAGGTGCCGGCTGAGCTAGAGGCCAAAAGCTACAGGTAGGCACTTTGCAAAAATCACCTCTGTTTTCTTTCAAAAAATTGGATGTGTCCACGTTGCGCTTTGGGGCGTTTCCTGTCACGGGCGCTAGGCCTACCCACACAAGTGAGGTATAATTTTTATCAGGAGACTTGGGGGAACGCTGGGTTGAAGGAAATTTGTGGCTCCTCTCAGATTCCAGAACTTTCTGCCACAGAAATGTGAGGAACGAGTGTTTTTTTAGCCGAATTTTGAGGTTTGCAAAGGATTCTGGGTAACAGAACCTGGTCTGAGCCCCACAAGTCACCCCATCTTGGATTCCCCTAGGTCTCTAGTTTTCAGAAATGCACAGGTTTGTTAAGTTTCCCTAGGTGCCGGCTGAGCTAGAGTCCAAAATCTACAGGTAGGCACTTGCAAAAATCACCTCTGTTTTCTTTCAAAAAAATGGATGTGTCCACGTTGCGCTTTGGGGCGTTTCCTGTCGCCGGCGCTAGGCCTACCCACACAAGTTAGGTAACATTTTTATCGGGAGACTTGGGGGAACGCTGGGTGGAAGGACATTTGTGGCTCCTCTCAGATTCCAGAACTTTCTGCCACAGAAATGTGAGGAACATGTGTTTTTGTAGCCAAATTTTGAGGTTTGCAAAGGATTCTGGGTAACAGAACCTGGTCCGAGCCCCACAAGTCACCCCATCTTGGATTCCCCTAGGTCTCTAGTTTTCAGAAATGCACAGGTTTGGTAGGTTTCCCTAGGTGCCGCCTGAGCTAGAGGCCGAAATCTACAGGTAGGCACTTCGCAAAAATCACCTCTGTTTTCTTTCAAAAAATTGGATGTGTCCACGTTAAGCTTTGGGGCGTTTCCTGTCGCGGGCGCTAGGCCTACCCACACAAGTGAGGTATCATTTTTATCGGGAGACTTGGGGAAACGCTGGGTGGAAGGAAATTTGTGTCTCCTCTCAGATTCCAGAACTTTCTGTCGCAAAAATATGAGGAACATGTGTTTTTTTTGATCCAAATTTTGAGGTTTGCAAAGGATTCTGGGTAACAGAAACTGGTCCGAGCCCCACAAGTCACCCCATCTTGGATTCCCCTAGGTCTCTAGTTTTCAGAAATGCACAGGTTTGGTAGGTTTCCCTAGGTGCCGGCTGAGCTAGAGGCCAAAAGCTACAGGTAGGCACTTTGCAAAAATCACCTCTGTTTTCTTTCAAAAAAATGGATGTGTCCACGTTGCGCTTTGGGGCGTTTCCTGTCACGGGCGCTAGGCCTACCCACACAAGTGAGGTATAATTTTTATCAGGAGACTTGGGGGAACGCTGGGTTGAAGGAAATTTGTGGCTCCTCTCAGATTCCAGAACTTTCTGCCACAGAAATGTGAGGAACGAGTGTTTTTTTAGCCGAATTTTGAGGTTTGCAAAGGATTCTGGGTAACAGAACCTGGTCTGAGCCCCACAAGTCACCCCATCTTGGATTCCCCTAGGTCTCTACTTTTCAGAAATGCACAGGTTTGTTAAGTTTCCCTAGGTGCCGGCTGAGCTAGAGTCCAAAATCTACAGGTAGGCACTTTGCAAAAATCACCTCTGTTTTCTTTCAAAAAAATGGATGTGTCCACGTTGCGCTTTGGGGCGTTTCCTGTCGCCGGCGCTAGGCCTACCCACACAAGTGAGGTAACATTTTTATCGGGAGACTTGGGGGAACGCTGGGTGGAAGGACATTTGTGGCTCCTCTCAGATTCCAGAACTTTCTGCCACAGAAATGTGAGGAACATGTGTTTTTGTAGCCAAATTTTGAGGTTTGCAAAGGATTCTGGGTAACAGAACCTGGTCCGAGCCCCACAAGTCACCCCATCTTGGATTCCCCTAGGTCTCTAGTTTTCAGAAATGCACAGGTTTGGTAGGTTTCCCTAGGTGCCGGCTGAGCTAGAGGCCGAAATCTACAGGTAGGCACTTCGCAAAAATCACCTCTGTTTTCTTTCAAAAAATTGGATGTGTCCACGTTAAGCTTTGGGGCGTTTCCTGTCGCGGGCGCTAGGCCTACCCACACAAGTGAGGTATCATTTTTATCGGGAGACTTGGGGAAACGCTGGGTGGAAGGAAATTTGTGTCTCCTCTCAGATTCCAGAACTTTCTGTCGCAAATATGAGGAACATGTGTTTTTTTTTATCCAAATTTTGAGGTTTGCAAAGGATTCTGGGTAACAGAAACTGGTCCGAGCCCCACAAGTCACCCCATCTTGGATTCCCCTAGGTCTCTAGTTTTCAGAAATGCACAGGTTTGGTAGGTTTCCCTAGGTGCCGGCTGAGCTAGAGTCCAAAATCTACAGGTAGGCATTTTGCAAAAATCACCTCTGTTTTCTTTCAAAAAATTGGATGTGTCCACGTTGCGCTTCGGGGCGTTTCCTGTCGCGGGCGCCAGGCCTACCCACACAAGTGAGGTATCATTTTTATCAGGAGACTTGGCGGAACGCTGAGTGGAAGAAAATTTGTGGCTCCTCTCAGATTCCAGAACTTTCTGCCACAGAAATGTGAGGAACATGTGTTTTTTTAGCCAAATTTTGAGGTTTTCAAAGGATTTTGGGTAACAGAACCTGGTCCGAGCCCCACAAGTCACACCATCTTGGATTCCCCTAGGTCTCTAGTTTTCAGAAATGCACAGGTTTGGTTGGTTTCCCTAGGTGCCGGCTGAGCTAGAGGCCAAAATCTACAGGTAGGCACTTTGCAAAAATCACCTCTGTTTTCTTTCAATAAATTGGATGTGTCCACGTTGCGCTTTGGGGCGTTTCCTGTCGCGGGCGCAAGGCCTAACCACACAAGTGAGGTATCATTTTTATCAGGAGACTTGGCGGAACGCTGGGTGGAAGGAAATTTGTGGCTCCTCTCAGATTCCAGAACTTTCTGATATAGAAATGTGAGGAACATGTGTTTTTTTAGCCAAATTTTGAGGTTTGCAAAGGATTCTGGGTAACAGAACCTGGTCCGAGCCCCACAAGTCACCCCATCTTGGATTCCCCTTGGTTTCTCGTTTTCAGAAATGCACAGGTTTGGTAGGTTTCCCTAGGTGCCGGCTGAGCTAGAGGCCAAAAGCTACAGGTAGGCACTTTGCAAAAATCACCTCTGTTTTCTTTCAAAAAATTGGATGTGTCCACGTTGAGCTTTGGGGCGTTTCCTGTCATGGGCGCTAGGCCTACCCACACAAGTGAGGTATAATTTTTATCAGGAGACTTGGGGGAACGCTGGGTTGAAGGAAATTTGTGGCTCCTCTCAGATTCCAGAACTTTCTGCCACAGAAATGTGAGGAACAAGTGTTTTTTTAGCCAAATTTTGAGGTTTGCAAAGGATTCTGGGTAACAGAACCTGGTCTGAGCCCCACAAGTCACCCCATCTTGGATTCCCCTAGCTCTCTAGTTTTCAGAAATGCACAGGTTTGTTAAGTTTCCCTAGGTGCCAGCTGAGCTAGAGTCCAAAATCTACAGGTAGGCACTTTGCAAAAATCACCTCTGTTTTCTTTAAAAAAAATGGATGTGTCCACGTTGCGCTTTGGGGCGTTTCCTGTCGCGGGCGCTAGGCCTACCCACACAAGTGAGGTATCATTTTTATCGGGAGACTTGGGGGAACGCTGGGTGGAAGGACATTTGTGGCTCCTCTCAGATTCCAGAACTTTCTGCCACAGAAATGTGAGGAACATGTGTTTTTGTAGCCAAATTTTGAGGTTTGCAAAGGATTCTGGGTAACAGAACCTGGTCCGAGCCCCACAAGTCACCCCATCTTGGATTCCCCTAGGTCTCTAGTTTTCAGAAATGCACAGGTTTGGTAGGTTTCCCTAGGTGCCGGCTGAGCTAGAGGCCAAAATCTACAGGTAGGCACTTTGCAAAAATCACCTCTGTTTTCTTTAAAAAAATTGGATGTGTCCACGTTGCGCTTCGGGGCGTTTCCTGTCGCGGGCGCCAGGCCTACCCACACAAGTGAGGTATCATTTTTATCAGGAGACTTGGCGGAACGCTGAGTGGAAGGAAATTTGTGGCTCCTCTCAGATTCCAGAACTTTCTGCCACAGAAATGTGAGGAACATGTGTTTTTTTATCCAAATTTTGAGGTTTTCAAAGGATTTTGGGTAACAGAACCTGGTCCGAGCCCCACAAGTCACCCCATCTTGGATTCCCCTAGGTCTCTAGTTTTCAGAAATGCACAGGTTTGGTAGGTTTCCCTAGGTGCCGGCTGAGCTAGAGGCCAAAATCTACAGGTAGGCACTTTGCAAAAATCACCTCTGTTTTCTTTCAATAAATTGGATGTGTCCACGTTGCGCTTTGGGGCGTTTCCTGTCGCGGGCGCAAGGCCTAACCACACAAGTGAGGTATCATTTTTATCAGGAGACTTGGCGGAACGCTGGGTGGAAGGAAATTTGTGGCTCCTCTCAGATTCCAGAACTTTCTGATATAGAAATGTGAGGAACATGTGTTTTTTTAGCCAAATTTTGAGGTTTGCAAAGGATTCTGGGTAACAGAACCTGGTCCGAGCCCCACAAGTCACCCCATCTTGGATTCCCCTTGGTTTCTCGTTTTCAGAAATGCACAGGTTTGGTAGGTTTCCCTAGGTGCCGGCTGAGCTAGAGGCCAAAAGCTACAGGTAGGCACTTTGCAAAAATCACCTCTGTTTTCTTTCAAAAAATTGGATGTGTCCACGTTGCGCTTTGGGGCGTTTCCTGTCACGGGCGCTAGGCCTACCCACACAAGTGAGGTATAATTTTTATCAGGAGACTTGGGGGAACGCTGGGTTGAAGGAAATTTGTGGCTCCTCTCAGATTCCAGAACTTTCTGCCACAGAAATGTGAGGAACATGTGTTTTTTTATCCAAATTTTGAGGTTTTCAAATGATTTTGGGTAACAGAACCTGGTCCGAGCCCCACAAGTCACCCCATCTTGGATTCCCCTAGGTCTCTAGTTTTCAGAAATGCACAGGTTTGGTAGGTTTCCCTAGGTGCCGGCTGAGCTAGAGGCCAAAATCTACAGGTAGGCACTTTGCAAAAATCACCTCTGTTTTCTTTAAAAAAATTGGATGTGTCCACGTTGCGCTTTGGGGCGTTTCCTGTCGCGGGCGCTAGGCCTACCCACACAAGTGAGGTATCATTTTATCGGGAGACTTGGGGGAACGCTGGGTGGAAGGAAATTTGTGGCTCCTCTCAGATTCCAGAACTTTCTGACACAGAAATGTGAGGAACATGTGTTTGTTTAGCCAAATTTTGAAGTTTGCAAAGGATTCTGGGTAACAGAACCTGGTCCGAGCCCCACAAGTCACCCCAACTTGGATTCCCCTAGGTCTCTAGTTTTCAGAAATGCACAGGTTTGGTAGGTTTCCCTAGGTGCCGGCTGAGCTAGGGGCCAAAATCTACAGGTAGGCACTTTGCAAAAATCACCTCTGTGTTCTTTAAAAAAATTGGATGTGTCCACGTTGAGCTTTGGGGCGTTTCCTGTCGCGGGCGCTAGGCCTACCCACACAAGTGAGGTATCATTTTTATCGAGAGACTTGGGGAAACGCTGAGTGGAAGGAAATTTGTGTCTCCTCTCAGATTCCAGAACTTTCTGTCGCAGAAATATGAGGAACATGTGTTTTTTTAACCAAATTTTGAGGTTTGCAAAGGATTCTGGGTAACAGAACCTGGTCCGAGCCCCACAAGTCACCCCATATTGGATTCCCCTAGGTCTCTAGTTTTCAGAAATGCACAGGTTTGGTAGGTTTCCCTAGGTGCCGGCTGAGCTAGAGGCCAAAATCTACAGGTAGGCACTTTGCAAAAATCACCTCTGTTTTCTTTCAAAAAATTGGATGTGTCCACGTTGCGCTTTGGGGCGTTTCCTGTCGCGGGCGCTAGGCCTACCCACACAAGTGAGGTATCATTTTTATCGGGAGACTTGGGGGAACGCTGGGTGGAAGGACATTTGTGGCTCCTCTCAGATTCCAGAACTTTCTGCCACAGAAATGTGAGGAACATGTGTTTTTGTAGCCAAATTTTGAGGTTTGCAAAGGATTCTGGGTAACAGAACCTGGTCCGAG
Organism: Pleurodeles waltl; assembly: GCF_031143425.1. Taxonomy (NCBI): domain Eukaryota; kingdom Metazoa; phylum Chordata; class Amphibia; order Caudata; family Salamandridae; genus Pleurodeles; species Pleurodeles waltl. The sequence continues at coordinate 245,735,549 of NC_090440.1, forward strand.
CCCCACAAGTCACTCCATCTTGGATTCCCCTAGGTCTCTAGTTTTCAGAAATGCACAGGTTTGGTAGGTTTCCCTAGGTGCCGGCTGAGCTAGAGGCCAAAATCTACAGGTAGGCACTTTGCAAAAATCACCTCTGTTTTCTTTCAAAAAATTGGATGTGTCCACGTTGCGCTTTGGGGCGTTTCCTGTCGCGGGCGCTAGGCCTACCCACACAAGTGAGGTATCATTTTTATCGGGAGACTTGGGGGAACGCTGGGTGGAAGGACATTTGTGGCTCCTCTCAGATTCCAGAACTTTCTGCCACAGAAATGTGAGGAACATGTGTTTTTTTAGCCAAATTTTGAGGTTTGCAAAGGATTCTGGGTAACAGAACCTGGTCCGAGCCCCACAAGTCACCCCATCTTGGATTCCCCTTGGTTTCTCGTTTTCAGAAATGCACAGGTTTGGTAGGTTTCCCTAGGTGCCGGCTGAGCTAGAGGCCAAAAGCTACAGGTAGGCACTTTGCAAAAATCACCTCTGTTTTCTTTAAAAAAATTGGATGTGTCCACGTTGAGCTTTGGGGCGTTTCCTGTCACGGGCGCTAGGCCTACCCACACAAGTGAGGAATAATTTTTATCAGGAGACTTGGGGGAACGCTGGGTTGAAGGAAATTTGTGGCTCCTCTCAGATTCCAGAACTTTCTGCCACAGAAATGTGAGGAACAAGTGTTTCTTTAGCCAAATTTTGAGGTTTGCAAAGGATTCTGGGTAACAGAACCTGGTCTGAGCCCCACAAGTCACCCCATCTTGGATTCCCCTAGGTCTCTAGTTTTCAGAAATGCACAGGTTTGTTAAGTTTCCCTAGGTGCCAGCTGAGCTAGAGTCCAAAATCTACAGGTAGGCACTTTGCAAAAATCACCTCTGTTTTCTTTCAAAAAAATGGATGTGTCCACGTTGCGCTTTGGGGCGTTTCCTGTCGCCGGCGCTAGGCCTACCCACACAAGTGAGGTAACATTTTTATCGGGAGACTTGGGGGAACGCTGGGTGGAAGGACATTTGTGGCTCCTCTCAGATTCCAGAACTTTCTGCCACAGAAATGTGAGGAACATGTGTTTTTGTAGCCAAATTTTGAGGTTTGCAAAGGATTCTGGGTAACAGAACCTGGTCCGAGCCCCACAAGTCACCCCATCTTGGATTCCCCTAGGTCTCTAGTTTTCAGAAATGCACAGGTTTGGTAGGTTTCCCTAGGTGCCGGCTGAGCTAGAGGCCGAAATCTACAGGTAGGCACTTCGAAAAAATCACCTCTGTTTTCTTTCAAAAAATTGGATGTGTCAACGTTGAGCTTTGGGGCGTTTCCTGTCGCGGGCGCTAGGCCTACCCACACAAGTGAGGTATCATTTTTATCAGGAGACTTGGCGGAACGCTGAGTGGAAGAAAATTTGTGGCTCCTCTCAGATTCCAGAACTTTCTGCCACAGAAATGTGAGGAACATGTGTTTTTTTAGCCAAATTTTGAGGTTTTCAAAGGATTTTGGGTAACAGAACCTGGTCCGAGCCCCACAAGTCACCCCATCTTGGATTCCCCTAGGTCTCTAGTTTTCAGAAATGCACAGGTTTGGTTGGTTTCCCTAGGTGCCGGCTGAGCTAGAGGCCAAAATCTACAGGTAGGCACTTTGCAAAAATCACCTCTGTTTTCTTTCAATAAATTGGATGTGTCCACGTTGCGCTTTGGGGCATTTCCTGTCGCGGGCGCAAGGCCTAACCACACAAGTGAGGTATCATTTTTATCAGGAGACTTGGCGGAACGCTGGGTGGAAGGAAATTTGTGGCTCCTCTCAGATTCCAGAACTTTCTGATATAGAAATGTGAGGAACATGTGTTTTTTTAGCCAAATTTTGAGGTTTGCAAAGGATTCTGGGTAACAGAACCTGGTCCGAGCCCCACAAGTCACCCCATATTGGATTCCCCTAGGTCTCTAGTTTTCAGAAATGCACAGGTTTGGTAGGTTTCCCTAGGTGCCGGCTGAGCTAGAGGCCAAAATCTACAGGTAGGCACTTTGCAAAAATCACCTCTGTTTTCTTTCAAAAAATTGGATGTGTCCACGTTGCGCTTTGGGGCGTTTCCTGTCGCGGGCGCTAGGCCTACCCACACAAGTGAGGTATCATTTTTATCGGGAGACTTGGGGGAACGCTGGGTGGAAGGACATTTGTGGCTCCTCTCAGATTCCAGAACTTTCTGCCACAGAAATGTGAGGAACATGTGTTTTTGTAGCCATATTTTGAGGTTTGCAAAGGATTCTGGGTAACAGAACCTGGTCCGAGCCCCACAAGTCACTCCATCTTGGATTCCCCTAGGTCTCTAGTTTTCAGAAATGCACAGGTTTGGTAGGTTTCCCTAGGTGCCGGCTGAGCTAGAGGCCAAAATCTACAGGTAGGCACTTCGCAAAAATCACCTCTGTTTTCTTTCAAAAAATTGGATGTGTCCACGTTGAGCTTTGGGGCGTTTCCTGTCGCGGGCGCTAGGCCTACCCACACAAGTGAGGTATCATTTTTATCGGGAGACTTGGGGAAACGCTGGGTGGAAGGAAATTTGTGTCTCCTCTCAGATTCCAGAACTTTCTGTCGCAGAAATATGAGGAACATGTGTTTTTTTAGCCTAATTTTGAGGTTTGCAAAGGATTCTGGGTAACAGAACCTGGTCCGAGCCCCACAAGTCACCCCATCTTGGATTCCCCTAGGTCTCTAGTTTTCAGAAATGCACAGGTTTGGTAGGTTTCCCTAGGTGCCGGCTGAGCTAGAGGCCAAAATCTACAGGTAGGCACTTTGCAAAAATCACCTCTGTTTTCTTTCAAAAAATTGGATGTGTCCACGTTGCGCTTTGGGGCGTTTCCTGTCGCGGGCGCTAGACCTACCCACACAAGTGAGGTATCATTTTTATCGGGAGACTTGGGGGAACGCTGGGTGGTAGGAAATTTGTGGCTGCTCTCAGATTCCAGAACTTTCTGCCACAGAAATGTGAGGAACATGTGTTTTTTTAGCCAAATTTTGAGGTTTGCAAAGGATTCTGGGTAACAGAACCTGGTCCGAGCCCCACAAGTCACCCCATCTTGGATTCCCCTTGGTTTCTCGTTTTCAGAAATGCACAGGTTTGGTAGGTTTCCCTAGGTGCCGGCTGAGCTAGAGGCCAAAAGCTACAGGTAGGCACTTTGCAAAAATCACCTCTGTTTTCTTTAAAAAAATTGGATGTGTCCACGTTGAGCTTTGGGGCGTTTCCTGTCACGGGCGCTAGGCCTACCCACACAAGTGAGGTATAATTTTTATCAGGAGACTTGGGGGAACGCTGGGTTGAAGGAAATTTGTGGCTCCTCTCAGATTCCAGAACTTTCTGCCACAGAAATGTGAGGAACAAGTGTTTTTTTAGCCAAATTTTGAGGTTTGCAAAGGATTCTGGGTAACAGAACCTGGTCTGAGCCCCACAAGTCACCCCATCTTGGATTCCCCTAGGTCTCTAGTTTTCAGAAATGCACAGGTTTGTTAAGTTTCCCTAGGTGCCAGCTGAGCTAGAGTCCAAAATCTACAGGTAGGCACTTTGCAAAAATCACCTCTGTTTTCTTTCAAAAAAATGGATGTGTCCACGTTGCGCTTTGGGGCGTTTCCTGTCGCCGGCGCTAGGCCTACCCACACAAGTGAGGTAACATTTTTATCGGGAGACTTGGGGGAACGCTGGGTGGAAGGACATTTGTGGCTCCTCTCAGATTCCAGAACTTTCTGCCACAGAAATGTGAGGAACATGTGTTTTTGTAGCCAAATTTTGAGGTTTGCAAAGGATTCTGGGTAACAGAACCTGGTCCGAGCCCCACAAGTCACCCCATCTTGGATTCCCCTAGGTCTCTAGTTTTCAGAAATGCACAGGTTTGGTAGGTTTCCCTAGGTGCCGGCTGAGCTAGAGGCCGAAATCTACAGGTAGGCACTTCGCAAAAATCACCTCTGTTTTCTTTCAAAAAATTGGATGTGTCCACGTTGAGCTTTGGGGCGTTTCCTGTCGCGGGCGCTAGGCCTACCCACACAAGTGAGGTATCATTTTTATCGGGAGACTTGGGGAAACGCTGGGTGGAAGGAAATTTGTGCCTCCTCTCAGATTCCAGAACTTTCTGTCGCAAAAATATGAGGAACATGTGTTTTTTTATCCAAATTTTGAGGTTTGCAAAGGATTCTGGGTAACAGAAACTGGTCCGAGCCCCACAAGTCACCCCATCTTGGATTCCCCTAGGTCTCTAGTTTTCAGAAATGCACAGGATTGGTAGGTTTCCCTAGGTGCCGGCTGAGCTAGAGTCCAAAATCTACAGGTAGGCATTTTGCAAAAATCACCTCTGTTTTCTTTCAAAAAATTGGATGTGTCCACGTTGCGCTTCGGGGCGTTTCCTGTCGCGGGCGCCAGGCCTACCCACACAAGTGAGGTATCATTTTTATCAGGAGACTTGGCGGAACGCTGAGTGGAAGAAAATTTGTGGCTCCTCTCAGATTCCAGAACTTTCTGCCACAGAAATGTGAGGAACATGTGTTTTTTTAGCCAAATTTTGAGGTTTTCAAAGGATTTTGGGTAACAGAACCTGGTCCGAGCCCCACAAGTCACCCCATCTTGGATTCCCCTAGGTCTCTAGTTTTCAGAAATGCACAGGTTTGGTTGGTTTCCCTAGGTGCCGGCTGAGCTAGAGGCCAAAATCTACAGGTAGGCACTTTGCAAAAATCACCTCTGTTTTCTTTTAATAAATTGGATGTGTCCACGTTGCGCTTTGGGGCGTTTCCTGTCGCGGGCGCTAGGCCTACCCACACAAGTGAGGTATCATTTTTATCGGGAGACTTTGCGGAACGCTGGGTGGAAGGACATTTGTGGCTCCTCTCAGATTCCAGAACTTTCTGCCACAGAAATGTGAGGAACATGTGTTTTTGTAGCCAAATTTTGAGGTTTGCAAAGGATTCTGGGTAACAGAACCTGGTCCGAGCCCCACAAGTCACTCCATCTTGGATTCCCCTAGGTCTCTAGTTTTCAGAAATGCACAGGTTTGGTAGGTTTCCCTAGGTGCCGGCTGAGCTAGAGGCCAAAATCTACAGGTAGGCACTTCGCAAAAATCACCTCTGTTTTCTTTCAAAAAATTGGATGTGTCCACGTTGAGCTTTGGGGCGTTTCCTGTCGTGGGCGCTAGGCCTACCCACACAAGTGAGGTATCATTTTTATCGGGAGACTTGGGGAAACGCTGGGTGGAAGGAAATTTGTGTCTCCTCTCAGATTCCAGAACTTTCTGTCGCAGAAATATGAGGAACATGTGTTTTTTTAGCCTAATTTTGAGGTTTGCAAAGGATTCTGGGTAACAGAACCTGGTCCGAGCCCCACAAGTCACCCCATCTTGGATTCCCCTAGGTCTCTAGTTTTCAGAAATGCACAGGTTTGGTAGGTTTCCCTAGGTGCCGGCTGAGCTAGAGGCCAAAATCTACAGGTAGGCACTTTGCAAAAATCACCTCTGTTTTCTTTTAAAAAATTGGATGTGTCCACGTTGCGCTTTGGGGCGTTTCCTGTCGCGGGCGCTAGACCTACCCACACAAGTGAGGTATCATTTTTATCGGGAGACTTGGGGGAACGCTGGGTGGAAGGAAATTTGTGGCTGCTCTCAGATTCCAGAACTTTCTGCCACAGAAATGTGAGGAACATGTGTTTTTTTAGCCAAATTTTGAGGTTTGCAAAGGATTCTGGGTAACAGAACCTGGTCCGAGCCCCACAAGTCACCCCATCTTGGATTCCCCTTGGTTTCTCGTTTTCAGAAATGCACAGGTTTGGTAGGTTTCCCTAGGTGCCGGCTGAGCTAGAGGCCAAAAGCTACAGGTAGGCACTTTGCAAAAATCACCTCTGTTTTCTTTAAAAAAATTGGATGTGTCCACGTTGAGCTTTGGGGCGTTTCCTGTCACGGGCGCTAGGCCTACCCACACAAGTGAGGTATAATTTTTATCAGGAGACTTGGGGGAACGCTGGGTTGAAGGAAATTTGTGGCTCCTCTCAGATTCCAGAACTTTCTGCCACAGAAATGTGAGGAACAAGTGTTTTTTTAGCCAAATTTTGAGGTTTGCAAAGGATTCTGGGTAACAGAACCTGGTCTGAGCCCCACAAGTCACCGAATCTTGGATTCCCCTAGGTCTCTAGTTTTCAGAAATGCACAGGTTTGTTAAGTTTCCCTAGGTGCCAGCTGAGCTAGAGTCCAAAATCTACAGGTAGGCACTTTGCAAAAATCACCTCTGTTTTCTTTAAAAAAATTGGATGTGTCCACGTTGAGCTTTGGGGCGTTTCCTGTCGCGGGCGCTAGGCCTACCCACACAAGTGAGGTATCATTTTTATCGGGAGACTTGGGGAAACGCTGGGTGGAAGGAAATTTGTGTCTCCTCTCAGATTCCAGAACTTTCAGTCGCAAAAATATGAGGAACATGTGTTTTTTTATCCAAATTTTGAGGTTTGCAAAGGATTCTGGGTAACAGAACCTGGTCCGAGCCCCACAAGTCACCCCATCTTGGATTCCCCTAGGTCTCTAGTTTTCAGAAATGCACAGGATTGTTAGGTTTCCCTAGGTGCCGGCTGAGCTAGAGTCCAAAATCTACAGGTAGGCATTTTGCAAAAATCACCTCTGTTTTCTTTCAAAAAATTGGATGTGTCCACGTTGCGCTTCGGGGCGTTTCCTGTCGCGGGCGCCAGGCCTACCCACACAAGTGAGGTATCATTTTTATCAGGAGACTTGGCGGAACGCTGAGTGGAAGAAAATTTGTGGCTCCTCTCAGATTCCAGAACTTTCTGCCACAGAAATGTGAGGAACATGTGTTTTTTTAGCCAAATTTTGAGGTTTTCAAAGGATTTTGGGTAACAGAACCTGGTCCGAGCCCCACAAGTCACCCCATCTTGGATTCCCCTAGGTCTCTAGTTTTCAGAAATGCACAGGTTTGGTTGGTTTCCCTAGGTGCCGGCTGAGCTAGAGGCCAAAATCTACAGGTAGGCACTTTGCAAAAATCACCTCTGTTTTCTTTTAATAAATTGGATGTGTCCACGTTGCGCTTTGGGGCGTTTCCTGTCGCGGGCGCAAGGCCTAACCACACAAGTGAGGTATCATTTTTATCAGGAGACTTGGCGGAACGCTGGGTGGAAGGAAATTTGTGGCTCCTCTCAGATTCCAGAACTTTCTGATATAGAAATGTGAGGAACATGTGTTTTTTTAGCCAAATTTTGAGGTTTGCAAAGGATTCTGGGTAACAGAACCTGGTCCGAGCCCCACAAGTCACCCCATCTTGGATTCCCCTTGGTTTCTCGTTTTCAGAAATGCACAGGTTTGGTAGGTTTCCCTAGGTGCCGGCTGAGCTAGAGGCCAAAAGCTACAGGTAGGCACTTTGCAAAAATCACCTCTGTTTTCTTTCAAAAAATTGGATGTGTCCACGTTGAGCTTTGGGGCGTTTCCTGTCACGGGCGCTAGGCCTACCCACACAAGTGAGGTATAATTTTTATCAGGAGACTTGGGGGAACGCTGGGTTGAAGGAAATTTGTGGCTCCTCTCAGATTCCAGAACTTTCTGCCACAGAAATGTGAGGAACAAGTGTTTTTTTAGCCAAATTTTGAGGTTTGCAAAGGATTCTGGGTAACAGAACCTGGTCTGAGCCCCACAAGTCACCCCATCTTGGATTCCCCTAGGTCTCTAGTTTTCAGAAATGCACAGGTTTGTTAAGTTTCCCTAGGTGCCAGCTGAGCTAGAGTCCAAAATCTACAGGTAGGCACTTTGCAAAAATCACCTCTGTTTTCTTTCAAAAAAATGGATGTGTCCACGTTGCGCTTTGGGGCGTTTCCTGTCGCGGGCGCTAGGCCTACCCACACAAGTGAGGTATCATTTTTATCGGGAGACTTGGGGGAACGCTGGGTGGAAGGACATTTGTGGCTCCTCTCAGATTCCAGAACTTTCTGCCACAGAAATGTGAGGAACATGTGTTTTTGTAGCCAAATTTTGAGGTTTGCAAAGGATTCTGGGTAACAGAACCTGGTCCGAGCCCCACAAGTCACCCCATCTTGGATTCCCCTAGGTCTCTAGTTTTCAGAAATGCAAAGGTTTGGTAGGTTTCCCTAGGTGCCGGCTGAGCTAGAGGCCGAAATCTACAGGTAGGCACTTCGCAAAAATCACCTCTGTTTTCTTTCAAAAAATTGGATGTGTCCACGTTGAGCTTTGGGGCGTTTCCTGTCGCGGGCGCTAGGCCTACCCACACAAGTGAGGTATCATTTTTATCGGTAGACTTGGGGAAACGCTGGGTGGAAGGAAATTTGTGTCTCCTCTCAGATTCCAGAACTTTCTGTCGCAGAAATATGAGGAACAGGTGTTTTTTTAGCCAAATTTTGAGGTTTGCAAAGGATTCTGGGTAACAGAAACTGGTCCGAGCCCCACAAGTCACCCCATCTTGGATTCCCCTAGGTCTCTAGTTTTCAGAAATGCACAGGTTTGGTAGGTTTCCCTAGGTGCCGGCTGAGCTAGAGTCCAAAATCTACAGGTAGGCACTTTGCAAAAATCACCTCTGTTTTCTTTAAAAAAATTGGATGTGTCCACGTTGCGCTTCAGGGCGTTTCCTGTCGCGGGCGCCAGGCCTACCCACACAAGTGAGGTATCATTTTTATCAGGAGACTTGGCGGAACGCTGAGTGGAAGGAAATTTGTGGCTCCTCTCAGATTCCAGAACTTTCTGCCACAGAAATGTGAGGAACATGTGTTTTTTTATCCAAATTTTGAGGTTTTCAAAGGATTTTGGGTAACAGAACCTGGTCCGAGCCCCACAAGTCACCCCATCTTGGATTCCCCTAGGTCTCTAGTTTTCAGAAAAGCACAGGTTTGGTAGGTTTCCCTAGGTGCCGGCTGAGCTAGAGGCCAAAATCTACAGGTAGGCACTTTGCAAAAATCACCTCTGTTTTCTTTCAATAAATTGGATGTGTCCACGTTGCGCTTTGGGGCGTTTCCTGTCGCGGGCGCAAGGCCTAACCACACAAGTGAGGTATCATTTTTATCAGGAGACTTGGCGGAACGCTGGGTGGAAGGAAATTTGTGGCTCCTCTCAGATTCCAGAACTTTCTGATATAGAAATGTGAGGAACATGTGTTTTTTTAGACAAATTTTGAGGTTTGCAAAGGATTCTGGGTAACAGAACCTGGTCCGAGCCCCACAAGTCACCCCATCTTGGATTCCCCTTGGTTTCTCGTTTTCAGAAATGCACAGGTTTGGTAGGTTTCCCTAGGTGCCGGCTGAGCTAGAGGCCAAAAGCTACAGGTAGGCACTTTGCAAAAATCACCTCTGTTTTCTTTCAAAAAATTGGATGTGTCCACGTTGAGCTTTGGGGTGTTTCCTGTCACGGGAGCTAGGCCTACCCACACAAGTGAGGTATAATTTTTATCAGGAGACTTGGGGGAACGCTGGGTTGAAGGAAATTTGTGGCTCCTCTCAGATTCCAGAACTTTCTGCCACAGAAATGTGAGGAACAAGTGTTTTTTTAGCCAAATTTTGAGGTTTGCAAAGGATTCTGGGTAACAGAACCTGGTCTGAGCCCCACAAGTCACCCCATCTTGGATTCCCCTAGGTCTCTAGTTTTCAGAAATGCACAGGTTTGTTAAGTTTCCCTAGGTGCCAGCTGAGCTAGAGTCCAAAATCAACAGGTAGGCACTTTGCAAAAATCACCTCAATTTCTTTCAAAAAAATGGATGTGTCCACGTTGCGCTTTGGGGCGTTTCCTGTCGCGGGCGCTAGGCCTACCCACACAAGTGAGGTATCATTTTTATCGGGAGACTTGGGGGAACGCTGGGTGGAAGGACATTTGTGGCTCCTCTCAGATTCCAGAACTTTCTGCCACAGAAATGTGAGGAACATGTGTTTTTGTAGCCAAATTTTGAGGTTTGCAAAGGATTCTGGGTAACAGAACCTGGTCCGAGCCCCACAAGTCACCCCATCTTGGATTCCCTTAGGTCTCTAGTTTTCAGAAATGCACAGGTTTGGTAGGTTTCCCTAGGTGCCAGCTGAGCTAGAGGCCGAAATCTACAGGTAGGCACTTCGCAAAAATCACCTCTGTTTTCTTTCAAAAAATTGGATGTGTCCACGTTGAGCTTTGGGGCGTTTCCTGTCGCGGGCGCTAGGCCTACCCACACAAGTGAGGTATCATTTTTATCGGTAGACTTGGGGAAACGCTGGGTGGAAGGAAATTTGTGTCTCCTCTCAGATTCCAGAACTTTCTGTCGCAGAAATATGAGGAACAGGTGTTTTTTTAGCCAAATTTTGAGGTTTGCAAAGGATTCTGGGTAACAGAAACTGGTCCGAGCCCCACAAGTCACCCCATCTTGGATTCCCCTAGGTCTCTAGTTTTCAGAAATGCACAGGTTTGGTAGGTTTCCCTAGGTGCCGGCTGAGCTAGAGTCCAAAATCTACAGGTAGGCACTTTGCAAAAATCACCTCTGTTTTCTTTCAAAAAATTGGATGTGTCCACGTTGCGCTTCGGGGTGTTTCCTGTCGCGGGCGCCAGGCCTACCCACACAAGTGAGGTATCATTTTTATCAGGAGACTTGGCGGAACGCTGAGTGGAAGGAAATTTGTGGCTCCTCTCAGATTCCAGAACTTTCTGCCACAGAAATGTGAGGAACATGTGTTTTTTTATCCAAATTTTGAGGTTTTCAAAGGATTTTGGGTAACAGAACCTGGTCCGAGCCCCACAAGTCACCCCATCTTGGATTCCCCTAGGTCTCTAGTTTTCAGAAATGCACAGGTTTGGTAGGTTTCCCTAGGTGCCGGCTGAGCTAGAGGCCAAAATCTACAGGTAGGCACTTTGCAAAAATCACCTCTGTTTTCTTTCAAAAAATTGGATGTGTCCACGTTGCGCTTTGGGGCGTTTCCTGTCGCGGGCGCTAGGCCTACCCACACAAGTGAGGTATCATTTTATCGGGAGACTTGGGGGAACGCTGGGTGGAAGGAAATTTGTGGCTCCTCTCAGATTCCAGAACTTTCTGACACAGAAATGTGAGGAACATGTGTTTGTTTAGCCAAATTTTGAGGTTTGCAAACGATTCTGGGTAACAGAACCTGGTCCGAGCCCCACAAGTCACCCCATCTTGGATTCCCCTAGGTCTCTAGTTTTCAGAAATGCACAGGTTTGGTAGGTTTCCCTAGGTGCCGGCTGAGCTAGGGGCCAAAATCTACAGGTAGGCACTTTGCAAAAATCACCTCTGTTTTCTTTAAAAAAATTGGATGTGTCCACGTTGAGCTTTGGGGCATTTCCTGTCGCGGGCGCTACGCCTACCCACACAAGTGAGGTATCATTTTTATCGAGAGACTTGGGGAAACGCTGAGTGGAAGGAAATTTGTGTCTCCTCTCAGATTCCAGAACTTTCTGTCGCAGAAATATGAGGAACATGTGTTTTTTTAACCAAATTTTGAGGTTTGCAAAGGATTCTGGGTAACAGAACCTGGTCCGAGCCCCACAAGTCACCCCATATTGGATTCCCCTAGGTCTCTAGTTTTCAGAAATGCACAGGTTTGGTAGGTTTCCCTAGGTGCCGGCTGAGCTAGAGGCCAAAATCTACAGGTAGGCACTTTGCAAAAATCACCTCTGTTTTCTTTCAAAAAATTGGATGTGTCCACGTTGCGCTTTGGGGCGTTTCCTGTCGCGGGCGCTAGGCCTACCCACACAAGTGAGGTATCATTTTTATCGGGAGACTTGGGGGAACGCTGGGTGGAAGGACATTTGTGGCTCCTCTCAGATTCCAGAACTTTCTGCCACAGAAATGTGAGGAACATGTGTTTTTGTAGCCAAATTTTGAGGTTTGCAAAGGATTCTGGGTAACAGAACCTGGTCCGAGCCCCACAAGTCACTCCATCTTGGATTCCCCTAGGTCTCTAGTTTTCAGAAATGCACAGGTTTGGTAGGTTTCCCTAGGTGCCGGCTGAGCTAGAGGCCAAAATCTACAGGTAGGCACTTCGCAAAAATCACCTCTGTTTTCTTTCAAAAAATTGGATGTGTCCACGTTGAGCTTTGGGGCGTTTCCTGTCGCGGGCGCTAGGCCTACCCACACAAGTGAGGTATCATTTTTATCGGGAGACTTGGGGAAACGCTGGGTGGAAGGAAATTTGTGTCTCCTCTCAGATTCCAGAACTTTCTGTCGCAGAAATATGAGGAACATGTGTTTTTTTAGCCTAATTTTGAGGTTTGCAAAGGATTCTGGGTAACAGAACCTGGTCCGAGCCCCACAAGTCACCCCATCTTGGATTCCCCTAGGTCTCTAGTTTTCAGAAATGCACAGGTTTGGTAGGTTTCCCTAGGTGCCGGCTGAGCTAGAGGCCAAAATCTACAGGTAGGCACTTTGCAAAAATCACCTCTGTTTTCTTTCAAAAAATTGGATGTGTCCACGTTGCGCTTTGGGGCGTTTCCTGTCGCGGGCGCTAGACCTACCCACACAAGTGAGGTATCATTTTTATCGGGAGACTTGGGGGAACGCTGGGTGGAAGGAAATTTGTGGCTCCTCTCAGATTCCAGAACTTTCTGCCACAGAAATGTGAGGAACATGTGTTTTTTTAGCCAAATTTTGAGGTTTGCAAAGGATTCTGGGTAACAGAACCTGGTCTGAGCCCCACAAGTCACCCCATCTTGGATTCCCCTTGGTTTCTCGTTTTCAGAAATGCACAGGTTTGGTAGGTTTCCCTAGGTGCCGGCTGAGCTAGAGGCCAAAAGCTACAGGTAGGCACTTTGCAAAAATCACCTCTGTTTTCTTTAAAAAAATTGGATGTGTCCACGTTGAGCTTTGGGGCGTTTCCTGTCACGGGCGCCAGGCCTACCCACACAAGTGAGGTATAATTTTTATCAGGAGACTTGGGGGAACGCTGGGTTGAAGGAAATTTGTGGCTCCTCTCAGATTCCAGAACTTTCTGCCACAGAAATGTGAGGAACAAGTGTTTTTTTAGCCAAATTTTGAGGTTTGCAAAGGATTCTGGGTAACAGAACCTGGTCTGAGCCCCACAAGTCACCCCATCTTGGATTCCCCTAGGTCTCTAGTTTTCAGAAATGCACAGGTTTGTTAAGTTTCCCTAGGTGCCAGCTGAGCTAGAGTCCAAAATCTACAGGTAGGCCCTTTGCAAAAATCACCTCTGTTTTCTTTCAAAAAAATGGATGTGTCCACGTTGCGCTTTGGGGCGTTCCTGTCGCGGGCGCTAGGCCTACCCACACAAGTGAGGTATCATTTTTATCGGGAGACTTGGGGGAACGCTGGGTGGAAGGACATTTGTGGCTCCTCTCAGATTCCAGAACTTTCTGCCACAGAAATGTGAGGAACATGTGTTTTTGTAGCCAAATTTTGAGGTTTGCAAAGGATTCTGGGTAACAGAACCTGGTCCGAGCCCCACAAGTCACCCCATCTTGGATTCCCCTAGGTCTCTAGTTTTCAGAAATGCACAGGTTTGGTAGGTTTCCCTAGGTGCCGGCTGAGCTAGAGGCCGAAATCTACAGGTAGGCACTTCGCAAAAATCACCTCTGTTTTCTTTCAAAAAATTGGATGTGTCCACGTTGAGCTTTGGGGCGTTTCCTGTCGCGGGCGCTAGGCCTACCCACACAAGTGAGGTATCATTTTTATCGGTAGACTTGGGGAAACGCTGGGTGGAAGGAAATTTGTGTCTCCTCTCAGATTCCAGAACTTTCTGTCGCAGAAATATGAGGAACAGGTGTTTTTTTAGCCAAATTTTGAGGTTTGCAAAGGATTCTGGGTAACAGAAACTGGTCCGAGCCACACAAGTCACCCCATCTTGGATTCCCCTAGGTCTCTAGTTTTCAGAAATGCACAGGTTTGGTAGGTTTCCCTAGGTGCCGGCTGAGCTAGAGTCCAAAATCTACAGGTAGGCACTTTGCAAAAATCACCTCTGCTTTCTTTCAAAAAATTGGATGTGTCCACGTTGCGCTTTGGGGCGTTTCCTGTCGCGGGCGCTAGACCTACCCACACAAGTGAGGTATCATTTTTATCGGGAGACTTGGGGGAACGCTGGGTGGAAGGAAATTTGTGGCTGCTCTCAGATTCCAGAACTTTCTGCCACAGAAATGTGAGGAACATGTGTTTTTTTAGCCAAATTTTGAGGTTTGCAAAGGATTCTGGGTAAAAGAACCTGGTCCGAGCCCCACAAGTCACCACATCTTGGATTCCCCTTGGTTTCTCGTTTTCAGAAATGCACAGGTTTGGTAGGTTTCCCTAGGTGCCGGCTGAGCTAGAGGCCAAAAGCTACAGGTAGGCACTTTGCAAAAATCACCTCTGTTTTCTTTTAAAAAATTGGATGTGTCCACGTTGAGCTTTGGGGCGTTTCCTGTCACGGGCGCTAGGCCTACCCACACAAGTGAGGTATAATTTTTATCAGGAGACTTGGGGGAACGCTGGGTTGAAGGAAATTTGTGGCTCCTCTCAGATTCCAGAACTTTCTGCCACAGAAATGTGAGGAACAAGTGTTTTTTTAGCCAAATTTTGAGGTTTGCAAAGGATTCTGGGTAACAGAACCTGGTCTGAGCCCCACAAGTCACCCCATCTTGGATTCCCCTAGGTCTCTAGTTTTCAGAAATGCACAGGTTTGTTAAGTTTCCCTAGGTGCCAGCTGAGCTAGAGTCCAAAATCTACAGGTAGGCACTTTGCAAAAATCACCTCTGTTTTCTTTAAAAAAAATGGATGTGTCCACGTTGTGCTTTGGGGCGTTTCCTGTCGCGGGCGCTAGGCCTACCCACACAAGTGAGGTATCATTTTTATCGGGAGACTTGGGGGAACGCTGGGTGGAAGGACATTTGTGGCTCCTCTCAGATTCCAGAACTTTCTGCCACAGAAATGTGAGGAACATGTGTTTTTGTAGCCAAATTTTGAGGTTTGCAAAGGATTCTGGGTAACAGAACATGGTCCGAGCCCCACAAGTCACCCCATCTTGGATTCCCCTAGGTCTCTAGTTTTCAGAAATGCACAGGTTTGGTAGGTTTCCCTAGGTGCCGGCTGAGCTAGAGGCCGAAATCTACAGGTAGGCACTTCGCAAAAATCACCTCTGTTTTCTTTCAAAAAATTGGATGTGTCCACGTTGAGCTTTGGGGCGTTTCCTGTCGCGGGCGCTAGGCCTACCCACACAAGTGAGGTATCATTTTTATCGGGAGACTTGGGGAAACGCTGGGTGGAAGGAAATTTGTGTCTCCTCTCAGATTCCAGAACTTTCTGTCGCAGAAATATGAGGAACATGTGTTTTTTTAGCCTAATTTTGAGGTTTGCAAAGGATTCTGGGTAACAGAACCTGGTCCGAGCCCCACAAATCACCCCATCTTGGATTCCCCTAGGTCTCTAGTTTTCAGAAATGCACAGGTTTGGTAGGTTTCCCTAGGTGCCGGCTGAGCTAGAGGCCAAAATCTACAGGTAGGCACTTTGCAAAAATCACCTCTGTTTTCTTTCAAAAAATTGGATGTGTCCACGTTGCGCTTTGGGGCGTTTCCTGTCGCGGGCGCTAGACCTACCCACACAAGTGAGGTATCATTTTTATCGGGAGACTTGGGGGAACGCTGGGTGGAAGGAAATTTGTGGCTGCTCTCAGATTCCAGAACTTTCTGCCACAGAAATGTGAGGAACATGTGTTTTTTTAGCCAAATTTTGAGGTTTGCAAAGGATTCTGGGTAACAGAACCTGGTCTGAGCCCCACAAGTCACCCCATCTTGGATTCCCCTTGGTTTCTCGTTTTCAGAAATGCACAGGTTTGGTAGGTTTCCCTAGGTGCCGGCTGAGCTAGAGGCCAAAAGCTACAGGTAGGCACTTTGCAAAAATCACCTCTGTTTTCTTTAAAAAAATTGGATGTGTCCACGTTGAGCTTTGGGGCGTTTCCTGTCACGGGCGCTAGGCCTACCCACACAAGTGAGGTATAATTTTTATCAGGAGACTTGGGGGAACGCTGGGTTGAAGGAAATTTGTGGCTCCTCTCAGATTCCAGAACTTTCTGCCACAGAAATGTGAGGAACAAGTGTTTTTTTAGCCAAATTTTGAGGTTTGCAAAGGATTCTGGGTAACAGAACCTGGTCTGAGCCCCACAAGTCACCCCATCTTGGATTCCCCTAGGTCTCTAGTTTTCAGAAATGCACAGGTTTGTTAAGTTTCCCTAGGTGCCAGCTGAGCTAGAGTCCAAAATCTACAGGTAGGCCCTTTGCAAAAATCACCTCTGTTTTCTTTCAAAAAAATGGATGTGTCCACGTTGCGCTTTGGGGCGTTCCTGTCGCGGGCGCTAGGCCTACCCACACAAGTGAGGTATCATTTTTATCGGGAGACTTGGGGGAACGCTGGGTGGAAGGACATTTGTGGCTCCTCTCAGATTCCAGAACTTTCTGCCACAGAAATGTGAGGAACATGTGTTTTTGTAGCCAAATGTTGAGGTTTGCAAAGGATTCTGGGTAACAGAACCTGGTCCGAGCCCCACAAGTCACCCCATCTTGGATTCCCCTAGGTCTCTAGTTTTCAGAAATGCACAGGTTTGGTAGGTTTCCCTAGGTGCCGGCTGAGCTAGAGGCCGAAATCTACAGGTAGGCACTTCGCAAAAATCACCTCTGTTTTCTTTCAAAAAATTGGATGTGTCCACGTTGAGCTTTGGGGCGTTTCCTGTCGCGGGCGCTAGGCCTACCCACACAAGTGAGGTATCATTTTTATCGGTAGACTTGGGGAAACGCTGGGTGGAAGGAAATTTGTGTCTCCTCTCAGATTCCAGAACTTTCTGTCGCAGAAATATGAGGAACAGGTGTTTTTTTAGCCAAATTTTGAGGTTTGCAAAGGATTCTGGGTAACAGAAACTGGTCCGAGCCACACAAGTCACCCCATCTTGGATTCCCCTAGGTCTCTAGTTTTCAGAAATGCACAGGTTTGGTAGGTTTCCCTAGGTGCCGGCTGAGCTAGAGTCCAAAATCTACAGGTAGGCACTTTGCAAAAATCACCTCTGTTTTCTTTCAAAAAATTGGATGTGTCCACGTTGCGCTTTGGGGCGTTTCCTGTCGCGGGCGCTAGACCTACCCACACAAGTGAGGTATCATTTTTATCGGGAGACTTGGGGGAACGCTGGGTGGAAGGAAATTTGTGGCTGCTCTCAGATTCCAGAACTTTCTGCCACAGAAATGTGAGGAACATGTGTTTTTTTAGCCAAATTTTGAGGTTTGCAAAGGATTCTGGGTAAAAGAACCTGGTCCGAGCCCCACAAGTCACCACATCTTGGATTCCCCTTGGTTTCTCGTTTTCAGAAATGCACAGGTTTGGTAGGTTTCCCTAGGTGCCGGCTGAGCTAGAGGCCAAAAGCTACAGGTAGGCACTTTGCAAAAATCACCTCTGTTTTCTTTTAAAAAATTGGATGTGTCCACGTTGAGCTTTGGGGCGTTTCCTGTCACGGGCGCTAGGCCTACCCACACAAGTGAGGTATAATTTTTATCAGGAGACTTGGGGGAACGCTGGGTTGAAGGAAATTTGTGGCTCCTCTCAGATTCCAGAACTTTCTGCCACAGAAATGTGAGGAACAAGTGTTTTTTTAGCCAAATTTTGAGGTTTGCAAAGGATTCTGGGTAACAGAACCTGGTCTGAGCCCCACAAGTCACCCCATCTTGGATTCCCCTAGGTCTCTAGTTTTCAGAAATGCACAGGTTTGTTAAGTTTCCCTAGGTGCCAGCTGAGCTAGAGTCCAAAATCTACAGGTAGGCACTTTGCAAAAATCACCTCTGTTTTCTTTCAAAAAAATGGATGTGTCCACGTTGCGCTTTGGGGCGTTTCCTGTCGCGGGCGCTAGGCCTACCCACACAAGTGAGGTATCATTTTTATCGGGAGACTTGGGGGAACGCTGGGTGGAAGGACATTTGTGGCTCCTCTCAGATTCCAGAACTTTCTGCCACAGAAATGTGAGGAACATGTGTTTTTGTAGCCAAATTTTGAGGTTTGCAAAGGATTCTGGGTAACAGAACCTGGTCCGAGCCCCACAAGTCACCCCATCTTGGATTCCCCTAGGTCTCTAGTTTTCAGAAATGCACAGGTTTGGTAGGTTTCCCTAGGTGCCGGCTGAGCTAGAGGCCGAAATCTACAGGTAGGCACTTCGCAAAAATCACCTCTGTTTTCTTTCAAAAAATTGGATGTGTCCACGTTGAGCTTTGGGGCGTTTCCTGTCGCGGGCGCTAGGCCTACCCACACAAGTGAGGTATCATTTTTATCGGTAGACTTGGGGAAACGCTGGGTGGAAGGAAATTTGTGTCTCCTCTCAGATTCCAGAACTTTCTGTCGCAGAAATATGAGGAACAGGTGTTTTTTTAGCCAAATTTTGAGGTTTGCAAAGGATTCTGGGTAACAGAAACTGGTCCGAGCCACACAAGTCACCCCATCTTGGATTCCCCTAGGTCTCTAGTTTTCAGAAATGCACAGGTTTGGTAGGTTTCCCTAGGTGCCGGCTGAGCTAGAGTCCAAAATCTACAGGTAGGCACTTTGCAAAAATCACCTCTGTTTTCTTTCAAAAAATTGGATGTGTCCACGTTGCGCTTCGGGCGTTTCCTGTCGTGGGCGCCAGGCCTACCCACACAAGTGAGGTATCATTTTTATAAGGAGACTTGGCGGAACGCTGAGTGGAAGGAAATTTGTGGCTCCTCTCAGATTCCAGAACTTTCTGCCACAGAAATGTGAGGAACATGTGTTTTTTTAGCCAAATTTTGAGGTTTTCAAAGGATTTTGGGTAACAGAACCTGCTCCGAGCCCCACAAGTCACCCCATCTTGGATTCCCCTAGGTCTCTAGTTTTCAGAAATGCACAGGTTTGGTAGGTTTCCCTAGGTGCCGGCTGAGCTAGAGGCCAAAATCTACAGGTAGGCACTTTGCAAAAATCACCTCTGTTTTCTTTCAAAAAATTGGATGAGTCCACGTTGCGCTTTGGGGTGTTTCCTGTCGCGGGCGCCAGGCCTACCCACACAAGTGAGGTATCATTTTTATCAGGAGACTTGGCGGAACGCTGAGTGGAAGGAAATTTGTGGCTCCTCTCAGATTCCAGAACTTTCTGCCACAGAAATGTGAGGAACATGTGTTTTTTTAGCCAAATTTTGAGGTTTTCAAAGGATTTTGGGTAACAGAACCTGGTCCGAGCCCCACAAATCACCCCATCTTGGATTCCCCTAGGTCTCTAGTTTTCAGAAATGCACAGGTTTGGTAGGTTTCCCTAGGTGCCGGCTGAGCTACAGGCCAAAATCTACGGGTAGGCACTTTGCAAAAATCACCTCTGTTTTCTTTCAAAAAATTGGATGTGTCCACGTTGCGCTTTGGGGCGTTTCCTGTCGCAGGCGCTAGGCCTACCCACACAAGTGAGGTATCATTTTATCGGGAGACTTGGGGGAACGCTGGGTGGAAGGAAATTTGTGGCTCCTCTCAGATTCCAGAACTTTCTGACACAGAAATGTGAGGAACATGTGTTTGTTTAGCCAAATTTTGAGGTTTGCAAAGGATTCTGGGTAACAGAACCTGGTCCGAGCCCCACAAGTCACCCCATCTTGGATTCCCCTAGGTCTCTAGTTTTCAGAAATGCACAGGTTTGGTAGGTTTCCCTAGGTGCCGGCTGAGCTAGGGGCCAAAATCTACAGGTAGGCACTTTGCAAAAATCACCTCTGTTTTCTTTAAAAAAATTGGATGTGTCCACGTTGAGCTTTGGGGCGTTTCCTGTCGCGGGCGCTAGGCCTACCCACACAAGTGAGGTATCATTTTTATCGAGAGACTTGGGGAAACGCTGAGTGGAAGGAAATTTGTGTCTCCTCTCAGATTCCAGAACTTTCTGTCGCAGAAATATGAGGAACATGTGTTTTTTTAACCAAATTTTGAGGTGTGCAAAGGATTCTGGGTAACAGAACCTGGTCCGAGCCCCACAAGTCACCCCATATTGGATTCCCCTAGGTCACTAGTTTTCAGAAATGCACAGGTTTGGTAGGTTTCCCTAGGTGCCGGCTGAGCTAGACTCCAAAATCTACAGGTAGGCACTTTGCAAAAATCACCTCTGTTTTCTTTCAAAAAATTGGATGTGTCCACGTTGCGCTTTGGGGCGTTTCCTGTCGCGGGCGCTAGGCCTACCCACACAAGAGAGGTATCATTTTTATCGGGAGACTTGGGGGAACGCTGGGTGGAAGGACATTTGTGGCTCCTCTCAGATTCCAGAACTTTCTGCCACAGAAATGTGAGGAACATGTGTTTTTGTAGCCAAATTTTGAGGTTTGCAAAGGATTCTGGGTAACAGAACCTGGTCCGAGCCCCACAAGTCACCCCATCTTGGATTCCCCTAGGTCTCTAGTTTTCAGAAATGCCCAGGTTTGGTAGGTTTCCCTAGGTGCCGGCTGAGCTAGAGGCCAAAATCTACAGGTAGGCACTTCGCAAAAATCACCTCTGTTTTCTTTCAAAAAATTGGATGTGTCCACGTTGAGCTTTGGGGCATTTCCTGTCGCGGGCGCTAGGCCTACCCACACAAGTGAGGTATCATTTTTATCGGGAGACTTGGGGAAACGCTGGGTGGAAGGAAATTTGTGTCTCCTCTCAGATTCCAGAACTTTCTGTCGCAGAAATATGAGGAACATGTGTTTTTTTAGCCTAATTTTGAGGTTTGCAAAGGATTCTGGGTAACAGAACCTGGTCCGAGCCCCACAAGTCACCCCATCTTGGATTCCCCTAGGTCTCTAGTTTTCAGAAATGCACAGGTTTGGTAGGTTTCCCTAGGTGCCGGCTGAGCTAGAGGCCAAAATCTACAGGTAGGCACTTTGCAAAAATCACCTCTGTTTTCTTTCAAAAAATTGGATGTGTCCACGTTGCGCTTTGGGGCGTTTCCTGTCGCGGGCGCTAGACCTACCCACACAAGTGAGGTATCATTTTTATCGGGAGACTTGGGGGAACGCTGGGTGGAAGGAAATTTGTGGCTGCTCTCAGATTCCAGAACTTTCTGCCACAGAAATGTGAGGAACATGTGTTTTTTTAGCCAAATTTTGAGGTTTGCAAAGGATTCTGGGTAACAGAACCTGGTCCGAGCCCCACAAGTCACCCCATCTTGGATTCCCCTTGGTTTCTCGTTTTCAGAAATGCACAGGTTTGGTAGGTTTCCCTAGGTGCCGGCTGAGCTAGAGGCCAAAAGCTACAGGTAGGCACTTTGCAAAAATCACCTCTGTTTTCTTTAAAAAAATTGGATGTGTCCACGTTGAGCTTTGGGGCGTTTCCTGTCACGGGCGCTAGGCCTACCCACACAAGTGAGGTATAATTTTTATCAGGAGACTTGGGGGAACGCTGGGTTGAAGGAAATTTGTGGCTCCTCTCAGATTCCAGAACTTTCTGCCACAGAAATGTGAGGAACAAGTGTTTTTTTAGCCAAATTTTGAGGTTTGCAAAGGATTCTGGGTAACAGAACCTGGTCTGAGCCACACAAGTCACCCCATCTTGGATTCCCCTAGGTCTCTAGTTTTCAGAAATGCACAGGTTTGTTAAGTTTCCCTAGGTGCCAGCTGAGCTAGAGTCCAAAATCTACAGGTAGGCACTTTGCAAAAATCACCTCTGTTTTCTTTCAAAAAAATGGATGTGTCCACGTTGCGCTTTGGGGCGTTTCCTGTCGCGGGCGCTGGGCCTACCCACACAAGTGAGGTATCATTTTTATCGGGAGACTTGGGGGAACGCTGGGTGGAAGGACATTTGTGGCTCCTCTCAGATTCCAGAACTTTCTGCCACAGAAATGTGAGGAACATGTGTTTTTGTAGCCAAATTTTGAGGTTTCCAAAGGATTCTGGGTAACAGAACCTGGTCCGAGCCAAACAAGTCACCCCATCTTGGATTCCCCTAGGTCTCTAGTTTTCAGAAATGCACAGGTTTGGTAGGTTTCCCTAGGTGCCGGCTGAGCTAGAGGCCGAAATCTACAGGTAGGCACTTCGCAAAAATCACCTCTGTTTTCTTTCAAAAAATTGGATGTGTCCACGTTGAGCTTTGGGGCGTTTCCTGTCGTGGGCGCTAGGCCTACCCACACAAGTGAGGTATCATTTTTATCGGTAGACTTGGGGAAACGCTGGGTGGAAGGAAATTTGTGTCTCCTCTCAGATTCCAGAACTTTCTGTTGCAGAAATATGAGGAACAGGTGTTTTTTTAGCCAAATTTTGAGGTTTGCAAAGGATTCTGGGTAACAGAAACTGGTCCGAGCCACACAAGTCACCCCATCTTGGATTCCCCTAGGTCTCTAGTTTTCAGAAATGCACAGGTTTGGTAGGTTTCCCTAGGTGCCGGCTGAGCTAGAGTCCAAAATCTACAGGTAGGCACTTTGCAAAAATCACCTCTGTTTTCTTTCAAAAAATTGGATGTGTCCACGTTGCGCTTTGGGGCGTTTCCTGTCGCGGGCGCTAGACCTACCCACACAAGTGAGGTATCATTTTTATCGGGAGACTTGGGGGAACGCTGGGTGGAAGGAAATTTGTGGCTGCTCTCAGATTCCAGAACTTTCTGCCACAGAAATGTGAGGAACATGTGTTTTTTTAGCCAAATTTTGAGGTTTGCAAAGGATTCTGGGTAACAGAACCTGGTCCGAGCCCCACAAGTCACCCCATCTTGGATTCCCCTTGGTTTCTCGTTTTCAGAAATGCACAGGTTTGGTAGGTTTCCCTAGGTGCCGGCTGAGCTAGAGGCCAAAAGCTACAGGTAGGCACTTTGCAAAAATCACCTCTGTTTTCTTTAAAAAAATTGGATGTGTCCACGTTGAGCTTTGGGGCGTTTCCTGTCACGGGCGCTAGGCCTACCCACACAAGTGAGGTATAATTTTTATCAGGAGACTTGGGGGAACGCTGGGTTGAAGGAAATTTGTGGCTCCTCTCAGATTCCAGAACTTTCTGCCACAGAAATGTGAGGAACAAGTGTTTTTTTAGCCAAATTTTTAGGTTTGCAAAGGATTCTGGGTAACAGAACCTGGTCTGAGCCCCACAAGTCACCCCATCTTGGATTCCCCTAGGTCTCTAGTTTTCAGAAATGCACAGGTTTGTTAAGTTTCCCTAGGTGCCAGCTGAGCTAGAGTCCAAAATCTACAGGTAGGCACTTTGCAAAAATCACCTCTGTTTTCTTTCAAAAAAATGGATGTGTCCACGTTGCGCTTTGGGGCGTTTCCTGTCGTGGGCGCTAGGCCTACCCACACAAGTGAGGTATCATTTTTATCGGTAGACTTGGGGAAACGCTGGGTGGAAGGAAATTTGTGTCTCCTCTCAGATTCCAGAACTTTCTGTTGCAGAAATATGAGGAACAGGTGTTTTTTTAGCCAAATTTTGAGGTTTGCAAAGGATTCTGGGTAACAGAAACTGGTCCGAGCCACACAAGTCACCCCATCTTGGATTCCCCTAGGTCTCTAGTTTTCAGAAATGCACAGGTTTGGTAGGTTTCCCTAGGTGCCGGCTGAGCTAGAGTCCAAAATCTACAGGTAGGCACTTTGCAAAAATCACCTCTGTTTTCTTTCAAAAAATTGGATGTGTCCACGTTGCGCTTTGGGGCGTTTCCTGTCGCGGGCGCTAGACCTACCCACACAAGTGAGGTATCATTTTTATCGGGAGACTTGGGGGAACGCTGGGTGGAAGGAAATTTGTGGCTGCTCTCAGATTCCAGAACTTTCTGCCACAGAAATGTGAGGAACATGTGTTTTTTTAGCCAAATTTTGAGGTTTGCAAAGGATTCTGGGTAACAGAACCTGGTCCGAGCCCCACAAGTCACCCCATCTTGGATTCCCCTTGGTTTCTCGTTTTCAGAAATGCACAGGTTTGGTAGGTTTCCCTAGGTGCCGGCTGAGCTAGAGGCCAAAAGCTACAGGTAGGCACTTTGCAAAAATCACCTCTGTTTTCTTTAAAAAAATTGGATGTGTCCACGTTGAGCTTTGGGGCGTTTCCTGTCACGGGCGCTAGGCCTACCCACACAAGTGAGGTATAATTTTTATCAGGAGACTTGGGGGAACGCTGGGTTGAAGGAAATTTGTGGCTCCTCTCAGATTCCAGAACTTTCTGCCACAGAAATGTGAGGAACAAGTGTTTTTTTAGCCAAATTTTGAGGTTTGCAAAGGATTCTGGGTAACAGAACCTGGTCTGAGCCCCACAAGTCACCCCATCTTGGATTCCCCTAGGTCTCTAGTTTTCAGAAATGCACAGGTTTGTTAAGTTTCCCTAGGTGCCAGCTGAGCTAGAGTCCAAAATCTACAGGTAGGCACTTTGCAAAAATCACCTCTGTTTTCTTTCAAAAAAATGGATGTGTCCACGTTGCGCTTTGGGGCGTTTCCTGTCGCGGGCGCTAGGCCTACCCACACAAGTGAGGTATCATTTTTATCGGGAGACTTGGGGGAACGCTGGGTGGAAGGACATTTGTGTCTCCTCTGAGATTCCAGAACTTTCTGCCACAGAAATGTGAGGAACATGTGTTTTTGTAGCCAAATTTTGAGGTTTGCAAAGGATTCTGGGTAACAGAACCTGGTCCGAGCCCCACAAGTCACCCCATCTTGGATTCCCCTAGGTCTCTAGTTTTCAGAAATGCACAGGTTTGGTAGGTTTCCCTAGGTGCCGGCTGAGCTAGAGGCCGAAATCTACAGGTAGGCACTTCGCAAAAATCACCTCTGTTTTCTTTCAAAAAATTGGATGTGTCCACGTTGAGCTTTGGGGCGTTTCCTGTCGCGGGCGCTAGGCCTACCCACACAAGTGAGGTATCATTTTTATCGGTAGACTTGGGGAAACGCTGGGTGGAAGGAAATTTGTGTCTACTCTCAGATTCCAGAACTTTCTGTCACAGAAATATGAGGAACAGGTGTTTTTTTAGCCAAATTTTGAGGTTTGCAAAGGATTCTGGGTAACAGAAACTGGTCCGAGCCACACAAGTCACCCCATCTTGGATTCCCCTAGGTCTCTAGTTTTCAGAAATGCACAGGTTTGGTAGGTTTCCCTAGGTGCCGGCTGAGCTAGAGTCCAAAATCTACAGGTAGGCACATTGCAAAAATCACCTCTGTTTTCTTTCAAAAAATTGGATGTGTCCACGTTGCGCTTCGGGGCGTTTCCTGTCGCGGGCGCCAGGCCTACCCACACAAGTGAGGTATCATTTTTATCAGGAGACTTGGCGGAACGCTGAGTGGAAGGAAATTTGTGGCTCCTCTCAGATTCCAGAACTTTCTGCCACAGAAATGTGAGGAACATGTGTTTTTTTAGCCAAATTTTGAGGTTTTCAAAGGATTTTGGGTAACAGAACCTGGTCCGAGCCCCACAAGTCACCCCATCTTGGATTCCCCTAGGTCTCTAGTTTTCAGAAATGCACAGGTTTGGTAGGTTTCCCTAGGTGCCGGCTGAGCTAGAGGCCAAAATCTACAGGTAGGCACTTTGCAAAAATCACCTTTGTTTTCTTTCAAAAAATTGGATGTGTCCACGTTGCGCTTTGGGGCGTTTCCTGTCGCGGGCGCCAGGCCTACCCACACAAGTGAGGTATCATTTTTATCAGGAGACTTGGCGGAACGCTGAGTGGAAGGAAATTTGTGGCTCCTCTCAGATTCCAGAACTTTCTGCCACAGAAATGTGAGGAACATGTGTTTTTTTAGCCAAATTTTGAGGTTTTCAAAGGATTTTGGGTAACAGAACCTGGTCCGAGCCCCACAAGTAAACCCCATCTTGGATTCCCCTAGGTCTCTAGTTTTCAGAAATGCACAGGTTTGGTAGGTTTCCCTAGGTGCCGGCTGAGCTAGAGGCCAAAGTCTACAGGTAGGCACTTTGCAAAAATCACCTCTGTTTTCTTTCAAAAAATTGGATGTGTCCACGTTGCGCTTTGGGGCGTTTCCTGTCGCGGGCGCTAGGCCTACCCACACAAGTGAGGTATCATTTTATCGGGAGACTTGGGGGAACGCTGGGTGGAAGGAAATTTGTGGCTCCTCTCAGATTCCAGAACTTTCTGACACAGAAATGTGAGGAACATGTGTTTGTTTAGCCAAATTTTGAGGTTTGCAAAGGATTCTGGGTAACAGAACCTGGTCCGAGCCCCACAAGTCACCCCATCTTGGATTCCCCTAGGTCTCTAGTTTTCAGAAATGCACAGGTTTGGTAGGTTTCCCTAGGTGCCGGCTGAGCTAGGGGCCAAAATCTACAGGTAGGCACTTTGCAAAAATCACCTCTGTTTTCTTTAAAAAAATTGGATGTGTCCACGTTGAGCTTTGGGGCGTTTCCTGTCGCGGGCGCTAGGCCTACCGACACAAGTGAGGTATCATTTTTATCGAGAGACTTGGGGAAACGCTGAGTGGAAGGAAATTTGTGTCTCCTCTCAGATTCCAGAACTTTCTGTCGCAGAAATATGAGGAACATGTGTTTTTTTAACCAAATTTTGAGGTGTGCAAAGGATTCTGGGTAACAGAACCTGGTCCGAGCCCCACAAGTCACCCCATATTGGATTCCCCTTGGTCACTAGTTTTCAGAAATGCACAGGTTTGGTAGGTTTCCCTAGGTGCCGGCTGAGCTAGAGGCCAAAATCTACAGGTAGGCACTTTGCAAAAATCACCTCTGTTTTCTTTCAAAAAATTGGATGTGTCCACGTTGCGCTTTGGGGCGTTTCCTGTCGCGGGCGCTAGGCCTACCCACACAAGTGAGGTATCATTTTTATCGGGAGACTTGGGGGAACGCTGGGTGGAAGGACATTTGTGGCTCCTCTCAGATTCCAGAACTTTCTGCCACAGAAATGTGAGGAACATGTGTTTTTGTAGCCAAATTTTGAGGTTTGCAAAGGATTCTGGGTAACAGAACCTGGTCCGAGCCCCACAAGTCACCCCATCTTGGATTCCCGTAGGTCTCTAGTTTTCAGAAATGCACAGGTTTGGTAGGTTTCCCTAGGTGCCGGCTGAGCTAGAGGCCAAAATCTACAGGTAGGCACTTCGCAAAAATCACCTCTGTTTTCTTTCAAAAAATTGGATGTGTCCACGTTGAGCTTTGGGGCATTTCCTGTCGCGGGCGCTAGGCCTACCCACACAAGTGAGGTATCATTTTTATCGGGAGACTTGGGGAAACGCTGGGTGGAAGGAAATTTGTGTCTCCTCTCAGATTCCAGAACTTTCTGTCGCAGAAATATGAGGAACATGTGTTTTTTTAGCCTAATTTTGAGGTTTGCAAAGGATTCTGGGTAACAGAACCTGGTCCGAGCCCCCCATGTCACCCCATCTTGGATTCCCCTAGGTCTCTAGTTTTCAGAAATGCACAGGTTTGGTAGGTTTCCCTAGGTGCCGGCTGAGCTAGAGGCCAAAATCTACAGGTAGGCACTTTGCAAAAATCACCTCTGTTTTCTTTCAAAAAATTGGATGTGTCCACGTTGCGCTTTGGGGCGTTTCCTGTCGCGGGCGCTAGACCTACCCACACAAGTGAGGTATCATTTTTATCGGGAGACTTGGGGGAACGCTGGGTGGAAGGAAATTTGTGGCTGCTCTCAGATTCCAGAACTTTCTGCCACAGAAATGTGAGGAACATGTGTTTTTTTAGCAAAATTTTGAGGTTTGCAAAGGATTCTGGGTAACAGAACCTGGTCCGAGCCCCACAAGTCACCCCATCTTGGATTCCCCTTGGTCTCTAGTTTTCAGAAATGCACAGGTTTGGTAGGTTTCACTAGGTGCCGGCTGAGCTAGAGGTCAAAATCTACAGGTAGGCACTTTGCAAAAATCACCTCTGTTTTCTTTCAATAAATTGGATGTGTCCACGTTGCGCTTTGGGGCGTTTTCTGTCGCGGGCGCAAGGCCTACCCACACAAGTGAGGTATCATTTTTATCAGGAGACTTGGCGGAACGCTGGGTGGAAGGAAATTTGTGGCTCCTCTCAGATTCCAGAACTTTCTGCTATAGAAATGTGAGG
The DNA here is from genome assembly GCF_031143425.1 of Pleurodeles waltl. Classification (NCBI taxonomy): domain Eukaryota; kingdom Metazoa; phylum Chordata; class Amphibia; order Caudata; family Salamandridae; genus Pleurodeles; species Pleurodeles waltl. The sequence goes on from NC_090440.1 coordinate 245,763,435, forward strand.
AACATGTGTTTTTGTAGCCAAATTTTGAGGTTTGCAAAGGATTCTGGGTAACAGAACCTGGTCCGAGCCCCACAAGTCACCCCATCTTGGATTCCCCTTGGTTTCTCGTTTTCAGAAATGCACAGGTTTGGTAGGTTTCCCTAGGTGCCGGCTGAGCTAGAGGCCAAAAGCTACAGGTAGGCACTTTGCAAAAATCACCTCTGTTTTCTTTCAAAAAATTGGATGTGTCCACGTTGCGCTTTGGGGCGTTTCCTGTCACGGGCGCTAGGCCTACCCACACAAGTGAGGTATAATTTTTATCAGGAGACTTGGGGGAATGCTGGGTTGAAGGAAATTTGTGGCTCCTCTCAGATTCCAGAACTTTCTGCCACAGAAATGTGAGGAACAAGTGTTTTTTTAGCCAAATTTTGAGGTTTGCAAAGGATTCTGGGTAACAGAACCTGGTCTGAGCCCCACAAGTCACCCCATCTTGGATTCCCCTTGGTCTCTAGTTTTCAGAAATGCACAGGTTTGTTAAGTTTCCCTAGGTGTCGGCTGAGCTAGAGTCCAAAATCCACAGGTAGGCACTTTGCAAAAATCACCTCTGTTTTCTTTAAAAAAAATGGATGTGTCCACGTTGTGCTTTGGGGCATTTCCTGTCGCGGGCGCTAGGCCTACCCACACAAGTGAGGTATCATTTTTATCGGGAGACTTGGGGGAACGCTGGGTGGAAGGACATTTGTGGCTCCTTTCAGATTCCAGAACTTTCTGCCACAGAAATGTGAGGAACATGTGTTTTTGTAGCCAAATTTTGAGGTTTGCAAAGGATTCTGGGTAACAGAACCTGGTCCGAGCCGCACAAGTCACCCCATCTTGGATTCCCCTAGGTCTCTAGTTTTCAGAAATGCACAGGTTTGTTAGGTTTCCCTAGGTGCCGGCTGAGCTAGAGGCCAAAATCTACAGGTAGGCACTTTGCAAAAATCACCTCTGTTTTCTTTCAAAAAATTGGATGTGTCCACGTTGCGCTTTGGGGCGTTTCCTGTTGCGGGCGCTAGGCCTACCCACACAAGTGAGGTATCATTTTTATCGGGAGACTTGGGGGAACGCTGGGTGGAAGGACATTTGTGGCTCCTCTCAGATTCCAGAACTTTCTGCCACAGAAATGTGAGGAACATGTGTTTTTGTAGCCAAATTTTGAGGTTTGCAAAGGATTCTGGGTAACAGAACCTGGTCCGAGCCCCACAAGTCACTCCATCTTGGATTCCCCTAGGTCTCTAGTTTTCAGAAATGCACAGGTTTGGTAGGTTTCCCTAGGTGCCGGCTGAGCTAGAGGCCAAAATCTACAGGTAGGCACTTCGCAAAAATCACCTCTGTTTTCTTTCAAAAAATTGGATGTGTCCACGTTGAGCTTTGGGGCGTTTCCTGTCGCGGGCGCTAGGCCTACCCACACAAGTGAGGTATCATTTTTATCGGGAGACTTGGGGAAACGCTGGGTGGAAGGAAATTTGTGTCTCCTCTCAGATTCCAGAACTTTCTGTCGCAGAAATATGAGGAACATGTGTTTTTTTAGCCTAATTTTGAGGTTTGCAAAGGATTCTGGGTAACAGAACCTGGTCCGAGCCCCACAAGTCACCCCATCTTGGATTCCCCTAGGTCTCTAGTTTTCAGAAATGCACAGGTTTGGTAGGTTTCCCTAGGTGCCGGCTGAGCTAGAGGCCAAAATCTACAGGTAGGCACTTTGCAAAAATCACCTCTGTTTTCTTTCAAAAAATTGGATGTGTCCACGTTGCGCTTTGGGGCGTTTCCTGTCGCGGGCGCTAGACCTACCCACACAAGTGAGGTATCATTTTTATCGGGAGACTTGGGGGAACGCTGGGTGGAAGGAAATTTGTGGCTGCTCTCAGATTCCAGAACTTTCTGCCACAGAAATGTGAGGAACAAGTGTTTTTTTAGCCAAATTTTGAGGTTTGCAAAGGATTCTGGGTAACAGAACCTGGTCTGAGCCCCACAAGTCACCCCATCTTGGATTCCCCTAGGTCTCTAGTTTTCAGAAATGCACAGGTTTGTTAAGTTTCCCTAGGTGCCAGCTGAGCTAGAGTCCAAAATCTACAGGTAGGCACTTTGCAAAAATCACCTCTGTTTTCTTTCAAAAAAATGGATGTGTCCACGTTGCGCTTTGGGGCGTTTCCTGTCGCGGGCGCTAGGCCTACCCACACAAGTGAGGTATCATTTTTATCGGGAGACTTGGGGGAACGCTGGGTGGAAGGACATTTGTGGCTCCTCTGAGATTCCAGAACTTTCTGCCACAGAAATATGAGGAACATGTGTTTTTGTAGCCAAATTTTGAGGTTTGCAAAGGATTCTGGGTAACAGAACCTGGTCCGAGCCCCACAAGTCACCCCATCTTGGATTCCCCTAGGTCTCTAGTTTTCAGAAATGCACAGGTTTGGTAGGTTTCCCTAGGTGCCGGCTGAGCTAGAGGCCGAAATCTACAGGTAGGCACTTCGCAAAAATCACCTCTGTTTTCTTTCAAAAAATTGGATGTGTCCACGTTGAGCTTTGGGGCGTTTCCTGTCGCGGGCGCTAGGCCTACCCACACAAGTGAGGTATCATTTTTATCGGTAGACTTGGGGAAACGCTGGGTGGAAGGAAATTTGTGTCTACTCTCAGATTCCAGAACTTTCTGTCACAGAAATATGAGGAACAGGTGTTTTTTTAGCCAAATTTTGAGGTTTGCAAAGGATTCTGGGTAACAGAAACTGGTCCGAGCCACACAAGTCACCCCATCTTGGATTCCCCTAGGTCTCTAGTTTTCAGAAATGCACAGGTTTGGTAGCTTTCCCTAGGTGCCGGCTGAGCTAGAGTCCAAAATCTACAGGTAGGCACATTGCAAAAATCACCTCTGTTTTCTTTCAAAAAATTGGATGTGTCCACGTTGCGCTTCGGGGCGTTTCCTGTCGCGGGCGCCAGGCCTACCCACACAAGTGAGGTATCATTTTTATCAGGAGACTTGGCGGAACGCTGAGTGGAAGGAAATTTGTGGCTCCTCTCAGATTCCAGAACTTTCTGCCACAGAAATGTGAGGAACATGTGTTTTTTTAGCCAAATTTTGAGGTTTTCAAAGGATTTTGGGTAACAGAACCTGGTCCGAGCCCCACAAGTCACCCCATCTTGGATTCCCCTAGGTCTCTAGTTTTCAGAAATGCACAGGTTTGGTAGGTTTCCCTAGGTGCCGGCTGAGCTAGAGGCCAAAATCTACAGGTAGGCACTTTGCAAAAATCACCTTTGTTTTCTTTCAAAAAATTGGATGTGTCCACGTTGCGCTTTGGGGCGTTTCCTGTCGCGGGCGCCAGGCCTACCCACACAAGTGAGGTATCATTTTTATCAGGAGACTTGGCGGAACGCTGAGTGGAAGGAAATTTGTGGCTCCTCTCAGATTCCAGAACTTTCTGCCACAGAAATGTGAGGAACATGTGTTTTTTTAGCCAAATTTTGAGGTTTTCAAAGGATTTTGGGTAACAGAACCTGGTCCGAGCCCCACAAGTAAACCCCATCTTGGATTCCCCTAGGTCTCTAGTTTTCAGAAATGCACAGGTTTGGTAGGTTTCCCTAGGTGCCGGCTGAGCTAGAGGCCAAAGTCTACAGGTAGGCACTTTGCAAAAATCACCTCTGTTTTCTTTCAAAAAATTGGATGTGTCCACGTTGCGCTTTGGGGCGTTTCCTGTCGCGGGCGCTAGGCCTACCCACACAAGTGAGGTATCATTTTATCGGGAGACTTGGGGGAACGCTGGGTGGAAGGAAATTTGTGGCTCCTCTCAGATTCCAGAACTTTCTGACACAGAAATGTGAGGAACATGTGTTTGTTTAGCCAAATTTTGAGGTTTGCAAAGGATTCTGGGTAACAGAACCTGGTCCGAGCCCCACAAGTCACCCCATCTTGGATTCCCCTAGGTCTCTAGTTTTCAGAAATGCACAGGTTTGGTAGGTTTCCCTAGGTGCCGGCTGAGCTAGGGGCCAAAATCTACAGGTAGGCACTTTGCAAAAATCACCTCTGTTTTCTTTAAAAAAAGTTGGATGTGTCCACGTTGAGCTTTGGGGCGTTTCCTGTCGCGGGCGCTAGGCCTACCGACACAAGTGAGGTATCATTTTTATCGAGAGACTTGGGGAAACGCTGAGTGGAAGGAAATTTGTGTCTCCTCTCAGATTCCAGAACTTTCTGTCGCAGAAATATGAGGAACATGTGTTTTTTTAACCAAATATTGAGGTGTGCAAAGGATTCTGGGTAACAGAACCTGGTCCGAGCCCCACAAGTCACCCCATATTGGATTCCCCTAGGTCACTAGTTTTCAGAAATGCACAGGTTTGGTAGGTTTCCCTAGGTGCCGGCTGAGCTAGAGGCCAAAATCTACAGGTAGGCACTTTGCAAAAATCACCTCTGTTTTCTTTCAAAAAATTGGATGTGTCCACGTTGCGCTTTGGGGCGTTTCCTGTCGCGGGCGCTAGGCCTACCCACACAAGTGAGGTATCATTTTTATCGGGAGACTTGGGGGAACGCTGGGTGGAAGGACATTTGTGGCTCCTCTCAGATTCCAGAACTTTCTGCCACAGAAATGTGAGGAACATGTGTTTTTGTAGCCAAATTTTGAGGTTTGCAAAGGATTCTGGGTAACAGAACCTGGTCCGAGCCCCACAAGTCACCCCATCTTGGATTCCCGTAGGTCTCTAGTTTTCAGAAATGCACAGGTTTGGTAGGTTTCCCTAGGTGCCGGCTGAGCTAGAGGCCAAAATCTACAAGTAGGCACTTCGCAAAAATCACCTCTGTTTTCTTTCAAAAAATTGGATGTGTCCACGTTGAGCTTTGGGGCATTTCCTGTCGCGGGCGCTAGGCCTACCCACACAAGTGAGGTATCATTTTTATCGGGAGACTTGGGGAAACGCTGGGTGGAAGGAAATTTGTGTCTCCTCTCAGATTCCAGAACTTTCTGTCGCAGAAATATGAGGAACATGTGTTTTTTTAGCCTAATTTTGAGGTTTGCAAAGGATTCTGGGTAACAGAACCTGGTCCGAGCCCCCCATGTCACCCCATCTTGGATTCCCCTAGGTCTCTAGTTTTCAGAAATGCACAGGTTTGGTAGGTTTCCCTAGGTGCCGGCTGAGCTAGAGGCCAAAATCTACAGGTAGGCACTTTGCAAAAATCACCTCTGTTTTCTTTCAAAAAATTGGATGTGTCCACGTTGCGCTTTGGGGCGTTTCCTGTCGCGGGCGCTAGACCTACCCACACAAGTGAGGTATCATTTTTATCGGGAGACTTGGGGGAACGCTGGGTGGAAGGAAATTTGTGGCTGCTCTCAGATTCCAGAACTTTCTGCCACAGAAATGTGAGGAACATGTGTTTTTTTAGCAAAATTTTGAGGTTTGCAAAGGATTCTGGGTAACAGAACCTGGTCCGAGCCCCACAAGTCACCCCATCTTGGATTCCCCTTGGTCTCTAGTTTTCAGAAATGCACAGGTTTGGTAGGTTTCACTAGGTGCCGGCTGAGCTAGAGGTCAAAATCTACAGGTAGGCACTTTGCAAAAATCACCTCTGTTTTCTTTCAATAAATTGGATGTGTCCACGTTGCGCTTTGGGGCGTTTTCTGTCGCGGGCGCAAGGCCTACCCACACAAGTGAGGTATCATTTTTATCAGGAGACTTGGCGGAACGCTGGGTGGAAGGAAATTTGTGGCTCCTCTCAGATTCCAGAACTTTCTGCTATAGAAATGTGAGGAACATGTGTTTTTGTAGCCAAATTTTGAGGTTTGCAAAGGATTCTGGGTAACAGAACCTGGTCCGAGCCCCACAAGTCACCCCATCTTGGATTCCCCTTGGTTTCTCGTTTTCAGAAATGCACAGGTTTGGTAGGTTTCCCTAGGTGCCGGCTGAGCTAGAGGCCAAAAGCTACAGGTAGGCACTTTGCAAAAATCACCTCTGTTTTCTTTCAAAAAATTGGATGTGTCCACGTTGCGCTTTGGGGCGTTTCCTGTCACGGGCGCTAGGCCTACCCACACAAGTGAGGTATAATTTTTATCAGGAGACTTGGGGGAATGCTGGGTTGAAGGAAATTTGTGGCTCCTCTCAGATTCCAGAACTTTCTGCCACAGAAATGTGAGGAACAAGTGTTTTTTTAGCCAAATTTTGAGGTTTGCAAAGGATTCTGGGTAACAGAACCTGGTCTGAGCCCCACAAGTCACCCCATCTTGGATTCCCCTTGGTCTCTAGTTTTCAGAAATGCACAGGTTTGTTAAGTTTCCCTAGGTGTCGGCTGAGCTAGAGTCCAAAATCCACAGGTAGGCACTTTGCAAAAATCACCTCTGTTTTCTTTAAAAAAAATGGATGTGTCCACGTTGTGCTTTGGGGCATTTCCTGTCGCGGGCGCTAGGCCTACCCACACAAGTGAGGTATCATTTTTATCGGGAGACTTGGGGGAACGCTGGGTGGAAGGACATTTGTGGCTCCTTTCAGATTCCAGAACTTTCTGCCACAGAAATGTGAGGAACATGTGTTTTTGTAGCCAAATTTTGAGGTTTGCAAAGGATTCTGGGTAACAGAACCTGGTCCGAGCCCCACAAGTCACCCCATCTTGGATTCCCCTAGGTCTCTAGTTTTCAGAAATGCACAGGTTTGTTAGGTTTCCCTAGGTGCCGGCTGAGCTAGAGGCCAAAATCTACAGGTAGGCACTTTGCAAAAATCACCTCTGTTTTCTTTCAAAAAATTGGATGTGTCCACGTTGCGCTTTGGGGCGTTTCCTGTTGCGGGCGCTAGGCCTACCCACACAAGTGAGGTATCATTTTTATCGGGAGACTTGGGGGAACGCTGGGTGGAAGGAAATTTGTGGCTCCTCTCAGATTCCAGAACTTTCTGCCACAGAAATGTGAGGAACATGTGTTTTTGTAGCCAAATTTTGAGGTTTGCAAAGGATTCTGGGTAACAGAACCTGGTCCGAGCCCCACAAGTCACTCCATCTTGGATTCCCCTAGGTCTCTAGTTTCAGAAATGCACAGGTTTGGTAGGTTTCCCTAGGTGCCGGCTGAGCTAGAGGCCAAAATCTACAGGTAGGCACTTCGCAAAAATCACCTCTGTTTTCTTTCAAAAAATTGGATGTGTCCACGTTGAGCTTTGGGGCGTTTCCTGTCGCGGGCGCTAGGCCTACCCACACAAGTGAGGTATCATTTTTATCGGGAGACTTGGGGAAACGCTGGGTGGAAGGAAATTTGTGTCTCCTCTCAGATTCCAGAACTTTCTGTCGCAGAAATATGAGGAACATGTGTTTTTTTAGCCTAATTTTGAGGTTTGCAAAGGATTCTGGGTAACAGAACCTGGTCCGAGCCCCACAAGTCACCCCATCTTGGATTCCCCTAGGTCTCTAGTTTTCAGAAATGCACAGGTTTGGTAGGTTTCCCTAGGTGCCGGCTGAGCTAGAGGCCAAAATCTACAGGTAGGCACTTTGCAAAAATCACCTCTGTTTTCTTTCAAAAAATTGGATGTGTCCACGTTGCGCTTTGGGGCTTTTCCTGTCGCGGGCGCTAGACCTACCCACACAAGTGAGGTATCATTTTTATCGGGAGACTTGGGGGAACGCTGGGTGGAAGGAAATTTGTGGCTGCTCTCAGATTCCAGAACTTTCTGCCACAGAAATGTGAGGAACATGTGTTTTTTTAGCCAAATTTTGAGGTTTGCAAAGGATTCTGGGTAACAGAACCTGGTCCGAGCCCCACAAGTCACCCCATCTTGGATTCCCCTTGGTTTCTCGTTTTCAGAAATGCACAGGTTTGGTAGGTTTCCCTAGGTGCCGGCTGAGCTAGAGGCCAAAAGCTACAGGTAGGCACTTTGCAAAAATCACCTCTGTTTTCTTTAAAAAAATTGGATGTGTCCACGTTGAGCTTTGGGGCGTTTCCTGTCACGGGCGCTAGGCCTACCCACACAAGTGAGGTATAATTTTTATCAGGAGACTTGGGGGAACGCTGGGTTGAAGGAAATTTGTGGCTCCTCTCAGATTCCAGAACTTTCTGCCACAGAAATGTGAGGAACAAGTGTTTTTTTAGCCAAATTTTGAGGTTTGCAAAGGATTCTGGGTAACAGACCCTGGTCTGAGCCCCACAAGTCACCCCATCTTGGATTCCCCTAGGTCTCTAGTTTTCAGAAATGCACAGGTTTGTTAAGTTTCCCTAGGTGCCAGCTGAGCTAGAGTCCAAAATCTACAGGTAGGCACTTTGCAAAAATCACCTCTGTTTTCTTTCAAAAAAATGGATGTGTCCACGTTGCGCTTTGGGGCGTTTCCTGTCGCGGGCGCTAGGCCTACCCACACAAGTGAGGTATCATTTTTATCGGGAGACTTGGGGGAACGCTGGGTGGAAGGACATTTGTGGCTCCTCTCAGATTCCAGAACTTTCTGCCACAGAAATGTGAGGAACATGTGTTTTTGTAGCCAAATTTTGAGGTTTGCAAAGGATTCTGGGTAACAGAACCTGGTCCGAGCCCCACAAGTCACCCCATCTTGGATTCCCCTAGGTCTCTAGTTTTCAGAAATGCACAGGTTTGGTAGGTTTCCCTAGGTGCCGGCTGAGCTAGAGGCCGAAATCTACAGGTAGGCACTTCGCAAAAATCACCTCTGTTTTCTTTCAAAAAATTGGATGTGTCCACGTTGAGCTTTGGGGCGTCTCCTGTCGCGGGCGCTAGGCCTACCCACACAAGTGAGGTATCATTTTTATCGGTAGACTTGGGGAAACGCTGGGTGGAAGGAAATTTGTGTCTCCTCTCAGATTCCAGAACTTTCTGTCGCAGAAATATGAGGAACAGGTGTTTTTTTAGCCAAATTTTGAGGTTTGCAAAGGATTCTGGGTAACAGAAACTGGTCCGAGCCACACAAGTCACCCCATCTTGGATTCCCCTAGGTCTCTAGTTTTCAGAAATGCACAGGTTTGGTAGGTTTCCCTAGGTGCCGGCTGAGCTAGAGTCCAAAATCTACAGGTAGGCACTTTGCAAAAATCACCTCTGTTTTCTTTCAAAAAATTGGATGTGTCCACGTTGCGCTTTGGGGCGTTTCCTGTCGCGGGCGCTAGACCTACCCACACAAGTGAGGTATCATTTTTATCGGGAGACTTGGGGGAACGCTGGGTGGAAGGAAATTTGTGGCTGCTCTCAGATTCCAGAACTTTCTGCCACAGAAATGTGAGGAACATGTGTTTTTTTAGCCAAATTTTGAGGTTTGCAAAGGATTCTGGGTAACAGAACCTGGTCCGAGCCCCACAAGTCACCCCATCTTGGATTCCCCTTGGTTTCTCGTTTTCAGAAATGCACAGGTTTGGTAGGTTTCCCTAGGTGCCGGCTGAGCTAGAGGCCAAAAGCTACAGGTAGGCACTTTGCAAAAATCACCTCTGTTTTCTTTAAAAAAATTGGATGTGTCCACGTTGAGCTTTGGGGCGTTTCCTGTCACGGGCGCTAGGCCTACCCACACAAGTGAGGTATAATTTTTATCAGGAGACTTGGGGGAACGCTGGGTTGAAGGAAATTTGTGGCTCCTCTCAGATTCCAGAACTTTCTGACACAGAAATGTGAGGAACATGTGTTTGTTTAGCCAAATTTTGAGGTTTGCAAAGGATTCTGGGTAACAGAACCTGGTCCGAGCCCCACAAGTCACCCCATCTTGGATTCCCCTAGGTCTCTAGTTTTCAGAAATGCACAGGTTTGGTAGGTTTCCCTAGGTGCCGGCTGAGCTAGGGGCCAAAATCTACAGGTAGGCACTTTGCAAAAATCACCTCTGTTTTCTTTAAAAAAATTGGATGTGTCCACGTTGAGCTTTGGGGCGTTTCCTGTCGCGGGTGCTAGGCCTACCCACACAAGTGAGGTATCATTTTTATCGAGAGACTTGGGGAAACGCTGAGTGGAAGGAAATTTGTGTCTCCTCTCAGATTCCAGAACTTTCTGTCGCAGAAATATGAGGAACATGTGTTTTTTTAACCAAATTTTGAGGTTTGCAAAGGATTCTGGGTAACAGAACCTGGTCCGAGCCCCACAAGTCACCCCATATTGGATTCCCCTAGGTCTCTAGTTTTCAGAAATGCACAGGTTTGGTAGGTTTCCCTAGGTGCCGGCTGAGCTAGAGTCCAAAATCTACAGGTAGGCACTTTGCAAAAATGCCCTCTGTTTTCTTTCAAAAAATTGGATGTGTCCACGTTGCGCTTTGGGGCGTTTCCTGTCGTGGGCGCTAGACCTACCCACACAAGTGAGGTATCATTTTTATCGGGAGACTTGGGGGAACGCTGGGTGGAAGGAAATTTGTGGCTGCTCTCAGATTCCAGAACTTTCTGCCACAGAAATGTGAGGAACATGTGTTTTTTTAGCCAAATTTTGAGGTTTGCAAAGGATTCTGGGTAACAGAACCTGGTCCGAGCCCCACAAGTCACCCCATCTTGGATTCCCCTTGGTTTCTCGTTTTCAGAAATGCACAGGTTTGGTAGGTTTCCCTAGGTGCCGGCTGAGCTAGAGGCCAAAAGCTACAGGTAGGCACTTTGCAAAAATCACCTCTGTTTTCTTTAAAAAAATTGGATGTGTCCACGTTGAGCTTTGGGGCGTTTCCTGTCACGGGCGCTAGGCCTACCCACACAAGTGAGGTATAATTTTTATCAGGAGACTTGGGGGAACGCTGGGTTGAAGGAAATTTGTGGCTCCTCTCAGATTCCAGAACTTTCTGACACAGAAATGTGAGGAACATGTGTTTGTTTAGCCAAATTTTGAGGTTTGCAAAGGATTCTGGGTAACAGAACCTGGTCCGAGCCCCACAAGTCACCCCATCTTGGATTCCCCTAGGTCTCTAGTTTTCAGAAATGCACAGGTTTGGTAGGTTTCCCTAGGTGCCGGCTGAGCTAGGGGCCAAAATCTACAGGTAGGCACTTTGCAAAAATCACCTCTGTTTTCTTTAAAAAAATTGGATGTGTCCACGTTGAGCTTTGGGGCGTTTCCTGTCGCGGGTGCTAGGCCTACCCACACAAGTGAGGTATCATTTTTATCGAGAGACTTGGGGAAACGCTGAGTGGAAGGAAATTTGTGTCTCCTCTCAGATTCCAGAACTTTCTGTCGCAGAAATATGAGGAACATGTGTTTTTTTAACCAAATTTTGAGGTTTGCAAAGGATTCTGGGTAACAGAACCTGGTCCGAGCCCCACAAGTCACCCCATATTGGATTCCCCTAGGTCTCTAGTTTTCAGAAATGCACAGGTTTGGTAGCTTTCCCTAGGTGCCGGCTGAGCTAGAGGCCAAAATCTACAGGTAGGCACTTTGCAAAAATCACCTCTGTTTTCTTTCAAAAAATTGGATGTGTCCACGTTGCGCTTTGGGGCTTTTCCTGTCGCGGGCGCCAGGCCTACCCACACAAGTGAGGTATCATTTTTATCAGGAGACTTGGCGGAACGCTGAGTGAAAGGAAATTTGTGGCTCCTCTCAGATTCCAGAACTTTCTGCCACAGAAATGTGAGGAACATTTGTTTTTTTAGCCAAATTTTGAGGTTTTCAAAGGATTTTGGGTAACAGAACCTGGTCCGAGCCCCACAAGTCACCCCATCTTGGATTCCCCTAGGTCTCTAGTTTTCAGAAATGCACAGGTTTGGTAGGTTTCCCTAGGTGCCGGCTGAGCTAGAGGCCAAAATCTACAGGTAGGCACTTTGCAAAAATCACCTCTGTTTTCTTTCAAAAAATTGGATTTGTCCACGTTGCGCTTTGGGGCGTTTCCTGTCGCGGGCGCCAGGCCTACCCACACAAGTGAGGTATCATTTTTATCAGGAGACTTGGCGGAACGCTGAGTGGAAGGAAATTTGTGGCTCCTCTCAGATTCCAGAACTTTCTGCCACAGAAATGTGAGGAACATGTGTTTTTTTAGCCAAATTTTGAGGTTTTCAAAGGATTTTGGGTAACAGAACCTGGTCCGAGCCCCACAAGTCACCCCATCTTGGATTCCCCTAGGTCTCTAGTTTTCAGAAATGCACAGGTTTGGTAGGTTTCCCTAGGTGCCGGCTGAGCTAGGGGCCAAAATCTACAGGTAGGCACTTTGCAAAAATCACCTCTGTTTTCTTTAAAAAAATTGGATGTGTCCACGTTGAGCTTTGGGGCGTTTCCTGTCGCGGGTGCTAGGCCTACCCACACAAGTGAGGTATCATTTTTATCGAGAGACTTGGGGAAACGCTGAGTGGAAGGAAATTTGTGTCTCCTCTCAGATTCCAGAACTTTCTGTCGCAGAAATATGAGGAACATGTGTTTTTTTAACCAAATTTTGAGGTTTGCAAAGGATTCTGGGTAACAGAACCTGGTCCGAGCCCCACAAGTCACCCCATATTGGATTCCCCTAGGTCTCTAGTTTTCAGAAATGCACAGGTTTGGTAGGTTTCCCTAGGTGCCGGCTGAGCTAGAGGCCAAAATCTACAGGTAGGCACTTTGCAAAAATCACCTCTGTTTTCTTTCAAAAAATTGGATGTGTCCACGTTGCGCTTTGGGGCGTTTCCTGTCGCGGGCGCTAGGCCTACCCACACAAGTGAGGTATCATTTTTATCGGGAGACTTGGGGGAACGCTGGGTGGAAGGACATTTGTGGCTCCTCTCAGATTCCAGAACTTTCTGCCACAGAAATGTGAGGAACATGTGTTTTTGTAGCCAAATTTTGAGGTTTGCAAAGGATTCTGGGTAACAGAACCTGGTCCGAGCCCCACAAGTCACTCCATCTTGGATTCCCCTAGGTCTCTAGTTTTCAGAAATGCACAGGTTTGGTAGGTTTCCCTAGGTGCCGGCTGAGCTAGAGGCCAAAATCTACAGGTAGGCACTTCGCAAAAATCACCTCTGTTTTCTTTCAAAAAATTGGATGTGTCCACGTTGAGCTTTGGGGCGTTTCCTGTCGCGGGCGCTAGGCCTACCCACACAAGTGAGGTATCATTTTTATCGGGAGACTTGGGGAAACGCTGGGTGGAAGGAAATTTGTGTCTCCTCTCAGATTCCAGAACTTTCTGTCGCAGAAATATGAGGAACATGTGTTTTTTTAGCCTAATTTTGAGGTTTGCAAAGGATTCTGGGTAACAGAACCTGGTCCGAGCCCCACAAGTCACCCCATCTTGGATTCCCCTAGGTCTCTAGTTTTCAGAAATGCAAAGGTTTGGTAGGTTTCCCTAGGTGCCGGCTGAGCTAGAGGCCAAAATCTACAGGTAGGCACTTTGCAAAAATCACCTCTGTTTTCTTTCAAAAAATTGGATGTGTCCACGTTGCGCTTTGGGGCGTTTCCTGTCGCGGGCGCTAGACCTACCCACACAAGTGAGGTATCATTTTTATCGGGAGACTTGGGGGAACGCTGGGTGGAAGGAAATTTGTGGCTGCTCTCAGATTCCAGAACTTTCTGCCACAGAAATGTGAGGAACATGTGTTTTTTTAGCCAAATTTTGAGGTTTGCAAAGGATTCTGGGTAACAGAACCTGGTCCGAGCCCCACAAGTCACCCCATCTTGGATTCCCCTTGGTTTCTCGTTTTCAGAAATGCACAGGTTTGGTAGGTTTCCCTAGGTGCCGGCTGAGCTAGAGGCCAAAAGCTACAGGTAGGCACTTTGCAAAAATCACCTCTGTTTTCTTTAAAAAAATTGGATGTGTCCACGTTGAGCTTTGGGGCGTTTCCTGTCACGGGCGCTAGGCCTACCCACACAAGTGAGGTATAATTTTTATCAGGAGACTTGGGGGAACGCTGGGTTGAAGGAAATTTGTGGCTCCTCTCAGATTCCAGAACTTTCTGCCACAGAAATGTGAGGAACAAGTGTTTTTTTAGCCAAATTTTGAGGTTTGCAAAGGATTCTGGGTAACAGAACCTGGTCTGAGCCCCACAAGTCACCCCATCTTGGATTCCCCTAGGTCTCTAGTTTTCAGAAATGCACAGGTTTGTTAAGTTTCCCTAGGTGCCAGCTGAGCTAGAGTCCAAAATCTACAGGTAGGCACTTTGCAAAAATCACCTCTGTTTTCTTTCAAAAAAATGGATGTGTCCACGTTGCGCTTTGGGGCGTTTCCTGTCGCCGGCGCTAGGCCTACCCACACAAGTGAGGTAACATTTTTATCGGGAGACTTGGGGGAACGCTGGGTGGAAGGACATTTGTGGCTCCTCTCAGATTCCAGAACTTTCTGCCACAGAAATGTGAGGAACATGTGTTTTTGTAGCCAAATTTTGAGGTTTGCAAAGGATTCTGGGTAACAGAACCTGGTCCGAGCCCCACAAGTCACCCCATCTTGGATTCCCCTAGGTCTCTAGTTTTCAGAAATGCACAGGTTTGGTAGGTTTCCCTAGGTGCCGGCTGAGCTAGAGGCCGAAATCTACAGGTAGGCACTTCGCAAAAATCACCTCTGTTTTCTTTAAAAAAATTGGATGTGTCAACGTTGAGCTTTGGGGCGTTTCCTGTCGCGGGCGCTAGGCCTACCCACACAAGTGAGGTATCATTTTTATCGGGAGACTTGGGGAAACGCTGGGTGGAAGGAAATTTGTGTCTCCTCTCAGATTCCAGAACTTTCTGTTGCAAAAATATGAGGAACATGTGTTTTTTTATCCAAATTTTGAGGTTTGCAAAGGATTCTGGGTAACAGAAACTGGTCCGAGCCCCACAAGTCACCCCATCTTGGATTCCTCTAGGTCTCTAGTTTTCAGAAATGCACAGGTTTGGTAGGTTTCCCTAGGTGCCGGCTGAGCTAGAGGCCTAAAGCTACAGGTAGGCACTTTGCAAAAATCACCTCTGTTTTCTTTAAAAAAATTGGATGTGTCCACGTTGAGCTTTGGGGCGTTTCCTGTCACGGGCGCTAGGCCTACCCACACAAGTGAGGTATAATTTTTATCAGGAGACTTGGGGGAACGCTGGGTTGAAGGAAATTTGTGGCTCCTCTCAGATTCCAGAACTTTCTGCCACAGAAATGTGAGGAACAAGTGTTTTTGTAGCCAAATTTTGAGGTTTGCAAAGGATTCTGGGTAACAGAACCTGGTCCGAGCCCCACAAGTCACTCCATCTTGGATTCCCCTAGGTCTCTAGTTTTCAGAAATGCACAGGTTTGGTAGGTTTCCCTAGGTGCCGGCTGAGCTAGAGGCCAAAATCTACAGGTAGGCACTTCGCAAAAATCACCTCTGTTTTCTTTCAAAAAATTGGATGTGTCCACGTTGAGCTTTGGGGCGTTTCCTGTCGCGGGCGCTAGGCCTACCCACACAAGTGAGGTATCATTTTTATCGGGAGACTTGGGGAAACGCTGGGTGGAAGGAAATTTGTGTCTCCTCTCAGATTCCAGAACTTTCTGTCGCAGAAATATGAGGAACATGTGTTTTTTTAGGCTAATTTTGAGGTTTGCAAAGGATTCTGGGTAACAGAACCTGGTCCGAGCCCCACAAGTCACCCCATCTTGGATTCCCCTAGGTCTCTAGTTTTCAGAAATGCACAGGTTTGGTAGGTTTCCCTAGGTGCCGGCTGAGCTAGAGGCCAAAATCTACAGGTAGGCACTTTGCAAAAATCACCTCTGTTTTCTTTCAAAAAATTGGATGTGTCCACGTTGCGCTTTGGGGCGTTTCCTGTCGCGGGCGCTAGACCTACCCACACAAGTGAGGTATCATTTTTATCGGGAGACTTGGGGGAACGCTGGGTGGAAGGAAATTTGTGGCTGCTCTCAGATTCCAGAACTTTCTGCCACAGAAATGTGAGGAACATGTGTTTTTTTAGCCAAATTTTGAGGTTTGCAAAGGATTCTGGGTAACAGAACCTGGTCCGAGCCCCACAAGTCACCCCATCTTGGATTCCCCTTGGTTTCTCGTTTTCAGAAATGCACAGGTTTGGTAGGTTTCCCTAGGTGCCGGCTGAGCTAGAGGCCAAAAGCTACAGGTAGGCACTTTGCAAAAATCACCTCTGTTTTCTTTAAAAAAATTGGATGTGTCCACGTTGAGCTTTGGGGCGTTTCCTGTCACGGGCGCTAGGCCTACCCACACAAGTGAGGTATAATTTTTATCAGGAGACTTGGGGGAACGCTGGGATGAAGGAAATTTGTGGCTCCTCTCAGATTCCAGAACTTTCTGCCACAGAAATGTGAGGAACAAGTGTTTTTTTAGCCAAATTTTGAGGTTTGCAAAGGATTCTGGGTAACAGAACCTGGTCTGAGCCCCACAAGTCACCCCATCTTGGATTCCCCTAGGTCTCTAGTTTTCAGAAATGCACAGGTTTGTTAAGTTTCCCTAGGTGCCAGCTGAGCTAGAGTCCAAAATCTACAGGTAGGCACTTTGCAAAAATCACCTCTGTTTTCTTTCAAAAAAATGGATGTGTCCACGTTGCGCTTTGGGGCGTTTCCTGTCGCGGGCGCTAGGCCTACCCACACAAGTGAGGTATCATTTTTATCGGGAGACTTGGGGGAACGCTGGGTGGAAGGACATTTGTGGCTCCTCTCAGATTCCAGAACTTTCTGCCACAGAAATGTGAGGAACATGTGTTTTTGTAGCCAAATTTTGAGGTTTGCAAAGGATTCTGGGTAACAGAACCTGGTCCGAGCCCCACAAGTCACCCCATCTTGGATTCCCCTAGGTCTCTAGTTTTCAGAAATGCACAGGTTTGGTAGGTTTCCCTAGGTGCCGGCTGAGCTAGAGGCCGAAATCTACAGGTAGGCACTTCGCAAAAATCACCTCTGTTTTCTTTCAAAAAATTGGATGTGTCCACGTTGAGCTTTGGGGCGTCTCCTGTCGCGGGCGCTAGGCCTACCCACACAAGTGAGGTATCATTTTTATCGGTAGACTTGGGGAAACGCTGGGTGGAAGGAAATTTGTGTCTCCTCTCAGATTCCAGAACTTTCTGTCGCAGAAATATGAGGAACAGGAGTTTTTTTAGCCTAATTTTGAGGTTTGCAAAGGATTCTGGGTAACAGAAACTGGTCCGAGCCACACAAGTCACCCCATCTTGGATTCCCCTAGGTCTCTAGTTTTCAGAAATGCACAGGTTTGGTAGGTTTCCCTAGGTGCCGGCTGAGCTAGAGTCCAAAATCTACAGTTAGGCACTTTGCAAAAATCACCTCTGTTTTCTTTCAAAAAATTGGATGTGTCCACGTTGCGCTTTGGGGCGTTTCCTGTCGCGGGCGCTAGACCTACCCACACAAGTGAGGTATCATTTTTATCGGGAGACTTGGGGGAACGCTGGGTGGAAGGAAATTTGTGGCTGCTCTCAGATTCCAGAACTTTCTGCCACAGAAATGTGAGGAACATGTGTTTTTTTAGCCAAATTTTGAGGTTTGCAAAGGATTCTGGGTAACAGAACCTGGTCCGAGCCCCACAAGTCACCCCATCTTGGATTCCCCTTGGTTTCTCGTTTTCAGAAATGCACAGGTTTGGTAGGTTTCCCTAGGTGCCGGCTGAGCTAGAGGCCAAAAGCTACAGGTAGGCACTTTGCAAAAATCACCTCTGTTTTCTTTAAAAAAATTGGATGTGTCCACGTTGAGCTTTGGGGCGTTTCCTGTCACGGGCGCTAGGCCTACCCACACAAGTGAGGTATAATTTTTATCAGGAGACTTGGGGAACGCTGGGTTGAAGGAAATTTGTGGCTCCTCTCAGATTCCAGAACTTTCTGCCACAGAAATGTGAGGAACAAGTGTTTTTTTAGCCAAATTTTGAGGTTTGCAAAGGATTCTGGGTAACAGAACCTGGTCTGAGCCCCACAAGTCACCCCATCTTGGATTCCCCTAGGTCTCTAGTTTTCAGAAATGCACAGGTTTGTTAAGTTTCCCTAGGTGCCAGCTGAGCTAGAGTCCAAAATCTACAGGTAGGCACTTTGCAAAAATCACCTCTGTTTTCTTTCAAAAAAATGGATGTGTCCACGTTGCGCTTTGGGGCGTTTCCTGTTGCGGGCGCTAGGCCTACCCACACAAGTGAGGTATCATTTTTATCGGGAGACTTGGGGGAACGCTGGGTGGAAGGACATTTGTGGCTCCTCTCAGATTCCAGAACTTTCTGCCACAGAAATGTGAGGAACATGTGTTTTTGTAGCCAAATTTTGAGGTTTGCAAAGGATTCTGGGTAACAGAACCTGGTCCGAGCCCCACAAGTCACCCCATCTTGGATTCCCCTAGGTCTCTAGTTTTCAGAAAAGCACAGGTTTGGTAGGTTTCCCTAGGTGCCGGCTGAGCTAGAGGCCGAAATCTACAGGTAGGCACTTCGCAAAAATCACCTCTGTTTTCTTTCAAAAAATTGGATGTGTCCACGTTGAGCTTTGGGGCGTTTCCTGTCGCGGGCGCTAGGCCTACCCACACAAGTGAGGTATCATTTTTATCGGTAGACTTGGGGAAACGCTGGGTGGAAGGAAATTTGTGTCTCCTCTCAGATTCCAGAACTTTCTGTCGCAGAAATATGAGGAACAGGTGTTTTTTTAGCCAAATTTTGAGGTTTGCAAAGGATTCTGGGTAACAGAAACTGGTCCGAGCCACACAAGTCACCCCATCTTGGATTCCCCTAGGTCTCTAGTTTTCAGAAATGCACAGGTTTGGTAGGTTTCCCTAGGTGCCGGCTGAGCTAGAGTCCAAAATCTACAGGTAGGCACTTTGCAAAAATCACCTCTGTTTTCTTTCAAAAAATTGGATGTGTCCACGTTGCGCTTCGGGGCGTTTCTGTCGCGGGCGCCAGGCCTACCCACACAAGTGAGGTATCATTTTTATCAGGAGACTTGGCGGAACGCTGAGTGGAAGGAAATTTGTGGCTCCTCTCAGATTCCAGAACTTTCTGCCACAGAAATGTGAGGAACATGTGTTTTTTTAGCCAAATTTTGAGGTTTTCAAAGGATTTTGGGTAACAGAACCTGGTCCGAGCCCCACAAGTCACCCCATCTTGGATTCCCCTAGGTCTCTAGTTTTCAGAAATGCACAGGTTTGGTAGGTTTCCCTAGGTGCCGGCTGAGCTAGGGGCCAAAATCTACAGGTAGGCACTTTGCAAAAAATCACCTCTGTTTTCTTTAAAAAAATTGGATGTGTCCACGTTGAGCTTTGGGGCGTTTCCTGTCGCGGGCGCTAGGCCTACCCACACAAGTGAGGTATCATTTTTATCGAGAGACTTGGGGAAATGCTGAGTGGAAGGAAATTTGTGTCTCCTCTCAGATTCCAGAACTTTCTGTCGCAGAAATATGAGGAACATGTGTTTTTTTAACCAAATTTTGAGGTGTGCAAAGGATTCTGGGTAACAGAACCTGGTCCGAGCCCCACAAGTCACCCCATATTGGATTCCCCTAGGTCACTAGTTTTCAGAAATGCACAGGTTTGGTAGGTTTCCCTAGGTGCCGGCTGAGCTAGAGGCCAAAATCTACAGGTAGGCACTTTGCAAAAATCACCTCTGTTTTCTTTCAAAAAATTGGATGTGTCCACGTTGCGCTTTGGGGCGTTTCCTGTCGCGGGCGCTAGGCCTACCCACACAAGTGAGGTATCATTTTTATCAGGAGACTTGGCGGAACGCTGGGTGGAAGGAAATTTGTGGCTCCTCTCAGATTCCAGAACTTTCTGCTATAGAAATGTGAGGAACATGTGTTTTTTTAGCCAAATTTTGAGGTTTGCAAAGGATTCTGGGTAACAGAACCTGGTCCGAGCCCCATAAGTCACCCCATCTTGGATTCCCCTTGGTTTCTCGTTTTCAGAAATGCACAGGTTTGGTAGGTTTCCCTAGGTGCCGGCTGAGCTAGAGGCCAAAAGCTACAGGTAGGCACTTTGCAAAAATCACCTCTGTTTTCTTTCAAAAAATTGGATGTGTCCACGTTGCGCTTTGGGGCGTTTCCTGTCACGGGCGCTAGGCCTACCCACACAAGTGAGGTATAATTTTTATCAGGAGACTTGGGGGAATGCTGGGTTGAAGGAAATTTGTGGCTCCTCTCAGATTCCAGAACTTTCTGCCACAGAAATGTGAGGAACAAGTGTTTTTTTAGCCAAATTTTGAGGTTTGCAAAGGATTCTGGGTAACAGAACCTGGTCTGAGCCCCACAAGTCACCCCATCTTGGATTCCCCTTGGTCTCTAGTTTTCAGAAATGCACAGGTTTGTTAAGTTTCCCTAGGTGTCGTCTGAGCTAGAGTCCAAAATCTACAGGTAGGCACTTTGCAAAAATCACCTCTGTTTTCTTTAAAAAAAATGGATGTGTCCACGTTGTGCTTTGGGGCGTTTCCTGTCGCGGGCGCTAGGCCTACCCACACAAGTGAGGTATCATTTTTATCGGGAGACTTGGGGGAACGCTGGGTGGAAGGACATTTGTGGCTCCTTTCAGATTCCAGAACTTTCTGCCACAGAAATGTGAGGAACATGTGTTTTTGTAGCCAAATTTTGAGGTTTGCAAAGGATTCTGGGTAACAGAACCTGGTCCGAGCCCCACAAGTCACCCCATCTTGGATTCCCCTAGGTCTCTAGTTTTCAGAAATGCACAGGTTTGGTAGGTTTCCCTAGGTGCCGGCTGAGCTAGAGGCCGAAATCTACAGGTAGGCACTTCTCAAAAATCACCTCTGTTTTCTTTCAAAAAATTGGATGTGTCCACGTTGAGCTTTGGGGCGTTTCCTGTCGCGGGCGTTAGGCCTACCCACACAAGTGAGGTATCATTTTTATCGGGAGACTTGGAGAAACGCTGGGTGGAAGGAAATTTGTGTCTCCTGTCAGATTCCAGAACTTTCTGTCGCAGAAATATGAGGAACATGTGTTTTTTTAGCCACATTTTGAGGTTTGCAAAGGATTCTGGGTAACAGAAACTGGTCCGCGCCCCACAAGTCACCCCATCTTGGATTCCCCTAGGTCTCTAGTTTTCAGAAATGCACAGGTTTGGTAGGTTTCCCTAGGTGCCGGCTGAGCTAGAGTCCAAAATCTACAGGTAGGCACTTTGCAAAAATCACCTCTGTTTTCTTTCAAAAAATTGGATGTGTCCACGTTGCGCTTCGGGGCGTTTCCTGTCGCGGGCGCCAGGCCTACCCACACAAGTGAGGTATCTTTTTTATCAGGAGACTTGGCGGAACGCTGAGTGGAAGAAAATTTGTGGCTCCTCTCAGATTCCAGAACTTTCTGCCACAGAAATGTGAGGAACATGTGTTTTTTTAGCCAAATTTTGAGGTTTTCAAAGGATTTTGGGTAACAGAACCTGGTCCGAGCCCCACAAGTCACCCCATCTTGGATTCCCCTAGGTCTCTAGTTTTCAGAAATGCACAGGTTTGGTAGGTTTCCCTAGGTGCCGGCTGAGCTAGAGGCCAAAATCTACAGGTAGGCACTTTGCAAAAATCACCTCTGTTTTCTTTCAAAAAATTGGATGTGTCCACGTTGCGCTTTGGGGCGTTTCCTGTCGCGGGCGCTAGGCCTACCCACACAAGTGAGGTATCATTTTATCGGGAGACTTGGGGGAACGCTGGGTGGAAGGAAATTTGTGGCTCCTCTCAGATTCCAGAACTTTCTGACACAGAAATGTGAGGAACATGTGTTTGTTTAGCCAAATTTTGAGGTTTGCAAAGGATTCTGGGTAACAGAACCTGGTCCGAGCCCCACAAGTCACCCCATCTTGGATTCCCCTAGGTCTCTAGTTTTCAGAAATGCACAGGTTTGGTAGGTTTCCCTAGGTGCCGGCTGAGCTAGGGGCCAAAATCTACAGGTAGGCACTTTGCAAAAATCACCTCTGTTTTCTTTCAAAAAATTGGATGTGTCCACGTTGAGCTTTGGGGCGTTTCCTGTCGCGGGCGCTAGGCCTACCCACACAAGTGAGGTATCATTTTTATCGAGAGACTTGGGGAAACGCTGAGTGGAAGGAAATTTGTGTCTCCTCTCAGATTCCAGAACTTTCTGTCGCAGAAATATGAGGAACATGTGTTTTTTTAACCAAATTTTGAGGTTTGCAAAGGATTCTGGGTAACAGAACCTGGTCCGAGCCCCACAAGTCACCCCATATTGGATTCCCCTAGGTCTCTAGTTTTCAGAAATGCACAGGTTTGGTACGTTTCCCTAGGTGCCGGCTGAGCTAGAGGCCAAAATCTACAGGTAGGCACTTTGCAAAAATCACCTCTGTTTTCTTTAAAAAAATTGGATGTGTCAACGTTGAGCTTTGGGGCGTTTCCTGTCGCGGGCGCTAGGCCTACCCACACAAGTGAGGTATCATTTTTATCGGGAGACTTGGGGAAACGCTGGGTGGAAGGAAATTTGTGTCTCCTCTCAGATTCCAGAACTTTCTGTTGCAAAAATATGAGGAACATGTGTTTTTTTATCCAAATTTTGAGGTTTGCAAAGGATTCTGGGTAACAGAAACTGGTCCGAGCCCCACAAGTCACCCCATCTTGGATTCCCCTAGGTCTCTAGTTTTCAGAAATGCACAGGTTTGGTAGGTTTCCCTAGGTGCCGGCTGAGCTAGAGGCCTAAAGCTACAGGTAGGCACTTTGCAAAAATCACCTCTGTTTTCTTTAAAAAAATTGGATGTGTCCACGTTGAGCTTTGGGGCGTTTCCTATCACGGGCGCTAGGCCTACCCACACAAGTGAGGTATAATTTTTATCAGGAGACTTGGGGGAACGCTGGGTTGAAGGAAATTTGTGGCTCCTCTCAGATTCCAGAACTTTCTGCCACAGAAATGTGAGGAACAAGTGTTTTTGTAGCCAAATTTTGAGGTTTGCAAAGGATTCTGGGTAACAGAACCTGGTCCGAGCCCCACAAGTCACTCCATCTTGGATTCCCCTAGGTCTCTAGTTTTCAGAAATGCACAGGTTTGGTAGGTTTCCCTAGGTGCCGGCTGAGCTAGAGGCCAAAATCTACAGGTAGGCACTTCGCAAAAATCACCTCTGTTTTCTTTCAAAAAATTGGATGTGTCCACGTTGAGCTTTGGGGCGTTTCCTGTCGCGGGCGCTAGGCCTACCCACACAAGTGAGGTATCATTTTTATCGGGAGACTTGGGGAAACGCTGGGTGGAAGGAAATTTGTGTCTCCTCTCAGATTCCAGAACTTTCTGTCGCAGAAATATGAGGAACATGTGTTTTTTTAGGCTAATTTTGAGGTTTGCAAAGGATTCTGGGTAACAGAACCTGGTCCGAGCCCCACAAGTCACCCCATCTTGGATTCCCCTAGGTCTCTAGTTTTCAGAAATGCACAGGTTTGGTAGGTTTCCCTAGGTGCCGGCTGAGCTAGAGGCCAAAATCTACAGGTAGGCACTTTGCAAAAATCACCTCTGTTTTCTTTCAAAAAATTGGATGTGTCCACGTTGCGCTTTGGGGCGTTTCCTGTCGCGGGCGCTAGACCTACCCACACAAGTGAGGTATCATTTTTATCGGGAGACTTGGGGGAACGCTGGGTGGAAGGAAATTTGTGGCTGCTCTCAGATTCCAGAACTTTCTGCCACAGAAATGTGAGGAACATGTGTTTTTTTAGCCAAATTTTGAGGTTTGCAAAGGATTCTGGGTAACAGAACCTGGTCCGAGCCCCACAAGTCACCCCATCTTGGATTCCCCTTGGTTTCTCGTTTTCAGAAATGCACAGGTTTGGTAGGTTTCCCTAGGTGCCGGCTGAGCTAGAGGCCAAAAGCTACAGGTAGGCACTTTGCAAAAATCACCTCTGTTTTCTTTAAAAAAATTGGATGTGTCCACGTTGAGCTTTGGGGCGTTTCCTGTCACGGGCGCTAGGCCTACCCACACAAGTGAGGTATAATTTTTATCAGGAGACTTGGGGGAACGCTGGGATGAAGGAAATTTGTGGCTCCTCTCAGATTCCAGAACTTTCTGCCACAGAAATGTGAGGAACAAGTGTTTTTTTAGCCAAATTTTGAGGTTTGCAAAGGATTCTGGGTAACAGAACCTGGTCTGAGCCCCACAAGTCACCCCATCTTGGATTCCCCTAGGTCTCTAGTTTTCAGAAATGCACAGGTTTGTTAAGTTTCCCTAGGTGCCAGCTGAGCTAGAGTCCAAAATCTACAGGTAGGCACTTTGCAAAAATCACCTCTGTTTTCTTTCAAAAAAATGGATGTGTCCACGTTGCGCTTTGGGGCGTTTCCTGTCGCGGGCGCTAGGCCTACCCACACAAGTGAGGTATCATTTTTATCGGGAGACTTGGGGGAACGCTGGGTGGAAGGACATTTGTGGCTCCTCTCAGATTCCAGAACTTTCTGCCACAGAAATGTGAGGAACATGTGTTTTTGTAGCCAAATTTTGAGGTTTGCAAAGGATTCTGGGTAACAGAACCTGGTCCGAGCCCCACAAGTCACCCCATCTTGGATTCCCCTAGGTCTCTAGTTTTCAGAAATGCACAGGTTTGGTAGGTTTCCCTAGGTGCCGGCTGAGCTAGAGGCCGAAATCTACAGGTAGGCACTTCGCAAAAATCACCTCTGTTTTCTTTCAAAAAATTGGATGTGTCCACGTTGAGCTTTGGGGCGTCTCCTGTCGCGGGCGCTAGGCCTACCCACACAAGTGAGGTATCATTTTTATCGGTAGACTTGGGGAAACGCTGGGTGGAAGGAAATTTGTGTCTCCTCTCAGATTCCAGAACTTTCTGTCGCAGAAATATGAGGAACAGGAGTTTTTTTAGCCTAATTTTGAGGTTTGCAAAGGATTCTGGGTAACAGAAACTGGTCCGAGCCACACAAGTCACCCCATCTTGGATTCCCCTAGGTCTCTAGTTTTCAGAAATGCACAGGTTTGGTAGGTTTCCCTAGGTGCCGGCTGAGCTAGAGTCCAAAATCTACAGTTAGGCACTTTGCAAAAATCACCTCTGTTTTCTTTCAAAAAATTGGATGTGTCCACGTTGCGCTTTGGGGCGTTTCCTGTCGCGGGCGCTAGACCTACCCACACAAGTGAGGTATCATTTTTATCGGGAGACTTGGGGGAACGCTGGGTGGAAGGAAATTTGTGGCTGCTCTCAGATTCCAGAACTTTCTGCCACAGAAATGTGAGGAACATGTGTTTTTTTAGCCAAATTTTGAGGTTTGCAAAGGATTCTGGGTAACAGAACCTGGTCCGAGCCCCACAAGTCACCCCATCTTGGATTCCCCTTGGTTTCTCGTTTTCAGAAATGCACAGGTTTGGTAGGTTTCCCTAGGTGCCGGCTGAGCTAGAGGCCAAAAGCTACAGGTAGGCACTTTGCAAAAATCACCTCTGTTTTCTTTAAAAAAATTGGATGTGTCCACGTTGAGCTTTGGGGCGTTTCCTGTCACGGGCGCTAGGCCTACCCACACAAGTGAGGTATAATTTTTATCAGGAGACTTGGGGAACGCTGGGTTGAAGGAAATTTGTGGCTCCTCTCAGATTCCAGAACTTTCTGCCACAGAAATGTGAGGAACAAGTGTTTTTTTAGCCAAATTTTGAGGTTTGCAAAGGATTCTGGGTAACAGAACCTGGTCTGAGCCCCACAAGTCACCCCATCTTGGATTCCCCTAGGTCTCTAGTTTTCAGAAATGCACAGGTTTGTTAAGTTTCCCTAGGTGCCAGCTGAGCTAGAGTCCAAAATCTACAGGTAGGCACTTTGCAAAAATCACCTCTGTTTTCTTTCAAAAAAATGGATGTGTCCACGTTGCGCTTTGGGGCGTTTCCTGTTGCGGGCGCTAGGCCTACCCACACAAGTGAGGTATCATTTTTATCGGGAGACTTGGGGGAACGCTGGGTGGAAGGACATTTGTGGCTCCTCTCAGATTCCAGAACTTTCTGCCACAGAAATGTGAGGAACATGTGTTTTTGTAGCCAAATTTTGAGGTTTGCAAAGGATTCTGGGTAACAGAACCTGGTCCGAGCCCCACAAGTCACCCCATCTTGGATTCCCCTAGGTCTCTAGTTTTCAGAAAAGCACAGGTTTGGTAGGTTTCCCTAGGTGCCGGCTGAGCTAGAGGCCGAAATCTACAGGTAGGCACTTCGCAAAAATCACCTCTGTTTTCTTTCAAAAAATTGGATGTGTCCACGTTGAGCTTTGGGGCGTTTCCTGTCGCGGGCGCTAGGCCTACCCACACAAGTGAGGTATCATTTTTATCGGTAGACTTGGGGAAACGCTGGGTGGAAGGAAATTTGTGTCTCCTCTCAGATTCCAGAACTTTCTGTCGCAGAAATATGAGGAACAGGTGTTTTTTTAGCCAAATTTTGAGGTTTGCAAAGGATTCTGGGTAACAGAAACTGGTCCGAGCCACACAAGTCACCCCATCTTGGATTCCCCTAGGTCTCTAGTTTTCAGAAATGCACAGGTTTGGTAGGTTTCCCTAGGTGCCGGCTGAGCTAGAGTCCAAAATCTACAGGTAGGCACTTTGCAAAAATCACCTCTGTTTTCTTTCAAAAAATTGGATGTGTCCACGTTGCGCTTCGGGGCGTTTCTGTCGCGGGCGCCAGGCCTACCCACACAAGTGAGGTATCATTTTTATCAGGAGACTTGGCGGAACGCTGAGTGGAAGGAAATTTGTGGCTCCTCTCAGATTCCAGAACTTTCTGCCACAGAAATGTGAGGAACATGTGTTTTTTTAGCCAAATTTTGAGGTTTTCAAAGGATTTTGGGTAACAGAACCTGGTCCGAGCCCCACAAGTCACCCCATCTTGGATTCCCCTAGGTCTCTAGTTTTCAGAAATGCACAGGTTTGGTAGGTTTCCCTAGGTGCCGGCTGAGCTAGAGGCCAAAATCTACAGGTAGGCACTTTGCAAAAATCACCTCTGTTTTCTTTCAAAAAATTGGATGTGTCCACGTTGCGCTTTGGGGCGTTTCCTGTCGCGGGCGCCAGGCCTACCCACACAAGTGAGGTATCATTTTTATCAGGAGACTTGGCGGAACGCTGAGTGGAAGGAAATTTGTGGCTCCTCTCAGATTCCAGAACTTTCTGCCACAGAAATGTGAGGAACATGTGTTTTTTTAGCCAAATTTTGAGGTTTTCAAAGGATTTTGGGTAACAGAACCTGGTCCGAGCCCCACAAGTCACCCCATCTTGGATTCCCCTAGGTCTCTAGTTTTCAGAAATGCACAGGTTTGGTAGGTTTCCCTAGGTGCCGGCTGAGCTAGGGGCCAAAATCTACAGGTAGGCACTTTGCAAAAAATCACCTCTGTTTTCTTTAAAAAAATTGGATGTGTCCACGTTGAGCTTTGGGGCGTTTCCTGTCGCGGGCGCTAGGCCTACCCACACAAGTGAGGTATCATTTTTATCGAGAGACTTGGGGAAATGCTGAGTGGAAGGAAATTTGTGTCTCCTCTCAGATTCCAGAACTTTCTGTCGCAGAAATATGAGGAACATGTGTTTTTTTAACCAAATTTTGAGGTGTGCAAAGGATTCTGGGTAACAGAACCTGGTCCGAGCCCCACAAGTCACCCCATATTGGATTCCCCTAGGTCACTAGTTTTCAGAAATGCACAGGTTTGGTAGGTTTCCCTAGGTGCCGGCTGAGCTAGAGGCCAAAATCTACAGGTAGGCACTTTGCAAAAATCACCTCTGTTTTCTTTCAAAAAATTGGATGTGTCCACGTTGCGCTTTGGGGCGTTTCCTGTCGCGGGCGCTAGGCCTACCCACACAAGTGAGGTATCATTTTTATCAGGAGACTTGGCGGAACGCTGGGTGGAAGGAAATTTGTGGCTCCTCTCAGATTCCAGAACTTTCTGCTATAGAAATGTGAGGAACATGTGTTTTTTTAGCCAAATTTTGAGGTTTGCAAAGGATTCTGGGTAACAGAACCTGGTCCGAGCCCCACAAGTCACCCCATCTTGGATTCCCCTTGGTTTCTCGTTTTCAGAAATGCACAGGTTTGGTAGGTTTCCCTAGGTGCCGGCTGAGCTAGAGGCCAAAAGCTACAGGTAGGCACTTTGCAAAAATCACCTCTGTTTTCTTTCAAAAAATTGGATGTGTCCACGTTGCGCTTTGGGGCGTTTCCTGTCACGGGCGCTAGGCCTACCCACACAAGTGAGGTATAATTTTTATCAGGAGACTTGGGGGAATGCTGGGTTGAAGGAAATTTGTGGCTCCTCTCAGATTCCAGAACTTTCTGCCACAGAAATGTGAGGAACATGTGTTTTTTTAGCCAAATTTTGAGGTTTGCAAAGGATTCTGGGTAACAGAACCTGGTCTGAGCCCCACAAGTCACCCCATCTTGGATTCCCCTTGGTCTCTAGTTTTCAGAAATGCACAGGTTTGTTAAGTTTCCCTAGGTGTCGTCTGAGCTAGAGTCCAAAATCTACAGGTAGGCACTTTGCAAAAATCACCTCTGTTTTCTTTAAAAAAAATGGATGTGTCCACGTTGTGCTTTGGGGCGTTTCCTGTCGCGGGCGCTAGGCCTACCCACACAAGTGAGGTATCATTTTTATCGGGAGACTTGGGGGAACGCTGGGTGGAAGGACATTTGTGGCTCCTTTCAGATTCCAGAACTTTCTGCCACAGAAATGTGAGGAACATGTGTTTTTGTAGCCAAATTTTGAGGTTTGCAAAGGATTCTGGGTAACAGAACCTGGTCCGAGCCCCACAAGTCACCCCATCTTGGATTCCCCTAGGTCTCTAGTTTTCAGAAATGCACAGGTTTGGTAGGTTTCCCTAGGTGCCGGCTGAGCTAGAGGCCGAAATCTACAGGTAGGCACTTCTCAAAAATCACCTCTGTTTTCTTTCAAAAAATTGGATGTGTCCACGTTGAGCTTTGGGGCGTTTCCTGTCGCGGGCGTTAGGCCTACCCACACAAGTGAGGTATCATTTTTATCGGGAGACTTGGAGAAACGCTGGGTGGAAGGAAATTTGTGTCTCCTGTCAGATTCCAGAACTTTCTGTCGCAGAAATATGAGGAACATGTGTTTTTTTAGCCACATTTTGAGGTTTGCAAAGGATTCTGGGTAACAGAAACTGGTCCGCGCCCCACAAGTCACCCCATCTTGGATTCCCCTAGGTCTCTAGTTTTCAGAAATGCACAGGTTTGGTAGGTTTCCCTAGGTGCCGGCTGAGCTAGAGTCCAAAATCTACAGGTAGGCACTTTGCAAAAATCACCTCTGTTTTCTTTCAAAAAATTGGATGTGTCCACGTTGCGCTTCGGGGCGTTTCCTGTCGCGGGCGCCAGGCCTACCCACACAAGTGAGGTATCTTTTTTATCAGGAGACTTGGCGGAACGCTGAGTGGAAGAAAATTTGTGGCTCCTCTCAGATTCCAGAACTTTCTGCCACAGAAATGTGAGGAACATGTGTTTTTTTAGCCAAATTTTGAGGTTTTCAAAGGATTTTGGGTAACAGAACCTGGTCCGAGCCCCACAAGTCACCCCATCTTGGATTCCCCTAGGTCTCTAGTTTTCAGAAATGCACAGGTTTGGTAGGTTTCCCTAGGTGCCGGCTGAGCTAGAGGCCAAAATCTACAGGTAGGCACTTTGCAAAAATCACCTCTGTTTTCTTTCAAAAAATTGGATGTGTCCACGTTGCGCTTTGGGGCGTTTCCTGTCGCGGGCGCTAGGCCTACCCACACAAGTGAGGTATCATTTTATCGGGAGACTTGGGGGAACGCTGGGTGGAAGGAAATTTGTGGCTCCTCTCAGATTCCAGAACTTTCTGACACAGAAATGTGAGGAACATGTGTTTGTTTAGCCAAATTTTGAGGTTTGCAAAGGATTCTGGGTAACAGAACCTGGTCCGAGCCCCACAAGTCACCCCATCTTGGATTCCCCTAGTTTTCAGAAATGCACAGGTTTGGTAGGTTTCCCTAGGTGCCGGCTGAGCTAGGGGCCAAAATCTACAGGTAGGCACTTTGCAAAAATCACCTCTGTTTTCTTTCAAAAAATTGGATGTGTCCACGTTGAGCTTTGGGGCGTTTCCTGTCGCGGGCGCTAGGCCTACCCACACAAGTGAGGTATCATTTTTATCGAGAGACTTGGGGAAACGCTGAGTGGAAGGAAATTTGTGTCTCCTCTCAGATTCCAGAACTTTCTGTCGCAGAAATATGAGGAACATGTGTTTTTTTAACCAAATTTTGAGGTTTGCAATGGATTCTGGGTAACAGAACCTGGTCCGAGCCCCACAAGTCACCCCATATTGGATTCCCCTAGGTCTCTAGTTTTCAGAAATGCACAGGTTTGGTACGTTTCCCTAGGTGCCGGCTGAGCTAGAGGCCAAAATCTACAGGTAGGCACTTTGCAAAAATCACCTCTGTTTTCTTTCAAAAAATTGGATGTGTCCACGTTGCGCTTTGGGGCGTTTCCTGTCGCGGGCGCAAGGCCTACCCACACAAGAGAGGTATCATTTTTATCAAGAGACTTGCCGGAACGCTGGGTGGAAGGAAATTTGTGGCTCCTCTCAGATTCCAGAAATTTCTGCCATAGAAATGTGAGGAACATGTGTTTTTTTAGCCAAATTTTGAGGTTTGCAAAGGATTCTGGGTAACAGAACCTGGTCCGAGCCCCACAAGTCACCCCATCTTGGATTCCCCTTGGTTTCTCGTTTTCAGAAATGCACAGGTTTGGTGGGTTTCCCTAGGTGCCGGCTGAGCTAGAGGCCAAAAGCTACAGGTAGGCACTTTGCAAAAATCACCTCTGTTTTCTTTCAAAAAATTGGATGTGTCCACGTTGCGCTTTGGGGCGTTTCCTGTCATGGGCCCTAGGCCTACCCACACAAGTGAGGTATAATTTTTATCAGGAGACTTGGGGGAACGCTGGGTTGAAGGAAATTTGTGGCTCCTCTCAGATTCCAGAACTTTCTGCCACAGAAATGTGAGGAACAAGTGTTTTTTTAGCCAAATTTTGAGGTTTGCAAAGGATTCTGGGTAACAGAACCTGGTCTGAGCCCCACAAGTCACCCCATCTTGGATTCCCCTAGGTCTCTAGTTTTCAGAAATGCACAGGTTTGTTAAGTTTCCCTAGGTGCCGGCTGAGCTAGAGTCCAAAATGTACAGGTAGGCACTTTGCAAAAATCACCTCTGTTTTCTTTAAAAAAAATGGATGTGTCCACGTTGCGCTTTGGGGAGTTTCCTGTCGCGGGCGCTAGGCCTACCCACACAAGTGAGGTATCATTTTTATCTGGAGACTTGGGGGAACGCTGGGTGGAAGGACATTTGTGGCTCCTCTCAGATTCCAGAACTTTCTGCCACAGAAATGTGAGGAACATGTGTTTTTGTAGCCAAATTTTGAGGTTTGCAAAGCATTCTGGGTAACAGAACCTGGTCCGAGCCCCACAAGTCACCCCATCTTGGATTCCCCTAGGTCTCTAGTTTTCAGAAATGCACAGGTTTGGTAGGTTTCCCTAGGGGCCGGCTGAGCTAGAGGCCGAAATCTACAGGTAGGCACTTCGCAAAAATCACCTCTGTTTTCTTTCAAAAAATTGGATGTGTCCACGTTGAGCTTTGGGGCGTTTCCTGTCGCGGGCGCTAGGCCTACCCACACAAGTGAGGTATCATTTTTATCGGGAGACTTGGGGAAACGCTGGGTGGAAGGAAATTTGTGTCTCCTCTCAGATTCCAGAACTTTCTGTCGCAGAAATATGAGGAACATGTGTTTTTTTAGCCAAATTTTGAGGTTTGCAAAGGATTCTGGGTAACAGAAACTGGTCCGAGCCCCACAAGTCACCCCATCTTGGATTCCCCTAGGTCTCTAGTTTTCAGAAATGCACAGGTTTGGTAGGTTTCCCTAGGTGCCGGCTGAGCTAGAGTCCAAAATCTACAGGTAGGCACTTTGCAAAAATCACCTCTGTTTTCTTTCAAAAAATTGGATGTGTCCACGTTGCGCTTCGGGGCGTTTCCTGTCGCGGGCGCCAGGCCTACCCACACAAGTGAGGTATCATTTTTATCAGGAGACTTGGTGGAACGCTGAGTGGAAGGAAATTTGTGGCTCCTCTCAGATTCCAGAACTTTCTGCCACAGAAATGTGAGGAACATGTGTTTTTTTAGCCAAATTTTGAGGTTTTCAAAGGATTTTGGGTAACAGAACCTGGTCCGAGCCCCACAAGTCACCCCATCTTGGATTCCCCTAGGTCTCTAGTTTTCAGAAATGCACAGGTTTGGTAGGTTTCCCTAGGTGCCGGCTGAGCTAGAGGCCAAAATCTACAGGTAGGCACTTTGCAAAAATCACCTCTGTTTTCTTTAAAAAAATTGGATGTGTCCACGTTGCGCTTTGGGGCGTTTCCTGTCGCGGGCGCTAGGCCTACCCACACAAGTGAGGTATCATTTTATCGGGAGACTTGGGGGAACGCTGGGTGGAAGGAAATTTGTGGCTCCTCTCAGATTCCAGAACTTTCTGACACAGAAATGTGAGGAACATGTGTTTGTTTAGCCAAATTTTGAGGTTTGCAAAGGATTCTGGGTAACAGAACCTGGTCCGAGCCCCACAAGTCACCCCATCTTGGATTCCCCTACGTCTCTAGTTTTCAGAAATGCACAGGTTTGGTAGGTTTCCCTAGGTGCCGGCTGAGCTAGGGGCCAAAATCTACAGGTAGGCACTTTGCAAAAATCACCTCTGTTTTCTTTCAAAAAATTGGATGTGTCCACGTTGAGCTTTGGGGTGTTTCCTGTCGCGGGCGCTAGGCCTACCCACACAAGTGAGGTATCATTTTTATCGAGAGACTTGGGGAAACGCTGAGTGGAAGGAAATGTGTGTCTCCTCTCAGATTCCAGAACGATCTGTCGCAGAAATATGAGGAACATGTGTTTTTTTAACCAAATTTTGAGGTTTGCAAAGGATTCTGGGTAACAGAACCTGGTCCGAGCCCCACAAGTCACCCCATATTGGATTCCCCTAGGTCTCTAGTTTTCAGAAATGCACAGGTTTGGTAGGTTTCCCTAGGTGCCGGCTGAGCTAGAGGCCAAAATCTACAGGTAGGCACTTTGCAAAAATCACTTCTGTTTTCTTTAAAAAAATTGGATGTGTCCACGTTGCGCTTTGTGGCGTTTCCTGTCGCGGGCGCTAGGCCTACCCACACAAGTGAGGTATCATTTTTATCGGGAGACTTGGGGGAACGCTGGGTGGAAGGACATTTGTGGCTCCTCTCAGATTCCAGAACTTTCTGCCACAGAAATTCTGAGGAACATGTGTTTTTGTAGCCAAATTTTGAGGTTTGCAAAGGATTCTGGGTAACAGAACCTGGTCCGAGCCCCACAAGTCACCCCATCCTGGATTCCCCTAGGTCTCTAGTTTTCAGAAATGCACAGGTTTGGTAGGTTTCCCTAGGTGCCGGCTGAGCTAGAGGCCAAAATCTACAGGTAGGCACTTCGCAAAAATCACCTCTGTTTTCTTTCAAAAAATTGGATGTGTCCACGTTGAGCTTTGGGGCGTTTCCTGTCACGGGCGCTAGGCCTACCCACACAAGTGAGGTATCATTTTTATCGGGAGACTTGGGGAAACGCTGGGTGGAAGGAAATTTGTGTCTCCTCTCAGATTCCAGAACTTTCTGTCGCAGAAATATGAGGAACATGTGTTTTTTTAGCCTAATTTTGAGGTTTGCAAAGGATTCTGGGTAACAGAACCTGTTCCGAGCCCCACAAGTCACCTCATCTTGGATTCCCCTAGGTCTCTAGTTTTCAGAAATGCACAGGTTTGGTAGGTTTCCCTAGGTGCCGGCTGAGCTAGAGGCCAAAATCTACAGGTAGGCACTTTGCAAAAATCACCTCTGTTTTCTTTCAAAAAATTGGATGTGTCCACGTTGCGCTTTGGGGCGTTTCCTGTCGCGGGCGCTAGGCCTACCCACACAAGTGAGGTATCATTTTATCGGGAGACTTGGGGGAACGCTGGGTGGAAGGAAATTTGTGGCTCCTCTCAGATTCCAGAACTTTCTGACACAGAAATGTGAGGAACATGTGTTTGTTTAGCCAAATTTTGAGGTTTGCAAAGGATTCTGGGTAACAGAACCTGGTCCGAGCCCCACAAGTCACCCCCTCTTGGATTCCCCTAGGTCTCTAGTTTTCAGAAATGCACAGGTTTGGTAGGTTTCCCTAGGTGCCGGCTGAGCTAGAGGCCAAAAGCTACAGGTAGGCACTTTGCAAAAATCACCTCTGTTTTCTTTCAAAAAATTGGATGTGTCCACGTTGCGCTTTGGGGCGTTTCCTGTCGCGGGCGCTAGGCCTACCCACACAAGTGAGGTATCATTTTATCGGGAGACTTGGGGGAACGCTGGGTGGAAGGACATTTGTGGCTCCTCTCAGATTCCAGAACTTTCTGCCACAGAAATTCTGAGGAACATGTGTTTTTGTAGCCAAATTTTGAGGTTTGCAAAGGATTCTGGGTAACAGAACCTGGTCCGAGCCCCACAAGTCACCCCATCTTGGATTCCCCTAGGTCTCTAGTTTTCAGAAATGCACAGGTTTGGTAGGTTTCCCTAGGTGCCGGCTGAGCTAGAGGCCAAAATCTACAGGTAGGCACTTCGCAAAAATCACCTCTGTTTTCTTTCAAAAAATTGGATGTGTCCACGTTGAGCTTTGGGGCGTTTCCTGTCACGGGCGCTAGGCCTACCCACACAAGTGAGGTATCATTTTTATCGGGAGACTTGGTGAAACGCTGGGTGGAAGGAAATTTGTGTCTCCTCTCAGATTCCAGTACTTTCTGTCGCAGAAATATGAGGAACATGTGTTTTTTTAGCCTAATTTTGAGGTTTGCAAAGGATTCTGGGTAACAGAACCTGGTCCGAGCCCCACAAGTCACCCCATCTTGGATTCCCCTAGGTCTCTAGTTTTCAGAAATGCACAGGTTTGGTAGGTTTCCCTAGGTGCCGGCTGAGCTAGAGGCCAAAATCTACAGGTAGGCACTTTGCAAAAATCACCTCTGTTTTCTTTCAAAAAATTGGATGTGTCCACGTTGCGCTTTGGGGCGTTTCCTGTCGCGGGCGCTAGGCCTACCCACACAAGTGAGGTATCATTTTATCGGGAGACTTGGGGGAACGCTGGGTGGAAGGAAATTTGTGGCTCCTCTCAGATTCCAGAACTTTCTGACACAGAAATGTGAGGAACATGTGTTTGTTTAGCCAAATTTTGAGGTTTGCAAAGGATTCTGGGTAACAGAACCTGGTCCGAGCCCCACAAGTCACCCCATCTTGGATTCCCCTAGGTCTCTAGTTTTCAGAAATGCACAGGTTTGGTAGGTTTCCCTAGGTGCCGGCTGAGCTAGGGGCCAAAATCTACAGGTAGGCACTTTGCAAAAATCACCTCTGTTTTCTTTCAAAAAATTGGATGTGTCCACGTTGAGCTTTGGGGCGTTTCCTGTCGCGGGCGCTAGGCCTACCCACACAAGTGAGGTATCATTTTTATCGAGAGACTTGGGGAAACGCTGACTGGAAGGAAATTTGTGTCTCCTCTCAGATTCCAGAACTTTCTGTCGCAGAAATATGAGGAACATGTGTTTTTTTAACCAAATTTTGAGGTTTGCAAAGGATTCTGGGTAACAGAACCTGGTCCGAGCCCCACAAGTCACCCCATATTGGATTCCCCTAGGTCTCTAGTTTTCAGAAATGCACAGGTTTGGTAGGTTTCCCTAGGTGCCGGCTGAGCTAGAGGCCAAAATCTACAGGTAGGCACTTTGCAAAAATCACCTCTGTTTTCTTTCAAAAAATTGGATGTGTCCACGTTGCGCTTTAGGGCGTTTCCTGTCGCGGGCGCTAGGCCTACCCACACAAGTGAGGTATCATTTTTATCGGGAGACTTGGGGGAACGCTGGGTGGAAGGAAATTTGTGGCTCCTCTCAGATTCCAGAACTTTCTGCCACAGAAATTTGAGGAACATGTGTTTTTTTAGCCAAATTTTGAGGTTTGCAAAGGATTCTGGGTAACAGGACCTGGTCCGAGCCCCACAAGTCACCCCATCTTGGATTCCCCTAGGTCTCTAGTTTTCAGAAATGCACAGGTTTGGTAGGTTTCCCTAGGTGCCGGCTGAGCTAGAGGCCAAAATTTACAGGTAGGTACTTTGCAAAAATCACCTCTGTTTTCTTTCAAAAAATTGGATGTGTCCACGTTGCGCTTTGGGGCGTTTCCTGTCGCGGGCGCAAGGCCTACCCACACAAGTGAGGTATCACTTTTATCAAGAGACTTGCCGGAACGCTGGGTGGAAGGAAATTTGTGGCTCCTCTCAGATTCCAGAACTTTCTGCCATAGAAATGTGAGGAACATGTGTTTTTTTAGCCAAATTTTGAGGTTTTCAAAGGATTCTGGGTAACAGAACCTGGTCCGAGCCCCACAAGTCACCCCATCTTGGATTCCCCTTGGTTTCTCGTTTTCAGAAATGCACAGGTTTGGTAGGTTTCCCTAGGTGCCGGCTGAGCTAGAGGCCAAAAGCTACAGGTAGGCACTTTGCAAAAATCACCTCTGTTTTCTTTAAAAAAATTGGATGTGTCCACGTTGCGCTTTGGGGCGTTTCCTGTCACGGGCGCTAGGCCTACCCACACAAGTGAGGTATAATTTTTATCAGGAGACTTGGGGGAATGCTGGGTTGAAGGAAATTTGTGGCTCCTCTCAGATTCCAGAACTTTCTGCCACAGAAATGTGAGGAACAAGTGTTTTTTTAGCCAAATTTTGAGGTTTGCAAAGGATTCTGGGTAACAGAACCTGGTCTGAGCCCCACAATTCACCCCATCTTGGATTCCCCTTGGTCTCTAGTTTTCAGAAATGCACAGGTTTGTTAAGTTTCCCTAGGTGTCGGCTGAGCTAGAGTCCAAAATCTACAGGTAGGCACTTTGCAAAAATCACCTCTGTTTTCTTTAAAAAAAATGGATGTGTCCACGTTGTGCTTTGGGGCGTTTCCTGTCGCGGGCGCTAGGCCTACCCACACAAGTGAGGTATCATTTTTATTGGGAGACTTGGGGGAACGCTGGGTGGAAGGACATTTGTGGCTCCTTTCAGATTCCAGAACTTTCTGCCACAGAAATGTGAGGAACATGTGTTTTTGTAGCCAAATTTTGAGGTTTGCAAAGGATTCTGGGTAACAGAACCTGGTCCGAGCCCCACAAGTCACCCCATCTTGGATTCCCCTAGGTCTCTAGTTTTCAGAAATGCACAGGTTTGGTAGGTTTCCCTAGGTGCCGGCTGAGCTAGAGGCCGAAATCTACAGGTAGGCACTTCTCAAAAATCACCTCTGTTTTCTTTCAAAAAATTGGATGTGTCCACGTTGAGCTTTGGGGCGTTTCCTGTCGCGGGCGTTAGGCCTACCCACACAAGTGAGGTATCATTTTTATCGGGAGACTTGGCGAAACGCTGGGTGGAAGGAAATTTGTGTCTCCTCTCAGATTCCAGAACTTTCTGTCGCAGAAATATGAGGAACATGTGTTTTTTTAGCCACATTTTGAGGTTTGCAAAGGATTCTGGGTAACAGAAACTGGTCCGCGCCCCACAAGTCACCCCATCTTGGATTCCCCTAGGTCTCTAGTTTTCAGAAATGCACAGGTTTGGTAGGTTTCCCTAGGTGCCGGCTGAGCTAGAGTCCAAAATCTACAGGTAGGCACTTTGCAAAAATCACCTCTGTTTTCTTTCAAAAAATTGGATGTGTCCACGTTGCGCTTCGGGGCGTTTCCTGTCGCGGGCGCCAGGCCTACCCACACAAGTGAGGTATCTTTTTTATCAGGAGACTTGGCGGAACGCTGAGTGGAAGAAAATTTGTGGCTCCTCTCAGATTCCAGAACTTTCTGCCACAGAAATGTGAGGAACATGTGTTTTTTTAGCCAAATTTTGAGGTTTTCAAAGGATTTTGGGTAACAGAACCTGGACCGAGCCCCACAAGTCACCCCATCTTGGATTCCCCTAGGTCTCTAGTTTTCAGAAATGCACAGGTTTGGTAGGTTTCCCTAGGTGCCGGCTGAGCTAGAGGCCAAAATCTACAGGTAGGCACTTTGCAAAAATCACCTCTGTTTTCTTTCAAAAAATTGGATGTGTCCTCGTTGCGCTTTGGGGCGTTTCCTGTCGCGGGCGCTAGGCCTACCCACACAAGTGAGGTATCATTTTATCGGGAGACTTGGGGGAACGCTGGGTGGAAGGAAATTTGTGGCTCCTCTCAGATTCCAGAACTTTCTGACACAGAAATGTGAGGAACATGTGTTTGTTTAGCCAAATTTTGAGGTTTGCAAAGGATTCTGGGTAACAGAACCTGGTCTGAGCCCCACAAGTCACCCCATCTTGGATTCCCCTTGGTCTCTAGTTTTCAGAAATGCACAGGTTTGTTAAGTTTCCCTAGGTGTCGGCTGAGCTAGAGTCCAAAATCTACAGGTAGGCACTTTGCAAAAATCACCTCTGTTTTCTTTAAAAAAAATGGATGTGTCCACGTTGTGCTTTGGGGCGTTTCCTGTCGCGGGCGCTAGGCCTACCCACACAAGTGAGGTATCATTTTTATCGGGAGACTTGGGGGAACGCTGGGTGGAAGGACATTTGTGGCTCCTTTCAGATTCCAGAACTTTCTGCCACAGAAATGTGAGGAACATGTGTTTTTGTAGCCAAATTTTGAGGTTTGCAAAGGATTCTGGGTAACAGAACCTGGTCCGAGCCCCACAAGTCAGCCCATCTTGGATTCCCCTAGGTCTCTAGTTTTCAGAAATGCACAGGTTTGGTAGGTTTCCCTAGGTGCCGGCTGAGCTAGAGGCCGAAATCTACAGGTAGGTACTTCTCAAAAATCACCTCTGTTTTCTTTCAAAAAATTGGATGTGTCCACGTTGAGCTTTGGGGCGTTTCCTGTCGCGGGCGTTAGGCCTACCCAGACAAGTGAGGTATCATTTTTATCGGGAGACTTGGCGAAACGCTGGGTGGAAGGAAATTTGTGTCTCCTCTCAGATTCCAGAACTTTCTGTCGCAGAAATATGAGGAACATGTGTTTTTTTAGCCACATTTTGAGGTTTGCAAAGGATTCTGGGTAACAGAAACTGGTCCGCGCCCCACAAGTCACCCCATCTTGGATTCCCCTAGGTCTCTAGTTTTCAGAAATGCACAGGTTTGGTAGGTTTCCCTAGTTGCCGGCTGAGCTAGAGTCCAAAATCTACAGGTAGGCACTTTGCAAAAATCACCTCTGTTTTCTTTCAAAAAATTGGATGTGTCCACGTTGCGCTTCGGGGCGTTTCCTGTCGCGGGCGCCAGGCCTACCCACACAAGTGAGGTATCTTTTTTATCAGGAGACTTGGCGGAACGCTGAGTGGAAGAAAATTTGTGGCTCCTCTCAGATTCCAGAACTTTCTGCCACAGAAATGTGAGGAACATGTGTTTTTTTAGCCAAATTTTGAGGTTTTCAAAGGATTTTGGGTAACAGAACCTGGTCCGAGCCCCACAAGTCACCCCATCTTGGATTCCCATAGGTCTCTAGTTTTCAGAAATGCACAGGTTTGGTAGGTTTCCCTAGGTGCCGGCTGAGCTAGAGGCCAAAATCTACAGGTAGGCACTTTGCAAAAATCACCTCTGTTTTCTTTAAAAAAATTGGATGTGTCCTCGTTGCGCTTTGGGGCGTTTCCTGTCGCGGGCGCTAGGCCTACCCACACAAGTGAGGTATCATTTTATCGGGAGACTTGGGGGAACGCTGGGTGGAAGGAAATTTGTGGCTCCTCTCAGATTCCAGAACTTTCTGACACAGAAATGTGAGGAACATGTGTTTGTTTAGCCAAATTTTGAGGTTTGCAAAGGATTCTGGGTAACAGAACCTGGTCCGAGCCCCACAAGTCACCCCATCTTGGATTCCCCTAGGTCTCTAGTTTTCAGAAATGCACAGGTTTGGTAGGTTTCCCTAGGTGCCGGCTGAGCTAGGGGCCAAAATCTACAGGTAGGCACTTTGCAAAAATCACCTCTGTTTTCTTTCAAAAAATTGGATGTGTCCACGTTGAGCTTTGGGGCGTTTCCTGTCGCGGGCGCTAGGCCTACCCACACAAGTGAGGTATCATTTTTATCGAGAGACTTGGGGAAACGCTGAGTGGAAGGAAATTTGTGTCTCCTCTCAGATTCCAGAACTTTCTGTCGCAGAAATATGAGGAACATGTGTTTTTTTAACCAAATTTTGAGGTTTGCAAAGGATTCTGAGTAACAGAACCTGGTCCGAGCCCCACAAGTCACCCCATATTGGATTCCCCTAGGTCTCTAGTTTTCAGAAATGCACAGGTTTGGTACGTTTCCCTAGGTGCCGGCTGAGCTAGTGGCCAAAATCTACAGGTAGGCACTTTGCAAAAATCACCTCTGTTTTCTTTCAAAAAATTGGATGTGTCCACGTTGCGCTTTGGGGCGTTTCCTGTCGCGGGCGCAAGGCCTACCCACACAAGAGAGGTATCATTTTTATCAAGAGACTTGCCGGAACGCTGGGTGGAAGGAAATTTGTGGCTCCTCTCAGATTCCAGAAATTTCTGCCATAGAAATGTGAGGAACATGTGTTTTTTTAGCCAAATTTTGAGGTTTGCAAAGGATTCTGGGTAACAGAACCTGGTCCGAGCCCCACAAGTCACCCCATCTTGGATTCCCCTTGGTTTCTCGTTTTCAGAAATGCACAGGTTTGGTGGGTTTCCCTAGGTGCCGGCTGAGCTAGAGGCCAAAAGCTACAGGTAGGCACTTTGCAAAAATCACCTCTGTTTTCTTTCAAAAAATTGGATGTGTCCACGTTGCGCTTCGGGGCGTTTCCTGTCATGGGCCCTAGGCCTACCCACACAAGTGAGGTATAATTTTTATCAGGAGACTTGGGGGAACGCTGGGTTGAAGGAAATTTGTGGCTCCTCTCAGATTCCAGAACTTTCTGCCACAGAAATGTGAGGAACAAGTGTTTTTTTAGCCAAATTTTGAGGTTTGCAAAGGATTCTGGGTAACAGAACCTGGTCTGAGCCCCACAAGTCACCCCATCTTGGATTCCCCTGGGTCTCTAGTTTTCAGAAATGCACAGGTTTGTTAAGTTTCCCTAGGTGCCGGCTGAGCTAGAGTCAAAATCTACAGGTAGGCACTTTGCAAAAATCACCTCTGTTTTCTTTAAAAAAAATGGATGTGTCCACGTTGCGCTTTGGGGAGTTTCCTGTCGCGGGCGCTAGGCCTACCCACACAAGTGAGGTATCATTTTTATCGGGAGACTTGGGGGAACGCTGGGTGGAAGGACATTTGTGGCTCCTCTCAGATTCCAGAACTTTCTGCCACAGAAATGTGAGGAACATGTGTTTTTGTAGCCAAATTTTGAGGTTTGCAAAGGATTCTGGGTAACAGAACCTGGTCCGAGCCCCACAAGTCACCCCATCTTGGATTCCCCTAGGTCTCTAGTTTTCAGAAATGCACAGGTTTGGTAGGTTTCCCTAGGGGCCGGCTGAGCTAGAGGCCGAAATCTACAGGTAGGCACTTTGCAAAAATCACCTCTGTTTTCTTTCAAAAAATTGGATGTGTCCACGTTGAGCTTTGGGGCGTTTCCTGTCGCGGGCGCTAGGCCTACCCACACAAGTGAGGTATCATTTTTATCGGGAGACTTGGGGAAACGCTGGGTGGAAGGAAATTTGTGTCTCCTCTCAGATTCCAGAACTTTCTGTCGCAGAAATATGAGGAACATGTGTTTTTTTAGCCAAATTTTGAGGTTTGCAAAGGATTCTGGGTAACAGAAACTGGTCCGAGCCCCACAAGTCACCCCATCTTGGATTCCCCTAGGTCTCTAGTTTTCAGAAATGCACAGGTTTGGTAGGTTTCCCTAGGTGCCGGCTGAGCTAGAGTCCAAAATCTACAGGTAGGCACTTTGCAAAAATCACCTCTGTTTTCTTTCAAAAAATTGGATGTGTCCACGTTGCGCTTCGGGGCGTTTCCTGTCGCGGGCGCCAGGCCTACCCACACAAGTGAGGTATCATTTTTATCAGGAGACTTGGTGGAACGCTGAGTGGAAGGAAATTTGTGGCTCCTCTCAGATTCCAGAACTTTCTGCCACAGAAATGTGAGGAACATGTGTTTTTTTAGCCAAATTTTGAGGTTTTCAAAGGATTTTGGGTAACAGAACCTGGTCCGAGCCCCACAAGTCAGCCCATCTTGGATTCCCCTAGGTCTCTAGTTTTCAGAAATGCACAGGTTTGGTAGGTTTCCCTAGGTGCCGGCTGAGCTAGAGGCCAAAATCTACAGGTAGGCACTTTGCAAAAATCACCTCTGTTTTCTTTCAAAAAATTGGATGTGTCCACGTTGCGCTTTGGGGCGTTTCCTGTCGCGGGCGCTAGGCCTACCCACACAAGTGAGGTATCATTTTATCGGGAGACTTGGGGGAACGCTGGGTGGAAGGAAATTTGTGGCTCCTCTCAGATTCCAGAACTTTCTGACACAGAAATGTGAGGAACATGTGTTTGTTTAGCCAAATTTTGAGGTTTGCAAAGGATTCTGGGTAACAGAACCTGGTCCGAGCCCCACAAGTCACCCCATCTTGGATTCCCCTACTTCTCTAGTTTTCAGAAATGCACAGGTTTGGTAGGTTTCCCTAGGTGCCGGCTGAGCTAGGGGCCAAAATCTACAGGTAGGCACTTTGCAAAAATCACCTCTGTTTTCTTTCAAAAAATTGGATGTGTCCACGTTGAGCTTTGGGGCGTTTCCTGTCGCGGGCGCTAGGCCTACCCACACAAGTGAGGTATCATTTTTATCGAGAGACTTGGGGAAACGCTGAGTGGAAGGAAATGTGTGTCTCCTCTCAGATTCCAGAACGATCTGTCGCAGAAATATGAGGAACATGTGTTTTTTTAACCAAATTTTGAGGTTTGCAAAGGATTCTGGGTAACAGAACCTGGTCCGAGCCCCACAAGTCACCCCATATTGGATTCCCCTAGGTCTCTAGTTTTCAGAAATGCACAGGTTTGGTAGGTTTCCCTAGGTGCCGGCTGAGCTAGAGGCCAAAATCTACAGGTAGGCACTTTGCAAAAATCACCTCTGTTTTCTTTAAAAAAATTGGATGTGTCCACGTTGAGCTTTGGGTCGTTTCCTGTCGCGGGCGCTAGGCCTACCCACACAAGTGAGGTATCATTTTTATCGGGAGACTTGGGGGAACGCTGGGTGGAAGGACATTTGTGGCTCCTCTCAGATTCCAGAACTTTCTGCCACAGAAATTCTGAGGAACATGTGTTTTTGTAGCCAAATTTTGAGGTTTGCAAAGGATTCTGGGTAACAGAACCTGGTCCGAGCCCCACAAGTCACCCCATCCTGGATTCCCCTAGGTCTCTAGTTTTCAGAAATGCACAGGTTTGGTAGGTTTCCATAGGTGCCGGCTGAGCTAGAGGCCAAAATCTACAGGTAGGCACTTCGCAAAAATCACCTCTGTTTTCTTTAAAAAAATTGGATGTGTCCACGTTGAGCTTTGGGGCGTTTCCTGTCACGGGCGCTAGGCCTACCCACACAAGTGAGGTATCATTTTTATCGGGAGACTTGGGGAAACGCTGGGTGGAAGGAAATTTGTGTCTCCTCTCAGATTCCAGAACTTTGTGTCGCAGAAATATGAGGAACATGTGTTTTTTTAGCCTAATTTTGAGGTTTGCAAAGGATTCTGGGTAACAGAACCTGGTCCGAGCCCCACAAGTCACCTCATCTTGGATTCCCCTAGGTCTCTAGTTTTCAGAAATGCACAGGTTTGGTAGGTTTCCCTAGGTGCCGGCTGAGCTAGAGGCCAAAATCTACAGGTAGGCACTTTGCAAAAATCACCTCTGTTTTCTTTCAAAAAATTGGATGTGTCCACGTTGCGCTTTGGGGCGTTTCCTGTCGCGGGCGCTAGGCCTACCCACACAAGTGAGGTATCATTTTATCGGGAGACTTGGGGGAACGCTGGGTGGAAGGAAATTTGTGGCTCCTCTCAGATTCCAGAACTTTCTGACACAGAAATGTGAGGAACATGTGTTTGTTTAGCCAAATTTTGAGGTTTGCAAAGGATTCTGGGTAACAGAACCTGGTCCGAGCCCCACAAGTCACCCCCTCTTGGATTCCCCTAGGTCTCTAGTTTTCAGAAATGCACAGGTTTGGTAGGTTTCCCTAGGTGCCGGCTGAGCTAGGGGCCAAAATCTACAGGTAGGCACTTTGCAAAAATCACCTCTGTT
The DNA here is from genome assembly GCF_031143425.1 of Pleurodeles waltl. NCBI lineage: Eukaryota > Metazoa > Chordata > Amphibia > Caudata > Salamandridae > Pleurodeles > Pleurodeles waltl. The sequence goes on from NC_090440.1 coordinate 245,807,284, forward strand.
TTCTTTCAAAAAATTGGATGTGTCCACGTTGCGCTTTGGGGCGTTTCCTGTCGCGGGCGCTAGGCCTACCCACACAAGTGAGGTATCATTTTTATCGGGAGACTTGGGGGAACGCTGGGTGGAAGGACATTTGTGGCTCCTCTCAGATTCCAGAACTTTCTGCCACAGAAATTCTGAGGAACATGTGTTTTTGTAGCCAAATTTTGAGGTTTGCAAAGGATTCTGGGTAACAGAACCTGGTCCGAGCCCCACAAGTCACCCCATCTTGGATTCCCCTAGGTCTCTAGTTTTCAGAAATGCACAGGTTTGGTAGGTTTCCCTAGGTGCCGGCTGAGCTAGAGGCCAAAATCTACAGGTAGGCACTTCGCAAAAATCACCTCTGTTTTCTTTCAAAAAATTGGATGTGTCCACGTTGAGCTTTGGGGCGTTTCCTGTCACGGGCGCTAGGCCTACCCACACAAGTGAGGTATCATTTTTATCGGGAGACTTGGGGAAACGCTGGGTGGAAGGAAATTTGTGTCTCCTCTCAGATTCCAGTACTTTCTGTCGCAGAAATATGAGGAACATGTGTTTTTTTAGCCTAATTTTGAGGTTTGCAAAGGATTCTGGGTAACAGAACCTGGTCCGAGCCCCACAAGTCACCCCATCTTGGATTCCCCTAGGTCTCTAGTTTTCAGAAATGCACAGGTTTGGTAGGTTTCCCTAGGTGCCGGCTGAGCTAGAGGCCAAAATCTACAGGTAGGCACTTTGCAAAAATCACCTCTGTTTTCTTTCAAAAAATTGGATGTGTCCACGTTGCGCTTTGGGGCGTTTCCTGTCGCGGGCGCTAGGCCTACCCACACAAGTGAGGTATAATTTTATCGGGAGACTTGGGGGAACGCTGGGTGGAAGGAAATTTGTGGCTCCTCTCAGATTCCAGAACTTTCTGACACAGAAATGTGAGGAACATGTGTTTGTTTAGCCAAATTTTGAGGTTTGCAAAGGATTCTGGGTAACAGAACCTGGTCCGAGCCCCACAAGTCACCCCATCTTGGATTCCCCTAGGTCTCTAGTTTTCAGAAATGCACAGGTTTGGTAGGTTTCCCTAGGTGCCGGCTGAGCTAGGGGCCAAAATCTACAGGTAGGCACTTTGCAAAAATCACCTCTGTTTTCTTTCAAAAAATTGGATGTGTCCACGTTGAGCTTTGGGGCGTTTCCTGTCGCGGGCGCTAGGCCTACCCACACAAGTGAGGTATCATTTTTATCGAGAGACTTGGGGAAACGCTGACTGGAAGGAAATTTGTGTCTCCTCTCAGATTCCAGAACTTTCTGTCGCAAAAATATGAGGAACATGTGTTTTTTTAACCAAATTTTGAGGTTTGCAAAGGATTCTGGGTAACAGAACCTGGTCCGAGCCCCACAAGTCACCCCATATTGGATTCCCCTAGGTCTCTAGTTTTCAGAAATGCACAGGTTTGGTAGGTTTCCCTAGGTGCCGGCTGAGCTAGAGGCCAAAATCTACAGGTAGGCACTTTGCAAAAATCACCTCTGTTTTCTTTCAAAAAATTGGATGTGTCCACGTTGCGCTTTGGGGCGTTTCCTGTCGCGGGCGCTAGGCCTACCCACACAAGTGAGGTATCATTTTTATCGGGAGACTTGGGGGAACGCTGGGTGGAAGGAAATTTGTGGCTCCTCTCAGATTCCAGAACTTTCTGCCACAGAAATTTGAGGAACATGTGTTTTTTTAGCCAAATTTTGAGGTTTGCAAAGGATTCTGGGTAACAGGACCTGGTCCGAGCCCCACAAGTCACCCCATCTTGGATTCCCCTAGGTCTCTAGTTTTCAGAAATGCACAGGTTTGGTAGGTTTCCCTAGGTGCCGGCTGAGCTAGAGGCCAAAATCTACAGGTAGGTACTTTGCAAAAATCACCTCTGTTTTCTTTCAAAAAATTGGATGTGTCCACGTTGCGCTTTGGGGCGTTTCCTGTCGCGGGCGCAAGGCCTACCCACACAAGTGAGGTATCATTTTTATCAAGAGACTTGCCGGAACGCTGGGTGGAAGGAAATTTGTTGCTCCTCTCAGATTCCAGAACTTTCTGCCATAGAAATGTGAGGAACATGTGTTTTTTTAGCCAAATTTTGAGGTTTTCAAAGGATCCTGGGTAACAGAACCTGGTCCGAGCCCCACAAGTCACCCCATCTTGGATTCCCCTTGGTTTCTCGTTTTCAGAAATGCACAGGTTTGGTAGGTTTCCCTAGGTGCCGGCTGAGCTAGAGGCCTAAAGCTACAGGTAGGCACTTTGCAAAAATCACCTCTGTTTTCTTTAAAAAAATTGGATGTGTCCACGTTGCGCTTTGGGGCGTTTCCTGTCACGGGCGCTAGGCCTACCCACACAAGTGAGGTATAATTTTTATCAGGAGACTTGGGGGAACGCTGGGTTGAAGGAAATTTGTGGCTCCTCTCAGATTCCAGAACTTTCTGCCACAGAAATGTGAGGAACAAGTGTTTTTTTAACCAAATTTTGAGGTTTGCAAAGGATTCTGGGTAACAGAACCTGGTCTGAGCCCCACAAGTCACCCCATCTTGGATTCCCCTAGGTCTCTAGTTTTCAGAAATGCACAGGTTTGTTAAGTTTCCCTAGGTGCCGGCTGAGCTAGAGTCCAAAATCTACAGGTAGGCACTTTGCAAAAATCACCTCTGTTTTCTTTAAAAAAAATGGATGTGTCCACGTTGCGCTTTGGGGCGTTTCCTGTTGCGGGCGCTAGGCCTACCCACACAAGTGAGGTATCATTTTTATCGGAAGACTTGGGGGAACGCTGGGTGGAAGGACATTTGTGGCTCCTCTCAGATTCCAGAACTTTCTGCCACAGAAATGTGAGGAACATGTGTTTTTGTAGCCAAATTTTGAGGTTTGCAAAGGATTCTGGGTAACAGAACCTTGTCCGAGCCCCACAAGTCACCCCATCTTGGATTCCCCTACGTCTCTAGTTTTCAGAAATGCACAGGTTTGGTAGGTTTCCCTAGGTGCCGGCTGAGCTAGAGGCCGAAATCTACAGGTAGGCACTTCGCAAAAATCACCTCTGTTTTCTTTAAAAAAATTGGATGTGTCCACGTTGAGCTTTGGGGCGTTTCCTGTCGCGGGCGCTAGGCCTACCCACACAAGTGAGGTATCATTTTTATCGGGAGACTTGGGGAAACGCTGGGTGGAAGGAAATTTGTGTCTCCTCTCAGATTCCAGAACTTTCTGTCGCAGAAATATGAGGAACATGTGTTTTTTTAGCCAAATTTTGAGGTTTGCAAAGGATTCTGGGTAACAGAAACTGGTCCGAGCCCCACAAGTCACCCCATCTTGGATTCCCCTAGGTCTCTAGTTTTCAGAAATGCACAGGTTTGGTAGGTTTCCCTAGGTGCCGGCTGAGCTAGAGTCCAAAATCTACAGGTAGGCACTTTGCAAAAATCACCTCTGTTTTCTTTCAAAAAATTGGATGTGTCCACGTTGCGCTTCGGGGCGTTTCGTGTCGCGGGCGCCAGGCCTACCCACACAAGTGAGGTATCATTTTTATCAGGAGACTTGGCGGAACGCTGAGTGGAAGGAAATTTGTGGCTCCTCTCAGATTCCAGAACTTTCTGCCACAGAAATGTGAGGAACATGTGTTTTGTTAGCCAAATTTTGAGGTTTTCAAAGGATTTTGGGTAACAGAACCTGGTCCGAGCCCCACAAGTCACCCCATCTTGGATTCCCCTAGGTCTCTAGTTTTCAGAAATGCACAGGTTTGGTAGGTTTCCCTAGGTGCCGGCTGAGCTAGGGGCCAAAATCTACAGGTAGGCACTTTGCAAAAATCACCTCTGTTTTCTTTCAAAAAATTGGATGTGTCCACGTTGAGCTTTGGGACGTTTCCTGTCGTGGGCGCTAGGCCTACCCACACAAGTGAGGTATAATTTTTATCGAGAGACTTGGGGAAACGCTGAGTGGAAGGAAATTTGTGTCTCCTCTCAGATTCCAGAACTTTCTGTCGCAGAAATATGAGGAACATGTGTTTTTTTAACCAAATTTTGAGGTTTGCAAAGGATTCTGGGTAACAGAACCTGGTCCGAGCCCCACAAGTCACCCCATATTGGATTCCCCTAGGTCTCTAATTTTCAGAAATGCACAGGTTTGGTAGGTTTCCCCAGGTGCCGGCTGAGCTAGAGGCCAAAATCTACAGGTAGGCACTTTGCAAAAATCACCTCTGTTTTCTTTAAAAAAATTGGATGTGTCCACGTTGCGCTTTGGGGCGTTTCCTGTCGCGGGCGCTAGGCCTACCCACACAAGTGAGGTATCATTTTTATCGGGAGACTTGGGGGAACGCTGGGTGGAAGGACATTTGTGGCTCCTCTCAGATTCCAGAACTTTCTGCCACAGAAATGTGAGGAACATGTGTTTTTGTAGCCAAATTTTGAGGTTTGCAAAGGATTCTGGGTAACAGAACCTGGTCCGAGCCCCACAAGTCACCCCATCTTGGATTCCCCTAGGTCTCTAGTTTTCAGAAATGCACAGGTTTGGTAGGTTTCCCTAGGTGCCGGCTGAGCTAGAGGCCAAAATCTACAGGTAGGTACTTTGCAAAAATCACCTCTGTTTTCTTTCAAAAAATTGGATGTGTCCACGTTGCGCTTTGGGGCTGTTCCTGTCGCGGACGCAAGGCCTACCCACACAAGTGAGGTGTCATTTTTATCAAGAGACTTGGCGGAACGCTGGGTGGAAGGACATTTGTGGCTCCTCTCAGATTCCAGAACTTTCTACCATAGAAATGTGAGGAACATGTGTTTTTTTAGCCAAATTTTGAGGTTTGCAAAGGATTCTGGGTAACAGAACCTGGTCCGAGCCCCACAAGTCACCCCATCTTGGATTCCCCTTGGTTTCTCGTTTTCAGAAATGCACAGGTGTGGTAGGTTTCCCTAGGTGCCGGCTGAGCTAGAGGCCAAAAGCTACAGGTAGGCACTTTGCAAAAATCACCTCTGTTTTCTTTAAAAAAATTGGATGTGTCCACGTTGCGCTTTGGGGCGTTTCCTGTCACGGGCGCTAGGCCTACCCACACAAGTGAGGTATAATTTTTATCAGGAGACTTGGGGGAACGCTGGGTTGAAGGAAATTTGTGGCTCCTCTCAGATTCCAGAACTTTCTGCCACAGAAATGTGAGGAACAAGTGTTTTTTTAGCCAAATTTTGAGGTTTGCAAAGGATTCTGGGTAACAGAACCTGGTCTGAGCCCCACAAGTCACCCCATCTTGGATTCCCCTAGGTCTCTAGTTTTCAGAAATGCACAGGTTTGTTAAGTTTCCCTAGGTGCCGGCTGAGCTAGAGTCCAAAATCTACAGGTAGGCACTTTGCAAAAATCACCTCTGTTTTCTTTCAAAAAAATGGATGTGTCCACGTTGCGCTTTGGGGCGTTTCCTGTCGCGGGCGCTAGGCCTACCCACACAAGTGAGGTATCATTTTTATCGGGAGACTTGGGGGAACGCTGGGTGGAAGGACATTTGTGGCTCCTCTCAGATTCCAGAACTTTCTGCCACAGAAATGTGAGGAACATGTGTTTTTGTAGCCAAATTTTGAGGTTTGCAAAGGATTCTGGGTAACAGAACCTGGTCCGAGCCCCACAAGTCACCCCATCTTGGATTCCCCTAGGTCTCTAGTTTTCAGAAATGCACAGGTTTGGTAGGTTTCCCTAGGTGCCGGCTGAGCTAGAGGCCGAAATCTACAGGTAGGCACTTCGCAAAAATCACCTCTGTTTTCTTTCAAAAAATTGGATGTGTCCACGTTGAGCTTTGGGGCGTTTCCTGTCGCGGGCGCTAGGCCTACCCACACAAGTGAGGTATCATTTTTATCGGGAGACTTGGGGAAACGCTGGGTGGAAGGAAATTTGTGTCTCCTCTCAGATTCCAGAACTTTCTGTCGCAGAAATATGAGGAACATGTGTTTTTTTAGCCAAATTTTGAGGTTTGCAAAGGATTCTGGGTAACAGAAACTGGTCCGAGCCCCGCAAGTCACCCCATCTTGGATTCCCCTAGGTCTCTAGTTTTCAGAAATGCACAGGTTTGGTAGGTTTCCCTAGGTGCCGGCTGAGCTAGAGTCCAAAATCTACAGGTAGGCACTTTGCAAAAATCACCTCTGTTTTCTTTCAAAAAATTGGATGTGTCCACGTTGCGCTTTGGGGCGTTTCCTGTCGCGGGCGCTAGGCCTACCCACACAAGTGAGGTATCATTTTATCGGGAGACTTGGGGGGAACGCTGGGTGGAAGGAAATTTGTGGCTCCTCTCAGATTCCAGAACTTTCTGACACAGAAATGTGAGGAACATGTGTTTGTTTAGCCAAATTTTGAGGTTTGCAAAGGATTCTGGGTAACAGAACCTGGTCCGAGCCCCACAAGTCACCCCATCTTGGATTCCCCTAGGTCTCTAGTTTTCAGAAATGCACAGGTTTGGTAGGTTTCCCTAGGTGCCGGCTGAGCTAGGGGCCAAAATCTACAGGTAGGCACTTTGCAAAAATCACCTCTGTTTTCTTTCAAAAAATTGGATGTGTCCACGTTGAGCTTTGGGGCGTTTCCTGTCGTGGGCGCTAGGCCTACCCACACAAGTGAGGTATAATTTTTATCGAGAGACTTGGGGAAACGCTGAGTGGAAGGAAATTTGTGTCTCCTCTCAGATTCCAGAACTTTCTGTCGCAGAAATATGAGGAACATGTGTTTTTTTAACCAAATTTTGAGGTTTGCAAAGGATTCTGGGTAACAGAACCTGGTCCGAGCCCCACAAGTCACCCCATATTGGATTCCCCTAGGTCTCTAATTTTCAGAAATGCACAGGTTTGGTAGGTTTCCCCAGGTGCCGGCTGAGCTAGAGGCTAAAATCTACAGGTAGGCACTTTGCAAAAATCACCTCTGTTTTCTTTCAAAAAATTGGATGTGTCCACGTTGCGCTTTGGGGCGTTTCCTGTCGCCGGCGCTAGGCCTACCCACACAAGTGAGGTATCATTTTTATCTGGAGACTTGGGGGAACGCTGGGTGGAAGGAAATTTGTGGCTCCTCTCAGATTCCAGAACTTTCTGCCACAGAAATGTGAGGAACAAGTGTTTTTTTAGCCAAATTTTGAGGTTTGCAAAGGATTCTGGGTAACAGAACCTGGTCTGAGCCCCACAAGTCACCCCATCTTGGATTCCCCTAGGTCTCTAGTTTTCAGAAATGCACAGGTTTGTTAAGTTTCCCTAGGTGCCGGCTGAGCTAGAGTCCAAAATCTACAGGTAGGCACTTTGCAAAAATCACCTCTGTTTTCTTTCAAAAAAATGGATGTGTCCACGTTGCGCTTTGGGGCGTTTCCTGTCGCGGGCGCTAGGCCTACCCACACAAGTGAGGTATCATTTTTATCGGGAGACTTGGGGGAACGCTGGGTGGAAGGACATTTGTGGCTCCTCTCAGATTCCAGAACTTTCTGCCACAGAAATGTGAGGAACATGTGTTTTTGTAGCCAAATTTTGAGGTTTGCAAAGGATTCTGGGTAACAGAACCTGGTCCGAGCCCCACAAGTCACCCCATCTTGGATTCCCCTAGGTCTCTAGTTTTCAGAAATGCACAGGTTTGGTAGGTTTCCCTAGGTGCCGGCTGAGCTAGAGGCCGAAATCTACAGGTAGGCACTTCGCAAAAATCACCTCTGTTTTCTTTCAAAAAATTGGATGTGTCCACGTTGAGCTTTGGGGCGTTTCCTGTCGCGGGCGCTAGGCCTACCCACACAAGTGAGGTATCATTTTTATCGGGAGACTTGGGGAAACGCTGGGTGGAAGGAAATTTGTGTCTCCTCTCAGATTCCAGAACTTTCTGTCGCAGAAATATGAGGAACATGTGTTTTTTTAGCCAAATTTTGAGGTTTGCAAAGGATTCTGGGTAACAGAAACTGGTCCGAGCCCCGCAAGTCACCCCATCTTGGATTCCCCTAGGTCTCTAGTTTTCAGAAATGCACAGGTTTGGTAGGTTTCCCTAGGTGCCGGCTGAGCTAGAGTCCAAAATCTACAGGTAGGCACTTTGCAAAAATCACCTCTGTTTTCTTTCAAAAAATTGGATGTGTCCACGTTGCGCTTTGGGGCGTTTCCTGTCGCGGGCGCTAGGCCTACCCACACAAGTGAGGTATCATTTTATCGGGAGACTTGGGGGGAACGCTGGGTGGAAGGAAATTTGTGGCTCCTCTCAGATTCCAGAACTTTCTGACACAGAAATGTGAGGAACATGTGTTTGTTTAGCCAAATTTTGAGGTTTGCAAAGGATTCTGGGTAACAGAACCTGGTCCGAGCCCCACAAGTCACCCCATCTTGGATTCCCCTAGGTCTCTAGTTTTCAGAAATGCACAGGTTTGGTAGGTTTCCCTAGGTGCCGGCTGAGCTAGGGGCCAAAATCTACAGGTAGGCACTTTGCAAAAATCACCTCTGTTTTCTTTCAAAAAATTGGATGTGTCCACGTTGAGCTTTGGGGCGTTTCCTGTCGTGGGCGCTAGGCCTACCCACACAAGTGAGGTATAATTTTTATCGAGAGACTTGGGGAAACGCTGAGTGGAAGGAAATTTGTGTCTCCTCTCAGATTCCAGAACTTTCTGTCGCAGAAATATGAGGAACATGTGTTTTTTTAACCAAATTTTGAGGTTTGCAAAGGATTCTGGGTAACAGAACCTGGTCCGAGCCCCACAAGTCACCCCATATTGGATTCCCCTAGGTCTCTAATTTTCAGAAATGCACAGGTTTGGTAGGTTTCCCCAGGTGCCGGCTGAGCTAGAGGCTAAAATCTACAGGTAGGCACTTTGCAAAAATCACCTCTGTTTTCTTTCAAAAAATTGGATGTGTCCACGTTGCGCTTTGGGGCGTTTCCTGTCGCCGGCGCTAGGCCTACCCACACAAGTGAGGTATCATTTTTATCTGGAGACTTGGGGGAACGCTGGGTGGAAGGAAATTTGTGGCTCCTCTCAGATTCCAGAACTTTCTGCCACAGAAATGTGAGGAACAAGTGTTTTTTTAGCCAAATTTTGAGGTTTGCAAAGGATTCTGGGTAACAGAACCTGGTCTGAGCCCCACAAGTCACCCCATCTTGGATTCCCCTAGGTCTCTAGTTTTCAGAAATGCACAGGTTTGTTAAGTTTCCCTAGGTGCCGGCTGAGCTAGAGTCCAAAATCTACAGGTAGGCACTTTGCAAAAATCACCTCTGTTTTCTTTCAAAAAAATGGATGTGTCCACGTTGCGCTTTGGGGCGTTTCCTGTCGCGGGCGCTAGGCCTACCCACACAAGTGAGGTATCATTTTTATCGGGAGACTTGGGGGAACGCTGGGTGGAAGGACATTTGTGGCTCCTCTCAGATTCCAGAACTTTCTGCCACAGAAATGTGAGGAACATGTGTTTTTGTAGCCAAATTTTGAGGTTTGCAAAGGATTCTGGGTAACAGAACCTGGTCCGAGCCCCACAAGTCACCCCATCTTGGATTCCCCTAGGTCTCTAGTTTTCAGAAATGCACAGGTTTGGTAGGTTTCCCTAGGTGCCGGCTGAGCTAGAGGCCGAAATCTACAGGTAGGCACTTCGCAAAAATCACCTCTGTTTTCTTTCAAAAAATTGGATGTGTCCACGTTGAGCTTTGGGGCGTTTCCTGTCGCGGGCGCTAGGCCTACCCACACAAGTGAGGTATCATTTTTATCGGGAGACTTGGGGAAACGCTGGGTGGAAGGAAATTTGTGTCTCCTCTCAGATTCCAGAACTTTCTGTCGCAGAAATATGAGGAACATGTGTTTTTTTAGCCAAATTTTGAGGTTTGCAAAGGATTCTGGGTAACAGAAACTGGTCCGAGCCCCGCAAGTCACCCCATCTTGGATTCCCCTAGGTCTCTAATTTTCAGAAATGCACAGGTTTGGTAGGTTTCCCTAGGTGCCGGCTGAGCTAGAGTCCAAAATCTACAGGTAGGCACTTTGCAAAAATCACCTCTGTTTTCTTTCAAAAAATTGGATGTGTCCACGTTGCGCTTTGGGGCGTTTCCTGTCGCGGGCGCTAGGCCTACCCACACAAGTGAGGTATCATTTTATCGGGAGACTTGGGGGGAACGCTGGGTGGAAGGAAATTTGTGGCTCCTCTCAGATTCCAGAACTTTCTGACACAGAAATGTGAGGAACATGTGTTTGTTTAGCCAAATTTTGAGGTTTGCAAAGGATTCTGGGTAACAGAACCTGGTCCGAGCCCCACAAGTCACCCCATCTTGGATTCCCCTAGGTCTCTAGTTTTCAGAAATGCACAGGTTTGGTAGGTTTCCCTAGGTGCCGGCTGAGCTAGGGGCCAAAATCTACAGGTAGGCACTTTGCAAAAATCACCTCTGTTTTCTTTCAAAAAATTGGATGTGTCCACGTTGAGCTTTGGGGCGTTTCCTGTCGTTGTCGCTAGGCCTACCCACACAAGTGAGGTATAATTTTTATCGAGAGACTTGGGGAAACGCTGAGTGGAAGGAAATTTGTGTCTCCTCTCAGATTCCAGAACTTTCTGTCGCAGAAATATGAGGAACATGTGTTTTTTTAACCAAATTTTGAGGTTTGCAAAGGATTCTGGGTAACAGAACCTGGTCCGAGCCCCACAAGTCACCCCATATTGGATTCCCCTAGGTCTCTAATTTTCAGAAATGCACAGGTTTGGTAGGTTTCCCCAGGTGCCGGCTGAGCTAGAGGCTAAAATCTACAGGTAGGCACTTTGCAAAAATCACCTCTGTTTTCTTTCAAAAAATTGGATGTGTCCACGTTGCGCTTTGGGGCGTTTCCTGTCGCCGGCGCTAGGCCTACCCACACAAGTGAGGTATCATTTTTATCGGGAGACTTGGGGGAACGCTGGGTGGAAGGACATTTGTGGCTCCTCTCAGATTCCAGAACTTTCTGCCACAGAAATGTGAGGAACATGTGTTTTTGTAGCCAAATTTTGAGGTTTGCAAAGGATTCTGGGTAACAGAACCTGGTCCGAGCCCCACAAGTCACCCCATCTTGGATTCCCCTAGGTCTCTAGTTTTCAGAAATGCACAGGTTTGGTAGGTTTCCCTAGGTGCCGGCTGAGCTAGAGGCCAAAATCTACAGGTAGGCACTTTGCAAAAATCACCTCTGTTTTCTTTAAAAAAATTGGATGTGTCCACGTTGCGCTTTGGGGCGTTTCCTGTCGCGGGCGCTAGGCCTACCCACACAAGTGAGGTTTCATTTTTATCGGGAGACTTGGGGGAACGGTGGGTGGAAGGAAATTTGTGGCTGCTCTCAGATTCCAGAACTTTTTGCCACAGAAATGTGAGGAACATGTGTTTTTTTAGCAAAATTTTGAGGTTTGCAAAGGATTCTGGGTAACAGAACCTGGTCCGAGCCCCACAAGTCACCCCATCTTGCATTCCCCTTGGTCTCTAGTTTTCAGAAATGCACAGGTTTGGTAGGTTTCCCTAGGTGCCGGCTGAGCTAGAGGCCAAAATCTACAGGTAGGCACTTTGCAAAAATCACCTCTGTTTTCTTTCAATAAATTGGATGTGTCCACGTTGCGCTTTGGGGCGTTTCCTGTAGCGGGCGCAAGGCCTACCCACACAAGTGAGGTATCATTTTTATCAGGAGACTTAGCGGAACGCTGGGTGGAAGGAAATTTGTGTCTCCTCTCAGATTCCAGAACTTTCTGCCATAGAAATGTGAGGAACATGTGTTTTTTTAGCCAAATTTTGAGGTTTGCAAAGGATTCTGGGTAACAGAACCTGGTCCGAGCCCCACAAGTCACCCCATCTTGGATTCCCCTTGGTTTCTCGTTTTCAGAAATGCACAGGTTTGGTAGGTTTCCCTAGGTGCCGGCTGAGCTAGAGGCCAAAAGCTACAGGTAGGCACTTTGCAAAAATCACCTCTGTTTTCTTTAAAAAAATTGGATGTGTCCACGTTGCGCTTTGGGGCGTTTCCTGTCACGGGCGCTAGGCCTACCCACACAAGTGAGGTATAATTTTTATCAGGAGACTTGGGGGAACGCTGGGTTGAAGGAAATTTGTGGCTCCTCTCAGATTCCAGAACTTTCTGGAACAGAAATGTGAGGAACAAGTGTTTTTTTAGCCAAATTTTGAGGTTTGCAAAGGATTCTGGGTAACAGAACCTGGTCTGAGCCCCACAAGTCACCCCATCTTGGATTCCCCTAGGTCTCTAGTTTTCAGAAATGCACAGGTTTGTTAAGTTTCCCTAGGTGCCGGCTGAGCTAGAGTCCAAAATCTACAGGTAGGCACTTTGCAAAAATCACCTCTGTTTTCTTTAAATAAAATGGATGTGTCCACGTTGCGCTTTGGGGCATTTCCTGTCGCGGGCGCTAGGCCTACCCACACAAGTGAGGTATCATTTTTATCGGGAGACTTGGGGGAACGCTGGGTGGAAGGAAATTTGTGGCTCCTCTCAGATTCCAGAACTTTCTGCCACAGAAATGTGAGGAACATGTGTTTTTTTAGCCAAACTTGAGGTTTGCAAAGGATTCTGGGTAACAGAACCTGGTCCGAGCCCCACAAGTCACCCCATCTTGGATTCCCCTAGGTCTCTAGTTTTCAGAAATGCACAGATTTGGTAGGTTTCCCTAGGTGCCGGCTGAGCTAGAGGCCAAAATCTACAGGTAGGCACTTTGCAAAAATCACCTCTGTTTTCTTTAAAAAAATTGGATGTGTCCACATTGCGCTTTGGGGCGTTTCCTGTCGCGGGCGCCAGGCCTACCCACACAAGTGAGGTATAATTTTTATCAGGAGACTGGGCGGAACGCTGGGTGGAAGGAAATTTGTGGCTCCTCTCAGATTCCAGAACTTTCTACCATAGAAATGTGAGGAACATGTGTTTCTTTAGCCAAATTTTGAGCTTTGCAAAGGATTCTGGTTAACAGAACCTGGTCCGAGCCCCACAAGTCACCCCATCTTGGATTCCCCTTGGTTTCTCGATTTCAGAAATGCACAGGTTTGGTAGGTTTCCCTAGGTGCCGGCTGAGCTAGAGGCCAAAAGCTACAGGTAGGCACTTTGCAAAAATCACCTCTGTTTTCTTTCAAAAAATTGGATGTGTCCACGTTGCGCTTTGGGGCGTTTCCTGTCGCGGGCGCTAGGCCTACCCACACAAGTGAGGTATCATTTTTATCAGGAAACTTGGCGGAACGCTGCGTGGAAGGAAATTTGTGGCTCCTCTCAGATTCCAGAACTTTCTGCCACAGAAATATGAGGAACATTTGTTGTTTTAGCCAAATTTTGAGGTTTGCAAAGGATTCTGGGTAACAGAACCTGGTCCGAGCCCCACAAGTCACCCCATCTTGGATTCCCCTAGTTCTCTAGTTTTCAGAAATGCACAGGTTTGGTAGGTTTCCCTAGGTGCCGGCTGAGCTAGAGGCCAAAATCTACAGGTAGGCACTTTGCAAAAAACACCTCTGTTTTCTTTCAAAAAATTGGATGTGTCCACGTTGCGCTTTGCGGCGTTTCCTGTCGCGGGCGCTAGGCCTACCCACACAAGTGAGGTATCATTTTTATCAGGAGACTTGGGAGAACGCTGGGTGGAAGGACATTTGTGGCTCCTCTCAGATTCCAGAACTTTCTGCCACAGAAATGTGAGGAACATGTGTTTTGTTAGCCAAATGTTGAGGTTTGCAAAGGATTCTGGGTAACAGAACCTGGTCCGAGCCCCACAAGTCACCCCATCTTGGATTCCCCTTGGTCTCTAGTTTTCAGAAATGCACAGGTTTGGTAGGTTTCCCTAGGTGCCGGCTGAGCTAGAGGCCAAAATCTACAGGTAGGCACTTTGCAAAAAACACCTCTGTTTTCTTTCAAAAAATTGGATGTGTCCACGTTGCGCTTTGGGGCGTTTCCTGTTGCGGGCGCTAGGCCTACCCATACAAGTGAGGTATCATTTTTATCAGGAGACTTGGGAGAACGCTGGGTGGAAGGACATTTGTGGCTCCTATAAGATTCCAGAACTTTCTACCACAGAAATGTGAGGAACATGTGTTTTGTTAGCCAAATGTTGAGGTTTGCAAAAGATTCTGGGTAACAGAACCTGGTCCGAGCCCCACAAGTCACCCCATCTTGGATTCCCCTAGGTCTCTAGTTTTCAGAAATGCACAGGTTTGGTAGGTTTCCCTAAGTGCCGGCTGAGCTAGAGGCCAAAATCTACAGGTAGGCACTTCGCAAAAATCACCTCTGTTTTGCTTCAAAAAATTGGATGTGTCCACGTTGCGCTTTGGGGCGTCTCCTGTCGCGGGTGCCAGGCCTACCCACACAAGTGAGGTATCATTTTTATCAGGAGACTTGGCGGAACGCTGGGTGGAAGGAAATTTGTGGCTCCTCTCAGATTCCAGAACTTTCTGCCATAGAAATGTGAGGAACATGTGTTTCTTTAGCCAAATTTTGAGCTTTGCAAAGGATTCTGGTTAACAGAACCTGGTCCGAGCCCCACAAGTCAACCCATCTTGGATTCCCCTTGGTTTCTCGATTTCAGAAATGCACAGGTTTGGTAGGTTTCCCTAGGTGCCGGCTGAGCTAGAGGCCAAAAGCTACAGGTAGGCACTTTGCAAAAATCACCTCTGTTTTCTTTAAAAAAATTGGATGTGTCCACGTTGCGCTTTGGGGCGTTTCCTGTCGCGGGCGCTAGGCCTACCCACACAAGTGAGGTATCATTTTTATCAGGAGACTTGGCGGAACGCTGCGTGGAAGGAAATTTGTGGCTCCTCTCAGATTCCAGAACTTTCTGCCACAGAAATATGAGGAACATTTGTTGTTTTAGCCAAATTTTGAGGTTTGCAAAGGATTCTGGGTAACAGAACCTGGTCCGAGCCCCACAAGTCACCCCATCTTGGATTCCCCTAGGTCTCTAGTTTTCAGAAATGCACAGGTTTGGTAGGTTTCCCTAGGTGCCGGCTGAGCTAGAGGCCAAAATCTACAGGTAGGCACTTTGCAAAAAACACCTCTGTTTTCTTTCAAAAAATTGGATGTGTCCACGTTGCGCTTTGGGGCGTTTCCTGTTGCGGGCGCTAGGCCTACCCATACAAGTGAGGTATCATTTTTATCAGGAGACTTGGGAGAACGCTGGGTGGAAGGACATTTGTGGCTCCTCTCAGATTCCAGAACTTTCTACCACAGAAATGTGAGGAACATGTGTTTTGTTAGCCAAATGTTGAGGTTTGCAAAGGATTCTGGGTAACAGAACCTGGTCCGAGCCCGACAAGTCACCCCATCTTGGATTCCCCTAGGTCTCTAGTTTTCAGAAATGCACAGGTTTGGTAGGTTTCCCTAGGTGCCGGCTGAGCTAGAGGCCAAAATCTACAGGTAGGCACTTTGCAAAAAACACCTCTGTTTTCTTTCAAAAAATTGGATGTGTCCACGTTGCGCTTTGGGGCGTTTCCTGTCGCGGGCGCTAGGCCTACCCACACAAGTGAGGTATCATTTTTATCAGGAGACTTGGGAGATCGCTGGGTGGAAGGACATTTGTGGCTCCTCTCAGATTCCAGAACTTTCTACCACAGAAATGTGAGGAACATGTGTTTTTTTAGCCAAATGTTCAGGTTTGCAAAGGATTCTGGGTAACAGAACCTGGTCCGAGCCCCACAAGTCACCCCATCTTGGATTCCCCTAGGTCTCTAGTTTTCAGAAATGCACAGGTTTGGTAGGTTTCCCTAGGTGCCGGCTGAGCTAGAGGCCAAAATCTACAGGTAGGCACTTTGCAAAAATCACCTCTGTTTTCTTTTAAAAAAATGGATGTGTCCACGTTGCGCTTTGGGGCGTTTCCTGTCGCGGGCACTAGGCCTACCCACACAAGTGAGGTATCATTTTTATCGGGAGACTTGAGGGAACGCTGGGTGGAAGGAAATTTGTGGCTCCTCTCAGATTCCAGAACTTTCTGCCACAGAAATATGAGGAACATGTGTTTTTTTAGCCGAATTTTGAGGTTTGCAAAGGATTCTGGGTAACAGAACCTGGTCCGAGCCCCACAAGTCACCCCATCTTGGATTCCCCTAGGTCTCTAGTTTTCAGAAATGCACAGGTTTGGTAGGTTTCCCTAGGTGCCGGCTGAGCTAGAGGCCAAAATCTACAGGTAGGCACTTCGCAAAAATCACCTCTGTTTTGCTTAAAAAAATTGGATGTGTCCACGTTGCGCTTTGGGGCGTTTCCTGTCGCGGGCGCTAGGCCTACCCACACAAGTGAGGAATCATTTTTATCGGGAGACTTGGGGAAACGCTGGGTGGAAGGAAATTTGTGGCTCCTCTCAGATTCCAGAACTTTCTGCCACAGAAATGTGAGGAACATGTGTTTTTTAAGCCAAATTTTGAGGTTTGCAAAGGATTCTGGGTAACAGAACCTGGTCCGAGCCCCACAAGTCACCCCATCTTGGATTCCCCTAGGTCTCTAGTTTTCAGAAATGCACAGGTTTGTTAAGTTTCCCTAGGTGCCGGCTGAGCTAGAGTCCAAAATATACAGGTAGGCACTTTGCAAAAAACACCTCTGTTTTCTTTAAAAAAAATGGATGTGTCCACGTTGCGCTTTGGGGCGTTTCCTGGCACGGGCGCTAGGCCTACCCACACAAGTGAGGTATCATTTTTATCATGAGACTTGGGAGATCGCTGGGTGGAAGGACATTTGTGGCTCCTCTCAGATTCCAGAACTTTCTACCACAGAAATGTGAGGAACATGTGTTTTTTGTTAGCCAAATGTTCAGGTTTGCAAAGGATTCTGGGTAACAGAACCTGGTCCGAGCCCCACAAGTCACCCCATCTTGGATTCCCCTAGGTCTCTAGTTTTCAGAAATGCACAGGTTTGGTAGGTTTCCCTAGGTGCCGGCTGAGCTAGAGGCCAAAATCTACAGGTAGGCACTTTGCAAAAATCACCTCTGTTTTCTTTTAAAAAAATGGATGTGTCCACGTTGCGCTTAGGGGCGTTTCCTGTCGCGGGCACTAGGCCTACCCACACAAGTGAGGTATCATTTTTATGGGGAGACTTGAGGGAACGCTGGGTGGAAGGAAATTTGTGGCTCCTCTCAGATTCCAGAACTTTCTGCCACAGAAATATGAGGAACATGTGTTTTTTTAGCCGAATTTTGAGGTTTGCAAAGGATTCTGGGTAACAGAACCTGGTCCGAGCCCCACAAGTCACCACATCTTGGATTCCCCTAGGTCTCTAGTTTTCAGAAATGCACAGGTTTGGTAGGTTTCCCTAGGTGCCGGCTGAGCTAGAGGCCAAAATCTACAGGTAGGCACTTCGCAAAAATCACCTCTGTTTTGCTTCAAAAAATTGGATGTGTCCACGTTGCGCTTTGGGGCGTTTCCTGTCGCGGGCGCTAGGCCTACCCACACAAGTGAGGAATCATTTTTATCGGGAGACTTGGGGAAACGCTGGGTGGAAGGAAATTTGTGGCTCCTCTCAGATTCCAGAACTTTCTGCCACAGAAATGTGAGGAACATGTGTTTTTTAAGCCAAATTTTGAGGTTTGCAAAGGATTCTGGGTAACAGAACCTGGTCCGAGCCCCACAAGTCACCCCATCTTGGATTCCCCTAGGTCTCTAGTTTTCAGAAATGCACAGGTTTGTTAAGTTTCCCTAGGTGCTGGCTGAGCTAGAGTCCAAAATCTACAGGTAGGCACTTTGCAAAAAACACCTCTGTTTTCTTTAAAAAAAATGGATGTGTCCACGTTGCGCTTTGGGGCGTTTCCTGGCACGGGCGCTAGGCCTACCCACACAAGTGAGGTATCATTTTTATCATGAGACTTGGGAGATCGCTGGGTGGAAGGACATTTGTGGCTCCTCTCAGATTCCAGAACTTTCTACCACAGAAATGTGAGGAACATGTGTTTTTTGTTAGCCAAGTGTTGAGGTTTGCAAAGGATTCTGGGTAACAGAACCTGGTCCGAGCCCCACAAGTCACCCCAACTTGGATTCCTCTAGGTCTCTAGTTTTCAGAAATGCACAGGTTTGGTAGGTTTCCCTAGGTGCCGGCTGAGCTAGAGGCCAAAATCTACAGGTAGGCACTTTGCAAAAATCACCTCTGTTTTCTTTAAAAAAAATGGATGTGTCCACGTTGCGCTTTGGGGCGTTTCCTGTCGCGGGCACTAGGCCTACCCACACAAGTGAGGTATCATTTTTAGCGGGAGACTTGGGGGAACGCTGGGTGGAAGGAAATTTGTGGCTCCTCTCAGATTCCAGAACTTTCTGCCACAGAAATATGAGGAACATGTGTTTTTTTAGCCGAATTTTGAGGTTTGCAAAGGATTCTGGGTAACAGAACCTGGTCCGAGCCCCACAAGTCACCCCATCTTGGATTCCCCTAGGTCTCTAGTTTACAGAAATGCACAGGTATGGTAGGTTTCCCTAGGTGCCGGCTGAGCTAGAGGCCAAAATCTACAGGTAGGCACTTCGCAAAAATCACCTCTGTTTTGCTTCAAAAAATTGGATGTGTCCACGTTGCGCTTTGGGGCGCTTCCTGTCGCGGGCGCTAGGCCTACCCACACAAGTGAGGAATCATTTTTATCGGGAGACTTGGGGAAACGCTGGGCGGAAGGAAATTTGTGGCTCCTCTCAGATTCCAGAACTTTCTGCCACAGAAATGTGAGGAACATGTGTTTTTTTAGCCAAATTTTGAGGTTTGCAAAGGATTCTGGGTAACAGAACCTGGTCCGAGCCCCACAAGTCACCACATCTTGGATTCCCCTAGGTCTCTAGTTTTCAGAAATGCACAGGTTTGTTAAGTTTCCCTAGGTGCCGGCTGAGCTAGAGTCCAAAATCTACAGGTAGGCACTTCGCAAGAATCACCTCTGTTTTCTTTAAAAAAAATGGATATGTCCACGTTGCGATTTGTGGCGTTTCCTGTCGCGGGCGCTAGGCCTACCCACACAAGTGAGGTATCATTTTTATCTGGAGACTTGGGGGAATGCTGGGTGGAAGGAAATTTGTGGCTCCTCTCAGATTCCAGAACTTTCTGCCACAGAAATATGAGGAACATTTGTTGTTTTAGCCAAATTTTGAGGTTTGCAAAGGATTCTGGGTAACAGAACCTGGTCCGAGCCCCACAAGTCACCCCATCTTGGATTCCCCTAAGTCTCCAGTTTTCAGAAATGCACAGGTTTGGTAGGTTTCCCTAGGTGCCGGCTGAGCTAGAGGCCAAAATCTACAGGTAGGCACTTCGCAAAAATCACCTCTGTTTTCCTTTAAAAAATTAGATGTTTCCACGTTGCGCTTTGGGGCGTTTCCTATCGCGGGCGCTAGGCCTACCCACTCAAGTGAGGTACCATTTTTATAGGGAGACTTGGGGGAACGCTGGGTGGAAGGAAATTCGTGGCTCCTCTCAGATTCCAGAACTTTCTGCCACAGAAATATGAGGAACATGTATTTTTTTAGCCAAATTTTGAGGTTTGCAAAGGATTCTGGGTAACAGAACCTGGTCCGAGCCCCACAAGTCACCCCATCTTGGATTCCCCTAGGTCTCTAGTTTTCAGAAATGCACAGGTTTGGTAGGTTTCCCTAGGTGCCGGCTGAGCTAGAGGCCAAAATCTACAGGTAGGCACTTTGCAAAAATCTCCTCTGTTTTCTTTAAAAAAATTGGATGTGTCCACGTTGCGCTTTGGGGCGTTTCCTGTCGCGGGCGCCAGGCCTACCCACACAAGTGAGGTATCATTTTTATCAGGGGACTTGGCGGAACGCTGGGTGGAAGGAAATTTGTGGCTCCTCTCAGATTCCAGAACTTTCTGCCATAGAAATGTGAGGAACATGTGTTTTTTTTTAGCCAAATTTTGAGGTTTGCAAAGGATTCTGGGTAACAGAACCTGGTCCGAGCCCCACAAGTCACCCCATCTTGGATTCCCCTTGGTTTCTCGTTTTCAGAAATGCACAGGTTTGGTAGGTTTCCCTAGGTGCCGGCTGAGCTAGAGGCCAAAAGCTACAGGTAGGCACTTTGCAAAAATCACTGCTGTTTTCTTTCAAAAAATTGGATGTGTCCACGTTGCGCTTTGGGGCGTTTCCTGTCGCGGGTGCTAGGCCTACCCACACAAGTGAGGTATCATTTTTATCAGGAGACTTGGCGGAACGCTGCGTGGAAGGAAATTTGTGGCTCCTCTCAGATTCCGGAACTTTCTGCCACAGAAATATGAGGAACATTTGTAGTTTTAGCCAAATTTTGAGGTTTGCAAAGGATTCTGGGTAACAGAACCTGGTCCGAGCCCCACAAGTCACCCCATCTTGGATTCCCCTAGGTCTCTAGTTTTCAGAAATGCACAGGTTTGGTAGGTTTCCCTAGGTGCCGGCTGAGCTAGAGGCCAAAATCTACAGGTAGGCACTTTGCAAAAAACACCTCTGTTTTCTTTCAAAAAATTGGATGTGTCCACATTGCGCTTTGGGGCGTTTCCTGTCGCGGGCGCTAGGCCTACCAACACAAGTGAGGTATCATTTTTATCAGGAGACTTGGGAGAACGCTGGGTGGAAGGACATTTGTGGCTCCTCTCAGATTCCAGAACTTTCTACCACAGAAATGTGAGGAACATGTGTTTTGTTAGCCAAATGTTGAGGTTTGCAAAGGATTCTGGGTAACAGAACCTGGTCCGAGCCCACAAGTCACCCCATCTTGGATTCCCCTAGGTCTCTAGTTTTCAGAAATGCACAGGTTTGGTAGGTTTCCCTAGGTGCCAGCTGAGCTAGAGGCCAAATTCTACAGGTAGGCACTTTGCAAAAAACACCTCTGTTTTCTTTAAAAAAATTGGATGTGTCCACGTTGCGCTTTGGGGCGTTTCCTGTCGCGGGCGCTATGCCTACCCACACAAGTGAGGTATCATTTTTATCAGGAGACTTGGGAGAACACTGGGTGGAAGGACATTTGTGGCTCCTCTCAGATTCCAGAACTTTCTACCACAGAAATGTGAGGAACATGTGTTTTTTTAGCCAAGTGTTGAGGTTTGCAAAGGATTCTGGGTAACAGAACCTGGTCCGAACCCCACAAGTCACCCCATCTTGGATTCCTCTAGGTCTCTAGTTTTCAGAAATGCAGAGGTTTGGTAGGTTTCCCTAGCTGCCGGCTGAGCTAGAGGCCAAAATCTACAGGTAGGCACTTTGCAAAAATCACCTCTGTTTTCTTTAAAAAAAATTGATGTGTCCATGTTGCGCTTTGGGGGGTTTCCTGTCGCGGGCACTATGCCTACCCACACAAGTGAGGTATCATTTTTATCTGGAGACTTGGGGGAACGCTGGGTGGAAGGAAATTTGTGGCTCCTCTCAGATTCCAGAACTTTCTGCCACAGAAATATGAGGAACATTTGTTGTTTTAGCCAAATTTTGAGGTTTGCAAAGGATTCTGGGTAACAGAACCTGGTCCGAGCCCCACAAGTCACCCCATCTTGGATTCCCCTAGGTCTCTAGTTTTCAGAAATGCACAGGTTTGTTAAGTTTCCCTAGGTGCCGGCTGAGCTAGAGTCCAAAATCTACAGGTAGGCACTTCGCAAGAATCACCTCTGTTTTCTTTAAAAAAAATGGATATGTCCACGTTGCGATTTGTGGCGTTTCCTGTCGCGGGCGCTAGGCCTACCCACACAAGTGAGGTATCATTTTTATCTGGAGACTTGGGGGAACGCTGGGTGGAAGGAAATTTGTGGCTCCTCTCAGATTCCAGAACTTTCTGCCACAGAAATATGAGGAACATTTGTTGTTTTAGCCAAATTTTGAGGTTTGCAAAGGATTCTGGGTAACAGAACCTGGTCCGAGCCCCACAAGTCACCCCATCTTGGATTCCCCTAGGTCTCTAGTTTTCAGAAATGCACAGGTTTGTTAAGTTTCCCTAGGTGCCGGCTGAGCTAGAGTCCAAAATCTACAGGTAGGCACTTCGCAAGAATCACCTCTGTTTTCTTTAAAAAAAATGGATATGTCCACGTTGCGATTTGTGGCGTTTCCTGTCGCGGGCGCTAGGCCTACCCACACAAGTGAGGTATCATTTTTATCTGGAGACTTGGGGGAACGCTGGGTGGAAGGAAATTTGTGGCTCCTCTCAGATTCCAGAACTTTCTGCCACAGAAATATGAGGAACATTTGTTGTTTTAGCCAAATTTTGAGGTTTGCAAAGGATTCTGGGTAACAGAACCTGGTCCGAGCCCCACAAGTCACCCCATCTTGGATTCCCCTTGGTTTCTCGTTTTCAGAAATGCACAGGTTTGTAGGTTTCCCTAGGTGCCGGCTGAGCTAGAGGCCAAAAGCTACAGGTAGGCACTTTGCAAAAATCACTGCTGTTTTCTTTCAAAAAATTGGATGTGTCCACGTTGCGCTTTGGGGCGTTTCCTGTCGCGGGTGCTAGGCCTACCCACACAAGTGAGGTATCATTTTTATCAGGAGACTTGGCGGAACGCTGCGTGGAAGGAAATTTGTGGCTCCTCTCAGATTCCGGAACTTTCTGCCACAGAAATATGAGGAACATTTGTAGTTTTAGCCAAATTTTGAGGTTTGCAAAGGATTCTGGGTAACAGAACCTGGTCCGAGCCCCACAAGTCACCCCATCTTGGATTCCCCTAGGTCTCTAGTTTTCAGAAATGCACAGGTTTGGTAGGTTTCCCTAGGTGCCGGCTGAGCTAGAGGCCAAAATCTACAGGTAGGCACTTTGCAAAAAACACCTCTGTTTTCTTTAAAAAAATTGGATGTGTCCACATTGCGCTTTGGGGCGTTTCCTGTCGCGGGCGCTAGGCCTACCAACACAAGTGAGGTATCATTTTTATCAGGAGACTTGGGAGAACGCTGGGTGGAAGGACATTTGTGGCTCCTCTCAGATTCCAGAACTTTCTACCACAGAAATGTGAGGAACATGTGTTTTGTTAGCCAAATGTTGAGGTTTGCAAAGGATTCTGGGTAACAGAACCTGGTCCGAGCCCACAAGTCACCCCATCTTGGATTCCCCTAGGTCTCTAGTTTTCAGAAATGCACAGGTTTGGTAGGTTTCCCTAGGTGCCAGCTGAGCTAGAGGCCAAATTCTACAGGTAGGCACTTTGCAAAAAACACCTCTGTTTTCTTTAAAAAAATTGGATGTGTCCACGTTGCGCTTTGGGGCGTTTCCTGTCGCGGGCGCTATGCCTACCCACACAAGTGAGGTATCATTTTTATCAGGAGACTTGGGAGAACACTGGGTGGAAGGACATTTGTGGCTCCTCTCAGATTCCAGAACTTTCTACCACAGAAATGTGAGGAACATGTGTTTTTTTAGCCAAGTGTTGAGGTTTGCAAAGGATTCTGGGTAACAGAACCTGGTCCGAACCCCACAAGTCACCCCATCTTGGATTCCTCTAGGTCTCTAGTTTTCAGAAATGCAGAGGTTTGGTAGGTTTCCCTAGGTGCCGGCTGAGCTAGAGGCCAAAATCTACAGGTAGGCACTTTGCAAAAATCACCTCTGTTTTCTTTAAAAAAAATTGATGTGTCCACGTTGCGCTTTGGGGGGTTTCCTGTCGCGGGCACTATGCCTACCCACACAAGTGAGGTATCATTTTTATCTGGAGACTTGGGGGAACGCTGGGTGGAAGGAAATTTGTGGCTCCTCTCAGATTCCAGAACTTTCTGCCACAGAAATATGAGGAACATTTGTTGTTTTAGCCAAATTTTGAGGTTTGCAAAGGATTCTGGGTAACAGAACCTGGTCCGAGCCCCACAAGTCACCCCATCTTGGATTCCCCTAGGTCTCTAGTTTTCAGAAATGCACAGGTTTGTTAAGTTTCCCTAGGTGCCGGCTGAGCTAGAGTCCAAAATCTACAGGTAGGCACTTCGCAAGAATCACCTCTGTTTTCTTTAAAAAAAATGGATATGTCCACGTTGCGATTTGTGGCGTTTCCTGTCGCGGGCGCTAGGCCTACCCACACAAGTGAGGTATCATTTTTATCTGGAGACTTGGGGGAACGCTGGGTGGAAGGAAATTTGTGGCTCCTCTCAGATTCCAGAACTTTCTGCCACAGAAATATGAGGAACATTTGTTGTTTTAGCCAAATTTTGAGGTTTGCAAAGGATTCTGGGTAACAGAACCTGGTCCGAGCCCCACAAGTCACCCCATCTTGGATTCCCCTAGGTCTCTAGTTTTCAGAAATGCACAGGTTTGGTAGGTTTCCCTAGGTGCCGGCTGAGCTAGAGGCCAAAATCTACAGGTAGGCACTTTGCAAAAAACACCTCTGTTTTCTTTCAAAAAATTGGATGTGTCCACATTGCGCTTTGGGGCGTTTCCTGTCGC
Source organism: Pleurodeles waltl (assembly GCF_031143425.1). NCBI lineage: Eukaryota > Metazoa > Chordata > Amphibia > Caudata > Salamandridae > Pleurodeles > Pleurodeles waltl. The sequence continues at coordinate 245,831,469 of NC_090440.1, forward strand.
GGGCGCTAGGCCTACCAACACAAGTGAGGTATCATTTTTATCAGGAGACTTGGGAGAACGCTGGGTGGAAGGACATTTGTGGCTCCTCTCAGATTCCAGAACTTTCTACCACAGAAATGTGAGGAACATGTGTTTTGTTAGCCAAATGTTGAGGTTTGCAAAGGATTCTGGGTAACAGAACCTGGTCCGAGCCCACAAGTCACCCCATCTTGGATTCCCCTAGGTCTCTAGTTTTCAGAAATGCACAGGTTTGGTAGGTTTCCCTAGGTGCCAGCTGAGCTAGAGGCCAAATTCTACAGGTAGGCACTTTGCAAAAAACACCTCTGTTTTCTTTAAAAAAATTGGATGTGTCCACGTTGCGCTTTGGGGCGTTTCCTGTCGCGGGCGCTATGCCTACCCACACAAGTGAGGTATCATTTTTATCAGGAGACTTGGGAGAACACTGGGTGGAAGGACATTTGTGGCTCCTCTCAGATTCCAGAACTTTCTACCACAGAAATGTGAGGAACATGTGTTTTTTTAGCCAAGTGTTGAGGTTTGCAAAGGATTCTGGGTAACAGAACCTGGTCCGAACCCCACAAGTCACCCCATCTTGGATTCCTCTAGGTCTCTAGTTTTCAGAAATGCAGAGGTTTGGTAGGTTTCCCTAGGTGCCGGCTGAGCTAGAGGCCAAAATCTACAGGTAGGCACTTTGCAAAAATCACCTCTGTTTTCTTTAAAAAAAATTGATGTGTCCACGTTGCGCTTTGGGGGGTTTCCTGTCGCGGGCACTATGCCTACCCACACAAGTGAGGTATCATTTTTATCGGGAGACTTGGGGGAACGCTGGGTGGAAGGAAATTTGTGGCTCCTCTCAGATTCCAGAACTTTCTGCCACAGAAATATGAGGAACATTTGTTGTTTTAGCCAAATTTTGAGGTTTGCAAAGGATTCTGGGTAACAGAACCTGGTCCGAGCCCCACAAGTCACCCCATCTTGGATTCCCCTAGGTCTCTAGTTTTCAGAAATGCACAGGTTTGTTAAGTTTCCCTAGGTGCCGGCTGAGCTAGAGTTCAAAATCTACAGGTAGGCACTTCGCAAGAATCACCTCTGTTTTCTTTAAAAAAAATGGATATGTCCACGTTGCGATTTGTGGCGTTTCCTGTCGCGGGCGCTAGGCCTACCCACACAAGTGAGGTATCATTTTTATCTGGAGACTTGGGGGAACGCTGGGTGGAAGGAAATTTGTGGCTCCTCTCAGATTCCAGAACTTTCTGCCACAGAAATATGAGGAACATTTGTTGTTTTAGCCAAATTTTGAGGTTTGCAAAGGATTCTGGGTAACAGAACCTGGTCCGAGCCCCACAAGTCACCCCATCTTGGATTCCCCTTGGTTTCTCGTTTTCAGAAATGCACAGGTTTGGTAGGTTTCCCTAGGTGCCGGCTGAGCTAGAGGCCAAAAGCTACAGGTAGGCACTTTGCAAAAATCACTGCTGTTTTCTTTCAAAAAATTGGATGTGTCCACGTTGCGCTTTGGGGCGTTTCCTGTCGCGGGTGCTAGGCCTACCCACACAAGTGAGGTATCATTTTTATCAGGAGACTTGGCGGAACGCTGCGTGGAAGGAAATTTGTGGCTCCTCTCAGATTCCGGAACTTTCTGCCACAGAAATATGAGGAACATTTGTAGTTTTAGCCAAATTTTGAGGTTTGCAAAGGATTCTGGGTAACAGAACCTGGTCCGAGCCCCACAAGTCACCCCATCTTGGATTCCCCTAGGTCTCTAGTTTTCAGAAATGCACAGGTTTGGTAGGTTTCCCTAGGTGCCGGCTGAGCTAGAGGCCAAAATCTACAGGTAGGCACTTTGCAAAAAACACCTCTGTTTTCTTTCAAAAAATTGGATGTGTCCACATTGCGCTTTGGGGCGTTTCCTGTCGCGGGCGCTAGGCCTACCAACACAAGTGAGGTATCATTTTTATCAGGAGACTTGGGAGAACGCTGGGTGGAAGGACATTTGTGGCTCCTCTCAGATTCCAGAACTTTCTACCACAGAAATGTGAGGAACATGTGTTTTGTTAGCCAAATGTTGAGGTTTGCAAAGGATTCTGGGTAACAGAACCTGGTCCGAGCCCACAAGTCACCCCATCTTGGATTCCCCTAGGTCTCTAGTTTTCAGAAATGCACAGGTTTGGTAGGTTTCCCTAGGTGCCAGCTGAGCTAGAGGCCAAATTCTACAGGTAGGCACTTTGCAAAAAACACCTCTGTTTTCTTTAAAAAAATTGGATGTGTCCACGTTGCGCTTTGGGGCGTTTCCTGTCGCGGGCGCTATGCCTACCCACACAAGTGAGGTATCATTTTTATCAGGAGACTTGGGAGAACACTGGGTGGAAGGACATTTATGGCTCCTCTCAGATTCCAGAACTTTCTACCACAGAAATGTGAGGAACATGTGTTTTTTTAGCCAAGTGTTGAGGTTTGCAAAGGATTCTGGGTAACAGAACCTGGTCCGAACCCCACAAGTCACCCCATCTTGGATTCCTCTAGGTCTCTAGTTTTCAGAAATGCAGAGGTTTGGTAGGTTTCCCTAGGTGCCGGCTGAGCTAGAGGCCAAAATCTACAGGTAGGCACTTTGCAAAAATCACCTCTGTTTTCTTTAAAAAAAATTGATGTGTCCACGTTGCGCTTTGGGGGGTTTCCTGTCGCGGGCACTATGCCTACCCACACAAGTGAGGTATCATTTTTATCTGGAGACTTGGGGGAACGCTGGGTGGAAGGAAATTTGTGGCTCCTCTCAGATTCCAGAACTTTCTGCCACAGAAATATGAGGAACATTTGTTGTTTTAGCCAAATTTTGAGGTTTGCAAAGGATTCTGGGTAACAGAACCTGGTCCGAGCCCCACAAGTCACCCCATCTTGGATTCCCCTAGGTCTCTAGTTTTCAGAAATGCACAGGTTTGTTAAGTTTCCCTAGGTGCCGGCTGAGCTAGAGTCCAAAATCTACAGGTAGGCACTTCGCAAGAATCACCTCTGTTTTCTTTAAAAAAAATGGATATGTCCACGTTGCGATTTGTGGCGTTTCCTGTCGCGGGCGCTAGGCCTACCCACACAAGTGAGGTATCATTTTTATCTGGAGACTTGGGGGAACGCTGGGTGGAAGGAAATTTGTGGCTCCTCTCAGATTCCAGAACTTTCTGCCACAGAAATATGAGGAACATTTGTTGTTTTAGCCAAATTTTGAGGTTTGCAAAGGATTCTGGGTAACAGAACCTGGTCCGAGCCCCACAAGTCACCCCATCTTGGATTCCCCTAGGTCTCTAGTTTTCAGAAATGCACAGGTTTGGTAGGTTTCCCTAGGTGCCGGCTGAGCTAGAGGCCAAAATCTACAGGTAGGCACTTTGCAAAAAACACCTCTGTTTTCTTTCAAAAAATTGGATGTGTCCACATTGCGCTTTGGGGCGTTTCCTGTCGCGGGCGCTAGGCCTACCAACACAAGTGAGGTATCATTTTTATCAGGAGACTTGGGAGAACGCTGGGTGGAAGGACATTTGTGGCTCCTCTCAGATTCCAGAACTTTCTACCACAGAAATGTGAGGAACATGTGTTTTGTTAGCCAAATGTTGAGGTTTGCAAAGGATTCTGGGTAACAGAACCTGGTCCGAGCCCACAAGTCACCCCATCTTGGATTCCCCTAGGTCTCTAGTTTTCAGAAATGCACAGGTTTGGTAGGTTTCCCTAGGTGCCAGCTGAGCTAGAGGCCAAATTCTACAGGTAGGCACTTTGCAAAAAACACCTCTGTTTTCTTTAAAAAAATTGGATGTGTCCACGTTGCGCTTTGGGGCGTTTCCTGTCGCGGGCGCTATGCCTACCCACACAAGTGAGGTATCATTTTTATCAGGAGACTTGGGAGAACACTGGGTGGAAGGACATTTGTGGCTCCTCTCAGATTCCAGAACTTTCTACCACAGAAATGTGAGGAACATGTGTTTTTTTAGCCAAGTGTTGAGGTTTGCAAAGGATTCTGGGTAACAGAACCTGGTCCGAACCCCACAAGTCACCCCATCTTGGATTCCTCTAGGTCTCTAGTTTTCAGAAATGCAGAGGTTTGGTAGGTTTCCCTAGGTGCCGGCTGAGCTAGAGGCCAAAATCTACAGGTAGGCACTTTGCAAAAATCACCTCTGTTTTCTTTAAAAAAAATTGATGTGTCCACGTTGCGCTTTGGGGGGTTTCCTGTCGCGGGCACTATGCCTACCCACACAAGTGAGGTATCATTTTTATCTGGAGACTTGGGGGAACGCTGGGTGGAAGGAAATTTGTGGCTCCTCTCAGATTCCAGAACTTTCTGCCACAGAAATATGAGGAACATTTGTTGTTTTAGCCAAATTTTGAGGTTTGCAAAGGATTCTGGGTAACAGAACCTGGTCCGAGCCCCACAAGTCACCCCATCTTGGATTCCCCTAGGTCTCTAGTTTTCAGAAATGCACAGGTTTGTTAAGTTTCCCTAGGTGCCGGCTGAGCTAGAGTCCAAAATCTACAGGTAGGCACTTCGCAAGAATCACCTATGTTTTCTTTAAAAAAAATGGATATGTCCACGTTGCGATTTGTGGCGTTTCCTGTCGCGGGCGCTAGGCCTACCCACACAAGTGAGGTATCATTTTTATCTGGAGACTTGGGGGAACGCTGGGTGGAAGGAAATTTGTGGCTCCTCTCAGATTCCAGAACTTTCTGCCACAGAAATATGAGGAACATTTGTTGTTTTAGCCAAATTTTGAGGTTTGCAAAGGATTCTGGGTAACAGAACCTGGTCCGAGCCCCACAAGTCACCCCATCTTGGATTCCCCTAGGTCTCTAGTTTTCAGAAATGCACAGGTTTGTTAAGTTTCCCTAGGTGCCGGCTGAGCTAGAGTCCAAAATCTACAGGTAGGCACTTCGCAAGAATCACCTCTGTTTTCTTTAAAAAAAATGGATATGTCCACGTTGCGATTTGTGGCGTTTCCTGTCGCGGGCGCTAGGCCTACCCACACAAGTGAGGTATCATTTTTATCTGGAGACTTGGGGGAACGCTGGGTGGAAGGAAATTTGTGGCTCCTCTCAGATTCCAGAACTTTCTGCCACAGAAATATGAGGAACATTTGTTGTTTTAGCCAAATTTTGAGGTTTGCAAAGGATTCTGGGTAACAGAACCTGGTCCGAGCCCCACAAGTCACCCCATCTTGGATTCCCCTTGGTTTCTCGTTTTCAGAAATGCACAGGTTTGGTAGGTTTCCCTAGGTGCCGGCTGAGCTAGAGGCCAAAAGCTACAGGTAGGCACTTTGCAAAAATCACTGCTGTTTTCTTTCAAAAAATTGGATGTGTCCACGTTGCGCTTTGGGGCGTTTCCTGTCGCGGGTGCTAGGCCTACCCACACAAGTGAGGTATCATTTTTATCAGGAGTCTTGGCGGAACGCTGCGTGGAAGGAAATTTGTGGCTCCTCTCAGATTCCGGAACTTTCTGCCACAGAAATATGAGGAACATTTGTAGTTTTAGCCAAATTTTGAGGTTTGCAAAGGATTCTGGGTAACAGAACCTGGTCCGAGCCCCACAAGTCACCCCATCTTGGATTCCCCTAGGTCTCTAGTTTTCAGAAATGCACAGGTTTGGTAGGTTTCCCTAGGTGCCGGCTGAGCTAGAGGCCAAAATCTACAGGTAGGCACTTTGCAAAAAACACCTCTGTTTTCTTTCAAAAAATTGGATGTGTCCACATTGCGCTTTGGGGCGTTTCCTGTCGCGGGCGCTAGGCCTACCAACACAAGTGAGGTATCATTTTTATCAGGAGACTTGGGAGAACGCTGGGTGGAAGGACATTTGTGGCTCCTCTCAGATTCCAGAACTTTCTACCACAGAAATGTGAGGAACATGTGTTTTGTTAGCCAAATGTTGAGGTTTGCAAAGGATTCTGGGTAACAGAACCTGGTCCGAGCCCACAAGTCACCCCATCTTGGATTCCCCTAGGTCTCTAGTTTTCAGAAATGCACAGGTTTGGTAGGTTTCCCTAGGTGCCAGCTGAGCTAGAGGCCAAATTCTACAGGTAGGCACTTTGCAAAAAACACCTCTGTTTTCTTTAAAAAAATTGGATGTGTCCACGTTGCGCTTTGGGGCGTTTCCTGTCGCGGGCACTATGCCTACCCACACAAGTGAGGTATCATTTTTATCTGGAGACTTGGGGGAACGCTGGGTGGAAGGAAATTTGTGGCTCCTCTCAGATTCCAGAACTTTCTGCCACAGAAATATGAGGAACATTTGTTGTTTTAGCCAAATTTTGAGGTTTGCAAAGGATTCTGGGTAACAGAACCTGGTCCGAGCCCCACAAGTCACCCCATCTTGGATTCCCCTAGGTCTCTAGTTTTCAGAAATGCACAGGTTTGTTAAGTTTCCCTAGGTGCCGGCTGAGCTAGAGTCCAAAATCTACAGGTAGGCACTTCGCAAGAATCACCTCTGTTTTCTTTCAAAAAATTGGATGTGTCCACATTGCGCTTTGGGGCGTTTCCTGTCGCGGGCGCTAGGCCTACCAACACAAGTGAGGTATCATTTTTATCAGGAGACTTGGGAGAACGCTGGGTGGAAGGACATTTGTGGCTCCTCTCAGATTCCAGAACTTTCTACCACAGAAATGTGAGGAACATGTGTTTTGTTAGCCAAATGTTGAGGTTTGCAAAGGATTCTGGGTAACAGAACCTGGTCCGAGCCCACAAGTCACCCCATCTTGGATTCCCCTAGGTCTCTAGTTTTCAGAAATGCACAGGTTTGGTAGGTTTCCCTAGGTGCCAGCTGAGCTAGAGGCCAAATTCTACAGGTAGGCACTTTGCAAAAAACACCTCTGTTTTCTTTAAAAAAATTGGATGTGTCCACGTTGCGCTTTGGGGCGTTTCCTGTCGCGGGCGCTATGCCTACCCACACAAGTGAGGTATCATTTTTATCAGGAGACTTGGGAGAACACTGGGTGGAAGGACATTTGTGGCTCCTCTCAGATTCCAGAACTTTCTACCACAGAAATGTGAGGAACATGTGTTTTTTTAGCCAAGTGTTGAGGTTTGCAAAGGATTCTGGGTAACAGAACCTGGTCCGAACCCCACAAGTCACCCCATCTTGGATTCCTCTAGGTCTCTAGTTTTCAGAAATGCAGAGGTTTGGTAGGTTTCCCTAGGTGCCGGCTGAGCTAGAGGCCAAAATCTACAGGTAGGCACTTTGCAAAAATCACCTCTGTTTTCTTTAAAAAAAATTGATGTGTCCACGTTGCGCTTTGGGGGGTTTCCTGTCGCGGGCACTATGCCTACCCACACAAGTGAGGTATCATTTTTATCGGGAGACTTGGGGGAACGCTGGGTGGAAGGAAATTTGTGGCTCCTCTCAGATTCCAGAACTTTCTGCCACAGAAATATGAGGAACATTTGTTGTTTTAGCCAAATTTTGAGGTTTGCAAAGGATTCTGGGTAACAGAACCTGGTCCGAGCCCCACAAGTCACCCCATCTTGGATTCCCCTAGGTCTCTAGTTTTCAGAAATGCACAGGTTTGTTAAGTTTCCCTAGGTGCCGGCTGAGCTAGAGTCCAAAATCTACAGGTAGGCACTTCGCAAGAATCACCTCTGTTTTCTTTAAAAAAAATGGATATGTCCACGTTGCGATTTGTGGCGTTTCCTGTCGCGGGCGCTAGGCCTACCCACACAAGTGAGGTATCATTTTTATCTGGAGACTTGGGGGAACGCTGGGTGGAAGGAAATTTGTGGCTCCTCTCAGATTCCAGAACTTTCTGCCACAGAAATATGAGGAACATTTGTTGTTTTAGCCAAATTTTGAGGTTTGCAAAGGATTCTGGGTAACAGAACCTGGTCCGAGCCCCACAAGTCACCCCATCTTGGATTCCCCTAAGTCTCCAGTTTTCAGAAATGCACAGGTTTGGTAGGTTTCCCTAGGTGCCGGCTGAGCTAGAGGCCAAAATCTACAGGTAGGCACTTCGCAAAAATCACCTCTGTTTTCCTTTAAAAAATTAGATGTTTCCACGTTGCGCTTTGGGGCGTTTCCTATCGCGGGCGCTAGGCCTACCCACACAAGTGAGGTACCATTTTTATAGGGAGACTTGGGGGAACGCTGGGTGGAAGGAAATTCGTGGCTCCTCTCAGATTCCAGAACTTTCTGCCACAGAAATATGAGGAACATGTATTTTTTTAGCCAAATTTTGAGGTTTGCAAAGGATTCTGGGTAACAGAACCTGGTCCGAGCCCCACAAGTCACCCCATCTTAGATTCCCCTAGGTCTCTAGTTTTCAGAAATGCACAGGTTTGGTAGGTTTCCCTAGGTGCCGGCTGAGCTAGAGGCCAAAATCTACAGGTAGGCACTTTCCAAAAATCTCCTCTGTTTTCTTTAAAAAAATTGGATGTGTCCACGTTGCGCTTTGGGGCGTTTCCTGTCGCGGGCGCCAGGCCTACCCACACAAGTGAGGTATCATTTTTATCAGGGGACTTGGCGGAACGCTGGGTGGAATGAAATTTGTGGCTCCTCTCAGATTCCAGAACTTTCTGCCATAGAAATGTGAGGAACATGTGTTTTTTTTTAGCCAAATTTTGAGGTTTGCAAAGGATTCTGGGTAACAGAACCTGGTCCGAGCCCCACAAGTCACCCCATCTTGGATTCCCCTTGGTTTCTCGTTTTCAGAAATGCACAGGTTTGGTAGGTTTCCCTAGGTGCCGGCTGAGCTAGAGGCCAAAAGCTACAGGTAGGCACTTTGCAAAAATCACTGCTGTTTTCTTTCAAAAAATTGGATGTGTCCACGTTGCGCTTTGGGGCGTTTCCTGTCGAGGGTGCTAGGCCTACCCACACAAGTGAGGTATCATTTTTATCAGGAGACTTGGCGGAACTCTGCGTGGAAGGAAATTTGTGGCTCCTCTCAGATTCCGGAACTTTCTGCCACAGAAATATGAGGAACATTTGTAGTTTTAGCCAAATTTTGAGGTTTGCAAAGGATTCTGGGTAACAGAACCTGGTCCGAGCCCCACAAGTCACCCCATCTTGGATTCCCCTAGGTCTCTAGTTTTCAGAAATGCACAGGTTTGGTAGGTTTCCCTAGGTGCCGGCTGAGCTAGAGACCAAAATCTACAGGTAGGCACTTTGCAAAAAACACCTCTGTTTTCTTTCAAAAAATTGGATGTGTCCACATTGCGCTTTGGGGCGTTTCCTGTCGCGGGCGCTAGGCCTACCAACACAAGTGAGGTATCATTTTTATCAGGAGACTTGGGAGAACGCTGGGTGGAAGGACATTTGTGGCTCCTCTCAGATTCCAGAACTTTCTACCACAGAAATGTGAGGAACATGTGTTTTGTTAGCCAAATGTTGAGGTTTGCAAAGGATTCTGGGTAACAGAACCTGGTCCGAGCCCACAAGTCACCCCATCTTGGATTCCCCTAGGTCTCTAGTTTTCAGAAATGCACAGGTTTGGTAGGTTTCCCTAGGTGCCGGCTGAGCTAGAGGCCAAAATCTACAGGTAGGCACTTTGCAAAAATCACCTCTGTTTTCTTTAAAAAAAATTGATGTGTCCACGTTGCGCTTTGGGGGGTTTCCTGTCGCGGGCACTATGCCTACCCACACAAGTGAGGTATCATTTTTATCGGGAGACTTGGGGGAACGCTGGGTGGAAGGAAATTTGTGGCTCCTCTCAGACTCCAGAACTTTCTGCCACAGAAATATGAGGAACATGTGTTTTTTTAGCCAAATTTTGAGGTTTGCAAAGGATTCTGGGTAACCTAACCTGGTCCGAGCCCCACAAGTCTCCCCATCTTGGATTCCCCTAGGTCTCTAGTTTTCAGAAATGCACAGGTTTGGTAGGTTTCTCTAGGTGCCGGCTGAGCTAGAGGCCAAAATCTACAGGTAGGCACTTCGCAAGAATCACCTCTGTTTTCTTTAAAAAAAATGGATATGTCCACGTTGCGATTTGTGGCGTTTCCTGTCGCGGGCGCTAGGCCTACCCACACAAGTGAGGTATCATTTTTATCTGGAGACTTGGGGGAACGCTGGGTGGAAGGAAATTTGTGGCTCCTCTCAGACTCCAGAACTTTCTGCCACAGAAATATGAGGAACATGTGTTTTTTTAGCCAAATTTTGAGGTTTGCAAAGGATTCTGGGTAACCTAACCTGGTCCGAGCCCCACAAGTCTCCCCATCTTGGATTCCCCTAGGTCTCTAGTTTTCAGAAATGCACAGGTTTGGTAGGTGTCCCTAGGTGCCGGCTGAGCTAGAGGCCAAAATCTACAGGTAGGCACTTCACAAAAATCACCTCTGTTTTGCTTCAAAAAATTGGATGTGTCCACGTTGCGCTTTGGGGCGTTTCCTGTCGCGGGCGCTAGGCCTACCCACACAAGTGAGGAATCATTTTTATCGGGAGACTTGGGGAAACGCTAGGTGGAAGGAAATTTGTGGCTTCTCTCAGATTCCAGATCTTTCTGCCACAGAAATGTGAGGAACATGTGTTTTTTCAGCCAAATTTTGAGATTTGCAAAGGATTCTGGGTAACAGAACCTGGTCTGAGCCCCACAAGTCACCCCATCTTGGATTCCCCTAGGTCTCCAGTTTTCAGAAATGCACAGGTTTGGTAGGTTTCCCTAGGTGCCGGCTGAGCTAGAGGCCAAAATCTACAGGTAGGCACTTTGCAAAAATCACCTCTGTTTTCTTTAAAAAAAATGGATGTGTCCACTTTGCGCTTTGGGGCGTTTCCTGTCGCGGGCACTAGGCCTACCCACACAAGTGAGGTATCATTTTTATCGGGAGACTTGGGGAAATGCTGGGTGGAAGGAAATTTGTGGCTCCTCTCAGATTCCAGAACTTTCTACCACAGAAATATGAGGAACATTTGTAGTTTTAGCCAAATTTTGAGGTTTGCAAAGGATTCTGGGTAACAGAACCTGGTCCGAGCCCCACAAGTCACCCCATCTTGGATTCCCCTAGGTCTCTAGTTTTCAGAAATGCACAGGTTTGGTAGGTTTCCCTAGGTGCCGGCTGAGCTAGAGGCCAAAATCTACAGGTAGGCACTTTGCAAAAAACACCTCTGTTTTCTTTCAAGAAATTGGATGTGTCCACATTGCGCATTGGGGCGTTTCCTGTCGCGGGCGCTAGGCCTACCAACACAAGTGAGGTATCATTTTTATCAGGAGACTTGGGAGAACGCTGGGTGGAAGGACATTTGTGGCTCCTCTCAGATTCCAGAACTTTCTACCACAGAAATGTGAGGAACATGTGTTTTGTTAGCCAAATGTTGAGGTTTGCAAAGGATTCTGGGTAACAGAACCTGGTCCGAGCCCACAAGTCACCCCATCTTGGATTCCCCTAGGTCTCTAGTTTTCAGAAATGCACAGGTTTGGTAGGTTTCCCTAGGTGCCGGCTGAGCTAGAGGCCAAAATCTACAGGTGGGCACTTTGCAAAAAACACCTCTGTTTTCTTTCAAAAAATTGGATGTGTCCACATTGCGCTTTGGGGCGTTTCCTGTCGCGGGCGCTAGGCCTACCAACACAAGTGAGGTATCATTTTTATCAGGAGACTTGGGAGAACGCTGGGTGGAAGGACATTTGTGGCTCCTCTCAGATTCCAGAACTTTCTACCACAGAAATGTGAGGAACATGTGTTTTTTTAGCCAAATGTTGAGGTTTGCAAAGGATTCTGGGTAACAGAACCTGGTCCGAACCCCACAAGTCACCCCATCTTGGATTCCTCTAGGTCTCTAGTTTTCAGAAATGCAGAGGTTTGGTAGGTTTCCCTAGGTGCCGGCTGAGCTAGAGGCCAAAATCTACAGGTAGGCACTTTGCAAGAATCACCTCTGTTTTCTTTAAAAAAAATGGATGTGTCCACGTTGCGCTTTGGGGCGTTTTCTGTCGCGGGCACTATGCCTACCCACACAAGTGAGGTATCATTTTTATCGGGAGACTTGGGGGAACGCTGGGTGGAAGGAAGTTTGTGGCTCCTCTCAGACTCCAGAACTTTCTGCCACAGAAATATGAGGAACATGTGTTTTTTTAGCCGAATTTTGAGGTTTGCAAAGGATTCTGGGTAACAGAACCTGGTCCGAGCCCACAAGTCACCCCATCTTGGATTCCCCTAGGTCTCTAGTTTTCAGAAATGCACAGGTTTGGTAGGTTTCCCTAGGTGCCGGCTGAGCTAGAGGCCAAATTCTACAAGTAGGCACTTTGCAAAAAACACCTCTGTTTTCTTTAAAAAAATTGGATGTGTCCACGTTGCGCTTTGGGGCGTTTCCTGTCGCGGGCGCTATGCCTACCCACACAAGTGAGGTATCATTTTTATCAGGAGACTTGGGAGAACGCTGGGTGGAAGGACATTTGTGGCTCCTCTCAGATTCCAGAACTTTCTACCACAGAAATGTGAGGAACATGTGTTTTTTTAGCCAAATGTTGAGGTTTGCAAAGGATTCTGGGTAACAGAACCTGGTCCGAACCCCACAAGTGACCCCATCTTGGATTCCCCTAGGTCTCTAGTTTTCAGAAATGCACAGGTTTGGTAGGTTTCTCTAGGTGCCAGCTGAGCTAGAAGCCAAATTCTACAGGTAGGCACTTTGCAAAAAACACCTCTGTTTTCTTTCAAAAAATTGGATGTGTCCACGTTGCGCTTTGGGGCGTTTCCTGTCGCGGGCGCTATGCCTACCCACACAAGTGAGGTATCATTTTTATCAGGAGACTTGGGAGAACACTGGGTGGAAGGACATTTGTGGCTCCTCTCAGATTCCAGAACTTTCTACCACAGAAATGTGAGGAACATGTGTTTTTTTAGCCAAATGTTGAGGTTTGCAAAGGATTCTGGGTAACAGAACCTGGTCCGAACCCCACAAGTCACCCCATCTTGGATTCCTCTAGGTCTCTAGTTTTCAGAAATGCAGAGGTTTGGTAGGTTTCCCTAGGTGCCGGCTGAGCTAGAGGCCAAAATCTACAGGTAGGCACTTTGCAAGAATCACCTCTGTTTTCTTTAAAAAAAATGGATGTGTCCACGTTGCGCTTTGGGGCGTTTTCTGTCGCGGGCACTATGCCTACCCACACAAGTGAGGTATCATTTTTATCGGGAGACTTGGGGGAACGCTGGGTGGAAGGAAGTTTGTGGCTCCTCTCAGACTCCAGAACTTTCTGCCACAGAAATATGAGGAACATGTGTTTTTTTAGCCGAATTTTGAGTTTTGCAAAGGATTCTGGGTAACAGAACCTGGTCCGAGCCCACAAGTCACCCCATCTTGGATTCCCCTAGGTCTCTAGTTTTCAGAAATGCACAGGTTTGGTAGGTTTCCCTAGGTGCCGGCTGAGCTAGAGGCCAAATTCTACAAGTAGGCACTTTGCAAAAAACACCTCTGTTTTCTTTAAAAAAATTGGATGTGTCCACGTTGCGCTTTGGGGCGTTTCCTGTCGCGGGCGCTATGCCTACCCACACAAGTGAGGTATCATTTTTATCAGGAGACTTGGGAGAACGCTGGGTGGAAGGACATTTGTGGCTCCTCTCAGATTCCAGAACTTTCTACCACAGAAATGTGAGGAACATGTGTTTTTTTAGCCAAATGTTGAGGTTTGCAAAGGATTCTGGGTAACAGAACCTGGTCCGAACCCCACAAGTCACCCCATCTTGGATTCCCCTAGGTCTCTAGTTTTCAGAAATGCACAGGTTTGGTAGGTTTCTCTAGGTGCCAGCTGAGCTAGAAGCCAAATTCTACAGGTAGGCACTTTGCAAAAAACACCTCTGTTTTCTTTCAAAAAATTGGATGTGTCCACGTTGCGCTTTGGGGCGTTTCCTGTCGCGGGCGCTATGCCTACCCACACAAGTGAGGTATCATTTTTATCAGGAGACTTGGGAGAACACTGGGTGGAAGGACATTTGTGGCTCCTCTCAGATTCCAGAACTTTCTACCACAGAAATGTGAGGAACATGTGTTTTTTTAGCCAAGTGTTGAGGTTTGCAAAGGATTCTGGGTAACAGAACCTGGTCCGAACCCCACAAGTCACCCCATCTTGGATTCCTCTAGGTCTCTAGTTTTCAGAAATGCAGAGGTTTGGTAGGTTTCCCTAGGTGCCGGCTGAGCTAGAGGCCAAAATCTACAGGTAGGCACTTTGCAAAAATCACCTCTGTTTTCTTTAAAAAAAATTGATGTGTCCACGTTGCGCTTTGGGGGGTTTCCTGTCGCGGGCACTATGCCTACCCACACAAGTGAGGTATCATTTTTATCGGGAGACTTGGGGGAACGCTGGGTGGAAGGAAATTTGTGGCTCCTCTCAGACTCCAGAACTTTCTGCCACAGAAATATGAGGAACATGTGTTTTTTTAGCCAAATTTTGAGGTTTGCAAAGGATTCTGGGTAACCTAACCTGGTCCGAGCCCCACAAGTCTCCCCATCTTCGATTCCCCTAGGTCTCTAGTTTTCAGAAATGCACAGGTTTGGTAGGTTTCCCTAGGTGCCGGCTGAGCTAGAGGCCAAAATCTACAGGTAGGCACTTCACAAAAATCACCTCTGTTTTGCTTCAAAAAATTGGATGTGTCCACGTTGCGCTTTGGGGCGTTTCCTGTCGCGGGCGCTAGGCCTACCCACACAAGTGAGGAATCATTTTTATCGGGAGACTTGGAGAAACGCTAGGTGGAAGGAAATTTGTGGCTTCTCTCAGATTCCAGATCTTTCTGCCACAGAAATGTGAGGAACATGTGTTTTTTTAGCCACATTTTGAGGTTTGCAAAGGATTCTGGGTAACAGAACCTGGTCCGAGCCCCACAAGTCACCCCATCTTGGATTCCCCTAGGTCTCCAGTTTTCAGAAATGCACAGGTTTGGTAGGTTTCCCTAGGTGCCGGCTGAGCTAGAGGCCAAAATCTACAGGTAGGCACTTTGCAAAAATCACCTCTGTTTTCTTTAAAAAAAATGGATGTGTCCACGTTGCGCTTTGGGGCGTTTCCTGTCGCGGGCACTAGGCCTACCCACACAAGTGAGGTATCATTTTTATCGGGAGACTTGGGGGAATGCTGGGTGGAAGGAAATTTGTGGCTCCTCTCAGATTCCAGAACTTTCTGCCACAGAAATTTGAGGAACATGTGTTTTTTTAGCCAAATTTTGAGGTTTGCAAAGGATTCTGGGTAACAGAACCTGGTCCGAGCCCCACACGTCACCCCATCTTGGATTCCCCTAGGTCTCTAGTTTTCAGAAATGCACAGGTTTGGTAGGTTTCCCTAGGTGCCGGCTGAGCTAGAGGCCAAAATCTACAGGTAGGCACTTCACAAAAATCACCTCTGTTTTGCTTCAAAAAATTGGATGTGTCCACGTTGCGCTATGGGGCGTTTCCTGTCGCGGGCACTAGGCCTACCCACACAAGTGAGGAATCATTTTTATCGGGAGACTTGGGGAAACGCTGGGTGGAAGGAAATGTGTGGCTCCTCTCAGATTCCAGAACTTTCTGCCACAGAATTGTGAGGGACATGTGTTTTTTTAGCCAAATGTTGAGGTTTGCAAAGGATTCTGGGTAACAGAACCTGGTCCGAGCCCCACAAGTCACCCCATCTTGGATTCCCCTAGCTCTCTAGTTTTCAGAAATGCACAGGTTTGGTAGGTTTCCCTAGGTGCCGGCTGAGCTAGAGGCCAAAATCTACAGGTAGGCACTTTGCAAAAATCACCTCTGTTTTCTTTAAAAAAAATGGATGTGTCCACGTTGCGTTTTGGGGCGTTTCCTGTCGCGGGCACTAGGCCTACCCACACAAGTGAGGTATCATTTTTATCGGGAGACTTGGGGGAATGCTGGGTGGAAGGAAATTTGTGGCTCCTCTCAGATTCCAGAACTTTCTACCACAGAAATTTGAGGAACATGTGTTTTTTTTTGCCAAATTTTGAGGTTTGCAAAGGATTCTGGGTAACAGAACCTGGTCCGAGCCCCACACGTCACCCCATCTTGGATTCCCCTAGGTCTCTAGTTTTCAGAAATGCACAGGTTTGGTAGGTTTCCCTAGGTGCCGGCTGAGCTAGAGGCCAAAATCTACAGGTAGGCACTTCACAAAAATCACCTCTGTTTTGCTTCAAAAAATTGGATGTGTCCACGTTGCGCTATGGGGCGTTTCCTGTCGCGGGCACTAGGCCTACCCACACAAGTGAGGAATCATTTTTATCGGGAGACTTGGGGAAACGCTGGGTGGAAGGAAATGTGTGGCTCCTCTCAGATTCCAGAACTTTCTGCCACAGAATTGTGAGGGACATGTGTTTTTTTTAGCCAAATGTTGAGGTTTGCAAAGGATTCTGGGTAACAGAACCTGGTCCGTGCCCCACAAGTCACCCCATCTTGGATTCCCCTAGCTCTCTAGTTTTCAGAAATGCACAGGTTTGGTAGGTTTTCCTAGGTGCCGGCTGAGCTAGAGGCCAAAATCTACAGGTAGGCACTTTGCAAAAAACACCTCTGTTTTCTTTAAAAAAATTGGATGTGTCCACGTTGCGCGTTGGGGCGTTTCCTGTCGCGGGCGCTAGGCCGACCCACACAAGTGAGGTATCATTTTTATCGGGAGACTTGGGGGAACGCTGGGTGGAAGGACATTTGTGGCTCCTCTCAGATTCCAGAACTTTCTGCCACAGAAATGTGAGGAACATGTGTTTTTTTAGCCAAATTTTGAGATTCTGGGTAACAGAACCTGGTCCGAGCCCCACAAGTCACCCATCTTGGATTTCCCTAGGTCTCTAGTTTTCAGAAATGCACAGGTTTGGTAGGTTTCCTTAGGTGCCGGCTGAGCTAGAGGCCAAAATCTACAGGTAGGCACTTTGCAAAAAACACCTCTGTTTTCTTTCAAGAAATTGGATGTGTCCACATTGCGCATTGGGGCGTTTCCTGTCGCGGGCGCTAGGCCTACCAACACAAGTGAGGTATCATTTTTATCAGGAGACTTGGGAGAACGCTGGGTGGAAGGACATTTGTGGCTCCTCTCAGATTCCAGAACTTTCTACCACAGAAATGTGAGGAACATGTGTTTTGTTAGCCAAATGTTGAGGTTTGCAAAGGATTCTGGGTAACAGAACCTGGTCCGAGCCCACAAGTCACCCCATCTTGGATTCCCCTAGGTCTCTAGTTTTCAGAAATGCACAGGTTTGGTAGGTTTCCCTAGGTGCCGGCTGAGCTAGAGGCCAAAATCTACAGGTGGGCACTTTGCAAAAAACACCTCTGTTTTCTTTCAAAAAATTGGATGTGTCCACATTGCGCTTTGGGGCGTTTCCTGTCGCGGGCGCTAGGCCTACCAACACAAGTGAGGTATCATTTTTATCAGGAGACTTGGGAGAACGCTGGGTGGAAGGACATTTGTGGCTCCTCTCAGATTCCAGAACTTTCTACCACAGAAATGTGAGGAACATGTGTTTTTTTAGCCAAATGTTGAGGTTTGCAAAGGATTCTGGGTAACAGAACCTGGTCCGAACCCCACAAGTCACCCCATCTTGGATTCCTCTAGGTCTCTAGTTTTCAGAAATGCAGAGGTTTGGTAGGTTTCCCTAGGTGCCGGCTGAGCTAGAGGCCAAAATCTACAGGTAGGCACTTTGCAAGAATCACCTCTGTTTTCTTTAAAAAAAATGGATGTGTCCACGTTGCGCTTTGGGGCGTTTTCTGTCGCGGGCACTATGCCTACCCACACAAGTGAGGTATCATTTTTATCGGGAGACTTGGGGGAACGCTGGGTGGAAGGAAGTTTGTGGCTCCTCTCAGACTCCAGAACTTTCTGCCACAGAAATATGAGGAACATGTGTTTTTTTAGCCGAATTTTGAGGTTTGCAAAGGATTCTGGGTAACAGAACCTGGTCCGAGCCCACAAGTCACCCCATCTTGGATTCCCCTAGGTCTCTAGTTTTCAGAAATGCACAGGTTTGGTAGGTTTCCCTAGGTGCCGGCTGAGCTAGAGGCCAAATTCTACAAGTAGGCACTTTGCAAAAAACACCTCTGTTTTCTTTAAAAAAATTGGATGTGTCCACGTTGCGCTTTGGGGCGTTTCCTGTCGCGGGCGCTATGCCTACCCACACAAGTGAGGTATCATTTTTATCAGGAGACTTGGGAGAACGCTGGGTGGAAGGACATTTGTGGCTCCTCTCAGATTCCAGAACTTTCTACCACAGAAATGTGAGGAACATGTGTTTTTTTAGCCAAATGTTGAGGTTTGCAAAGGATTCTGGGTAACAGAACCTGGTCCGAACCCCACAAGTGACCCCATCTTGGATTCCCCTAGGTCTCTAGTTTTCAGAAATGCACAGGTTTGGTAGGTTTCTCTAGGTGCCAGCTGAGCTAGAAGCCAAATTCTACAGGTAGGCACTTTGCAAAAAACACCTCTGTTTTCTTTCAAAAAATTGGATGTGTCCACGTTGCGCTTTGGGGCGTTTCCTGTCGCGGGCGCTATGCCTACCCACACAAGTGAGGTATCATTTTTATCAGGAGACTTGGGAGAACACTGGGTGGAAGGACATTTGTGGCTCCTCTCAGATTCCAGAACTTTCTACCACAGAAATGTGAGGAACATGTGTTTTTTTAGCCAAATGTTGAGGTTTGCAAAGGATTCTGGGTAACAGAACCTGGTCCGAACCCCACAAGTCACCCCATCTTGGATTCCTCTAGGTCTCTAGTTTTCAGAAATGCAGAGGTTTGGTAGGTTTCCCTAGGTGCCGGCTGAGCTAGAGGCCAAAATCTACAGGTAGGCACTTTGCAAGAATCACCTCTGTTTTCTTTAAAAAAAATGGATGTGTCCACGTTGCGCTTTGGGGCGTTTTCTGTCGCGGGCACTATGCCTACCCACACAAGTGAGGTATCATTTTTATCGGGAGACTTGGGGGAACGCTGGGTGGAAGGAAGTTTGTGGCTCCTCTCAGACTCCAGAACTTTCTGCCACAGAAATATGAGGAACATGTGTTTTTTTAGCCGAATTTTGAGTTTTGCAAAGGATTCTGGGTAACAGAACCTGGTCCGAGCCCACAAGTCACCCCATCTTGGATTCCCCTAGGTCTCTAGTTTTCAGAAATGCACAGGTTTGGTAGGTTTCCCTAGGTGCCGGCTGAGCTAGAGGCCAAATTCTACAAGTAGGCACTTTGCAAAAAACACCTCTGTTTTCTTTAAAAAAATTGGATGTGTCCACGTTGCGCTTTGGGGCGTTTCCTGTCGCGGGCGCTATGCCTACCCACACAAGTGAGGTATCATTTTTATCAGGAGACTTGGGAGAACGCTGGGTGGAAGGACATTTGTGGCTCCTCTCAGATTCCAGAACTTTCTACCACAGAAATGTGAGGAACATGTGTTTTTTTAGCCAAATGTTGAGGTTTGCAAAGGATTCTGGGTAACAGAACCTGGTCCGAACCCCACAAGTCACCCCATCTTGGATTCCCCTAGGTCTCTAGTTTTCAGAAATGCACAGGTTTGGTAGGTTTCTCTAGGTGCCAGCTGAGCTAGAAGCCAAATTCTACAGGTAGGCACTTTGCAAAAAACACCTCTGTTTTCTTTCAAAAAATTGGATGTGTCCACGTTGCGCTTTGGGGCGTTTCCTGTCGCGGGCGCTATGCCTACCCACACAAGTGAGGTATCATTTTTATCAGGAGACTTGGGAGAACACTGGGTGGAAGGACATTTGTGGCTCCTCTCAGATTCCAGAACTTTCTACCACAGAAATGTGAGGAACATGTGTTTTTTTAGCCAAGTGTTGAGGTTTGCAAAGGATTCTGGGTAACAGAACCTGGTCCGAACCCCACAAGTCACCCCATCTTGGATTCCTCTAGGTCTCTAGTTTTCAGAAATGCAGAGGTTTGGTAGGTTTCCCTAGGTGCCGGCTGAGCTAGAGGCCAAAATCTACAGGTAGGCACTTTGCAAAAATCACCTCTGTTTTCTTTAAAAAAAATTGATGTGTCCACGTTGCGCTTTGGGGGGTTTCCTGTCGCGGGCACTATGCCTACCCACACAAGTGAGGTATCATTTTTATCGGGAGACTTGGGGGAACGCTGGGTGGAAGGAAATTTGTGGCTCCTCTCAGACTCCAGAACTTTCTGCCACAGAAATATGAGGAACATGTGTTTTTTTAGCCAAATTTTGAGGTTTGCAAAGGATTCTGGGTAACCTAACCTGGTCCGAGCCCCACAAGTCTCCCCATCTTCGATTCCCCTAGGTCTCTAGTTTTCAGAAATGCACAGGTTTGGTAGGTTTCCCTAGGTGCCGGCTGAGCTAGAGGCCAAAATCTACAGGTAGGCACTTCACAAAAATCACCTCTGTTTTGCTTCAAAAAATTGGATGTGTCCACGTTGCGCTTTGGGGCGTTTCCTGTCGCGGGCGCTAGGCCTACCCACACAAGTGAGGAATCATTTTTATCGGGAGACTTGGAGAAACGCTAGGTGGAAGGAAATTTGTGGCTTCTCTCAGATTCCAGATCTTTCTGCCACAGAAATGTGAGGAACATGTGTTTTTTTAGCCACATTTTGAGGTTTGCAAAGGATTCTGGGTAACAGAACCTGGTCCGAGCCCCACAAGTCACCCCATCTTGGATTCCCCTAGGTCTCCAGTTTTCAGAAATGCACAGGTTTGGTAGGTTTCCCTAGGTGCCGGCTGAGCTAGAGGCCAAAATCTACAGGTAGGCACTTTGCAAAAATCACCTCTGTTTTCTTTAAAAAAAATGGATGTGTCCACGTTGCGCTTTGGGGCGTTTCCTGTCGCGGGCACTAGGCCTACCCACACAAGTGAGGTATCATTTTTATCGGGAGACTTGGGGGAATGCTGGGTGGAAGGAAATTTGTGGCTCCTCTCAGATTCCAGAACTTTCTGCCACAGAAATTTGAGGAACATGTGTTTTTTTAGCCAAATTTTGAGGTTTGCAAAGGATTCTGGGTAACAGAACCTGGTCCGAGCCCCACACGTCACCCCATCTTGGATTCCCCTAGGTCTCTAGTTTTCAGAAATGCACAGGTTTGGTAGGTTTCCCTAGGTGCCGGCTGAGCTAGAGGCCAAAATCTACAGGTAGGCACTTCACAAAAATCACCTCTGTTTTGCTTCAAAAAATTGGATGTGTCCACGTTGCGCTATGGGGCGTTTCCTGTCGCGGGCACTAGGCCTACCCACACAAGTGAGGAATCATTTTTATCGGGAGACTTGGGGAAACGCTGGGTGGAAGGAAATGTGTGGCTCCTCTCAGATTCCAGAACTTTCTGCCACAGAATTGTGAGGGACATGTGTTTTTTTAGCCAAATGTTGAGGTTTGCAAAGGATTCTGGGTAACAGAACCTGGTCCGAGCCCCACAAGTCACCCCATCTTGGATTCCCCTAGCTCTCTAGTTTTCAGAAATGCACAGGTTTGGTAGGTTTCCCTAGGTGCCGGCTGAGCTAGAGGCCAAAATCTACAGGTAGGCACTTTGCAAAAATCACCTCTGTTTTCTTTAAAAAAAATGGATGTGTCCACGTTGCGTTTTGGGGCGTTTCCTGTCGCGGGCACTAGGCCTACCCACACAAGTGAGGTATCATTTTTATCGGGAGACTTGGGGGAATGCTGGGTGGAAGGAAATTTGTGGCTCCTCTCAGATTCCAGAACTTTCTACCACAGAAATTTGAGGAACATGTGTTTTTTTTGCCAAATTTTGAGGTTTGCAAAGGATTCTGGGTAACAGAACCTGGTCCGAGCCCCACACGTCACCCCATCTTGGATTCCCCTAGGTCTCTAGTTTTCAGAAATGCACAGGTTTGGTAGGTTTCCCTAGGTGCCGGCTGAGCTAGAGGCCAAAATCTACAGGTAGGCACTTCACAAAAAACACCTCTGTTTTCTTCAAAAAAATTGGATGTGTCCACGTTGCGCGTTGGGGCGTTTCCTGTCGCGGGCGCTAGGCCGACCCACACAAGTGAGGTATCATTTTTATCGGGAGACTTGGGGGAACGCTGGGTGGAAGGACATTTGTGGCTCCTCTCAGATTCTAGAACTTTCTGCCACAGAAATGTGAGGAACATGTGTTTTTTTAGCCAAATTTTGAGATTCTGGGTAACAGAACCTGGTCCGAGCCCCACAAGTCACCCATCTTGGATTTCCCTAGGTCTCTAGTTTTCAGAAATGCACAGGTTTGGTAGGTTTCCCTAGGTGCCGGCTGAGCTAGAGGCCAAAATCTACAGGTAGGCACTTTGCAAAAAACACCTCTGTTTTCTTTCAAAAAATTGGATGTGTCCACATTGCGCATTGGGGCGTTTCCTGTCGCGGGCGCTAGGCCTACCAACACAAGTGAGGTATCATTTTTATCAGGAGACTTGGGAGAACGCTGGGTGGAAGGACATTTGTGGCTCCTCTCAGATTCCAGAACTTTCTACCACAGAAATGTGAGGAACATGTGTTTTGTTAGCCAAATGTTGAGGTTTGCAAAGGATTCTGGGTAACAGAACCTGGTCCGAGCCCACAAGTCACCCCATCTTGGATTCCCCTAGGTCTCTAGTTTTCAGAAATGCACAGGTTTGGTAGGTTTCCCTAGGTGCCGGCTGAGCTAGAGGCCAAAATCTACAGGTAGGCACTTTGCAAAAAACACCTCTGTTTTCTTTCAAAAAATTGGATGTGTCCACATTGCGCTTTGGGGCGTTTCCTGTCGCGGGCGCTAGGCCTACCAACACAAGTGAGGTATCATTTTTATCAGGTGACTTGGGAGAACGCTGGGTGGAAGGACATTTGTGGCTCCTCTCAGATTCCAGAACTTTCTACCACAGAAATGTGAGGAACATGTGTTTTGTTAGCCAAATGTTGAGGTTTGCAAAGGATTCTGGGTAACAGAACCTGGTCCGAGCCCACAAGTCACCCCATCTTGGATTCCCCTAGGTCTCTAGTTTTCAGAAATGCACAGGTTTGGTAGGTTCCCTAGGTGCCGGCTGAGCTAGAGGCCAAATTCTACAGGTAGGCACTTTGCAAAAAACACCTCTGTTTTCTTTAAAAAAATTGGATGTGTCCACGTTGCGCTTTGGGGCGTTTCCTGTCGCGGGCGCTATGCCTACCCACACAAGTGAGGTATCATTTTTATCAGGAGACTTGGGAGAACGCTGGGTGGAAGGACATTTGTGGCTCCTCTCAGATTCCAGAACTTTCTACCACAGAAATGTGAGGAACATGTGTTTTTTTAGCCAAATGTTGAGGTTTGCAAAGGATTCTAGGTAACAGAACCTGGTCCGAACCCCACAAGTCACCCCATCTTGGATTCCTCTAGGTCTCTAGTTTTCAGAAATGCAGAGGTTTGGTAGGTTTCCCTAGGTGCCGGCTGAGCTAGAGGCCAAAATCTACAGGTAGGCACTTTGCAAGAATCACCTCTGTTTTCTTTAAAAAAAATGGATGTGTCCACGTTGCGCTTTGGGGCGTTTCCTGTCGCGGGCACTATGCCTACCCACACAAGTGAGGTATCATTTTTATCGGGAGACTTGGGGGAACGCTGGGTGGAAGGAAGTTTGTGGCTCCTCTCAGACTCCAGAACTTTCTGCCACAGAAATATGAGGAACATGTGTTTTTTTAGCCGAATTTTGAGGTTTGCAAAGGATTCTGGGTAACAGAACCTGGTCCGAGCCCCACAAGTCACCCCATCTTGGATTCCCCTAGGTCTCTAGTTTTCAGAAATGCACAGGTTTGGTAGGTTTCCCTAGGTGCCGGCTGAGCTAGAGGCCAAAATCTACAGGTAGGCACTTCACAAAAATCACCTCTGTTTTGCTTCAAAAAATTGGATGTGTCCATGTTGCGCTTTGGGGCGTTTCCTGTCGCGGGCGCTAGGCCTACCCACACAAGTGAGGAATCATTTTTATCGGGAGACTTGGGGAAACGCTAGGTGGAAGGAAATTTGTGGCTTCTCTCAGATTCCAGATCTTTCTGCCACAGAAATGTGAGGAACATGTGTTTTTTTAGCCAAATTTTGAGGTTTGCAAAGGATTCTGGGTAACAGAACCTGGTCCGAGCCCCACAAGTCACCCCATCTTGGATTCCCCTAGGTCTCCACTTTTCAGAAATGCACAGGTTTGGTAGGTTTCCCTAGGTGCCGGCTGAGCTAGAGGCCAAAATCTACAGGTAGGCACTTTGCAAAAATCACCTCTGTTTTCTTTAAAAAAAATGGATGTGTCCACGTTGCGCTTTGGGGCGTTTCCTGTCGCGGGCACTAGGCCTACCCACACAAGTGAGGTATCATTTTTATCGGGAGACTTGGGGGAACGCTGGGTGGAGGTAAATTTGTGGCTCCTCTCAGATTCCAGAACTTTCTGCCACAGAAATTTGAGGAACATGTGTTTTTTTAGCCAAATTTTGAGGTTTGCAGTGGATTCTGGGTAACAGAACCTGGTCCGAGCCCCACACGTCCCCCCATCTTGGATTCCCCTAGGTCTCTAGTTTTCAGAAATGCACAGGTTTGGTAGGTTTCCCTAGGTGCCGGCTGAGCTAGAGGCCAAAATCTACAGGTAGGCACTTCACAAAAATCACCTCTGTTTTGCTTCAAAAAATTGGATGTGTCCACGTTGCGCTATGGGGCGTTTCCTGTCGCGGGCACTAGGCCTACCC
This sequence comes from Pleurodeles waltl, assembly GCF_031143425.1. Classification (NCBI taxonomy): domain Eukaryota; kingdom Metazoa; phylum Chordata; class Amphibia; order Caudata; family Salamandridae; genus Pleurodeles; species Pleurodeles waltl. The sequence goes on from NC_090440.1 coordinate 245,855,963, forward strand.
ACACAAGTGAGGAATCATTTTTATCGGGAGACTTGGGGAAACGCTGGGTGGAAGGAAATGTGTGGCTCCTCTCAGATTCCAAAACTTTCTGCCACAGAATTGTGAGGGACATGTGTTTTTTTAGCCAAATGTTGAGGTTTGCAAAGGATTCTGGGTAACAGAACCTGGTCCGAGCCCCACAAGTCACCCCATCTTGGATTCCCCTAGCTCTCTAGTTTTCAGAAATGCACAGGTTTGGTAGGTTTCCCTAGGTGCCAGCTGAGCTAGAGGCCAAAATCTACAGGTAGGCACTTTGCAAAAATCACCTCTGTTTTCTTTAAAAAAATTGGATGTGTCCACGTTGCGCTTTGGGGCGTTTCCTGTCGCGGGCGCCAGGCCTACCCACACAAGTGAGGTATCATTTTTATCAGGAGACTTGGCGGAACGCTGGGTGGAAGGAAATTTGTGGCTCCTCTCAGATTCCAGAACTTTCTGCCATAGAAATGTGAGGAACATGTGTTTCTTTAGCCAAATTTTGAGCTTTTCAAAGGATTCTGGTTAACAGAACCTGGTCCGAGCCCCACAAGTCACCCCATCTTGGATTCCCCTTGGTTTCTCGATTTCAGAAATGCACAGGTTTGGTAGGTTTCCCTAGGTGCCGGCTGAGCTAGAGGCCAAAAGCTACAGGTAGGCACTTTGCAAAAATCACTGCTGTTTTCTTTCAAAAAATTGGATGTGTCCACGTTGCGCTTTGGGGCGTTTCCTGTCGCGGGTGCTAGGCCTACCCACACAAGTGAGGTATCATTTTTATCAGGAGACTTGGCGGAACGCTGCGTGGAAGGAAATTTGTGGCTCCTCTCAGATTCCAGAACTTTCTGCCACAGAAATATGAGGAACATTTGTAGTTTTAGCCAAATTTTGAGGTTTGCAAAGGATTCTGGGTAACAGAACCTGGTCCGAGCCCCACAAGTCACCCCATCTTGGATTCCCCTAGGTCTCTAGTTTTCAGAAATGCACAGGTTTGGTAGGTTTCCCTAGGTGCCGGCTGAGCTAGAGGCCAAAATCTACAGGTAGGCACTTTGCAAAAAACACCTCTGTTTTCTTTCAAAAAATTGGATGTGTCCACATTGCGCTTTGGGGCGTTTCCTGTCGCGGGCGCTAGGCCTACCAACACAAGTGAGGTATCATTTTTATCAGGAGACTTGGGAGAACGCTGGGTGGAAGGACATTTGTGGCTCCTCTCAGATTCCAGAACTTTCTACTACAGAAATGTGAGGAACATGTGTTTTGTTAGCCAAATGTTGAGATTTGCAAAGGATTCTGGGTAACAGAACCTGGTCCGAGCCCACAAGTCACCCCATCTTGGATTCCCCTAGGTCTCTAGTTTTCAGAAATGCAGAGGTTTGGTAGGTTTCCCTAGGTGCCGGCTGAGCTAGAGGCCAAAATCTACAGGTAGGCACTTTGCAAGAATCACCTCTGTTTTCTTTAAAAAAAATGGATGTGTCCACGTTGCGCTTTGGGGCGTTTCCTGTCGCGGGCACTATGCCTACCCACACAAGTGAGGTATCATTTTTATCGGGAGACTTGGGGGAACGCTGGGTGGAAGGAAGTTTGTGGCTCCTCTCAGACTCCAGAACTTTCTGCCACAGAAATATGAGGAACATGTGTTTTTTTAGCCGAATTTTGAGGTTTGCAAAGGATTCTGGGTAACAGAACCTGATCCGAGCCCCACAAGTCACCCCATCTTGGATTCCCCTAGGTCTCTAGTTTTCAGAAATGCACAGGTTTGGTAGGTTTCCCTAGGTGCCGGCTGAGCTAGAGGCCAAAATCTACAGGTAGGCACTTTGCAAAAAACACCTCTGTTTTCTTTCAAAAAATTGGATGTGTCCTCATTGCGCTTTGGGGCGTTTCCTGTCGCGGGCGCTAGGCCTACCAACACAAGTGAGGTATCATTTTTATCAGGAGACTTGGGAGAACGCTGCGTGGAAGGACATTTGTGGCTCCTCTCAGATTCCAGAACTTTCTACCACAGAAATGTGAGGAACATGTGTTTTGTTAGCCAAATGTTGAGGTTTGCAAAGGATTCTGGGTAACAGAACCTGGTCCGAGCCCACAAGTCACCCCATCTTGGATTCCCCTAGGTCTCTAGTTTTCAGAAATGCACAGGTTTGGTAGGTTTCCCTAGGTGCAGGCTGAGCTAGAGGCCAAATTCTACAGGTAGGCACTTTGCAAAAAACACCTCTGTTTTCTTTAAAAAAATTGGATGTGTCCACGTTGCGCTTTGGGGCGTTTCCTGTCGCGGGCGCTATGCCTACCCACACAAGTGAGGTATCATTTTTATCAGGAGACTTGGGAGAACGCTGGGAGGAAGGACATTTGTGGCTCCTCTCAGATTCCAGAACTTTCTACCACAGAAATGTGAGGAACATGTGTTTTTTTAGGCAAATGTTGAGGTTTGCAAAGGATTCTGGGTAACAGAACCTGGTCCGAACCCCACAAGTCACCCCATCTTGGATTCCTCTAGGTCTCTAGTTTTCAGAAATGCAGAGGTTTGGTAGGTTTCCCTAGGTGCCGGCTGAGCTAGAGGCCAAAATCTACAGGTAGGCACTTTGCAAGAATCACCTCTGTTTTCTTTAAAAAAAATGGATGTGTCCACGTTGCGCTGTGGGGCGTTTTCTGTCGCGGGCACTATGCCTACCCACACAAGTGAGGTATCATTTTTATCGGGAGACTTGGGGGAACGCTGGGTGGAAGGAAGTTTGTGGCTCCTCTCAGACTCTAGAACATTCTGCCACAGAAATATGAGGAACATGTGTTTTTTTAGCCGAATTTTGAGGTTTGCAAAGGATTCTGGGTAACAGAACCTGGTCCGAGCCCACAAGTCACCCCATCTTGGATTCCCCTAGGTCTCTAGTTTTCAGAAATGCACAGGTTTGGTAGGTTTCCCTAGGTGCCGGCTGAGCTAGAGGCCAAATTCTACAAGTAGGCACTTTGCAAAAAACACCTCTGTTTTCTTTAAAAAAATTGGATGTGTCCACGTTGCGCTTTGGGGCGTTTCCTGTCGCGGGCGCTATGCCTACCCACACAAGTGAGGTATCATTTTTATCAGGAGACTTGGGAGAACGCTGGGTGGAAGGACATTTGTGGCTCCTATCAGATTCCAGAACTTTCTACCACAGAAATGGGAGGAACATGTGTTTTTTTAGCCAAATGTTGAGGTTTGCAAAGGATTCTGGGTAACAGAACCTGGTCCGAACCCCACAAGTCACCCCATCTTGGATTCCTCTAGGTCTCTAGTTTTCAGAAATGCAGAGGTTTGGTAGGTTTCCCTAGGTGCCGGCTGAGCTAGAGTCCAAAATCTACAGGTACGCACTTTGCAAGAATCACCTCTGTTTTCTTTAAAAAAAATGGATGTGTCCACGTTGCGCTTTGGGGCGTTTCCTGTCGCGGGCACTATGCCTACACACACAAGTGAGATATCATTTTTATCGGGAGACTTGGGGGAACGCTGGGTGGAAGGAAGTTTGTGGCTTCTCTCAGACTCCAGAACTTTCTGCCACAGAAATATGAGGAACATGTGTTTTTTTTAGCCAAATTTTGAGGTTTGCAAAGGATTCTGGGTAACAGAACCTGGTCCGAGCCCCACAAGTCACCCCATCTTGGATTCCCCTAGGTCTCTAGTTTTCAGAAATGCACAGGTTTGGTAGGTTTCCCTAGGTGCTGGCTGAGCTAGAGGCCAAAATCTACAGGTAGGCACTTCACAAAAATCACCTCTGTTTTGCTTCAAAAAATTGGATGTGTCCATGTTGCGCTTTGGGGCGTTTCCTGTCGCTGGCGCTAGGCCTACCCACACAAGTGAGGAATCATTTTTATCGGGAGACTTGGGGAAACGCTAGGTGGAAGGAAATTTGTGGCTTCTCTCAGATTCCAGATCTTTCTGCCACAGAAATGTGAGGAACATGTGTTTTTTTAGCCAAATTTTGAGGTTTGCAAAGGATTCTGGGTAACAGAACCTGGTCCGAGCACCACAAGTCACCCCATCTTGGATTCCCCTAGGTCTCCAGTTTTCAGAAATGCACAGGTTTGGTAGGTTTCCCTAGGTGCCGGCTGAGCTAGAGGCCAAAATCTACAGGTAGGCACTTTGCAAAAATCACCTCTGTTTTCTTTAAAAAAAATGGATGTGTCCACGTTGCGCTTTGGGGCGTTTCCTGTCGCGGGCACTAGGCCTACCCACACAAGTGAGGTATCATTTTTATCGGGAGACTTGGGGGAACGCTGGGTGGAAGGAAATTTGTGGCTCCTCTCAGATTCCAGAACTTTCTGCCACAGAAATTTGAGGAACATGTGTTTTTTTAGCCAAATTTTGAGGTTTGCAAAGGATTCTGGGTAACAGAACCTGGTCCGAGCCCCACACGTCACCCCATCTTGGATTCCCCTAGGTCTCTAGTTTTCAGAAATGCACAGGTTTGGTAGGTTTCCCTAGGTGCCGGCTGAGCTAGAGGCCAAAATCTACAGGTAGGCACTTCACAAAAATCACCTCTGTTTTGCTTCAAAAAATTGGATGTGTCCACGTTGCGCTATGGGGCGTTTCCTGTCGCGGGCACTAGGCCTACCCACACTAGTGAGGAATCATTTTTATCGGGAGACTTGGGGAAACGCTGGGTGGAAGGAAATGTGTGGCTCCTCTCAGATTCCAGAACTTTCTGCCACAGAATTGTGAGGGACATGTGTTTTTTTAGCCAAATGTTGAGGTTTGCAAAGGATTCTGGGTAACAGAACCTGGTCCGAGCCCCACAAGTCACCCCATCTTGGATTCCCCTAGCTCTCTAGTTTTCAGAAATGCACAGGTTTGGTAGGTTTCCCTAGGTGCCAGCTGAGCTAGAGGCCAAAATCTACAGGTAGGCACTTTGCAAAAATCACCTCTGTTTTCTTTAAAAAAATTGGATGTGTCCACGTTGCGCTTTGGGGCGTTTCCTGTCGCGGGCGCCAGGCCTACCCACACAAGTGAGGTATAATTTTTATCAGGAGACTTGGCGGAACGCTGGGTGGAAGGAAATTTGTGGCTCCTCTCAGATTCCAGAACTTTCTGCCATAGAAATGTGAGGAACATGTGTTTCTTTAGCCAAATTTTGAGCTTTTCAAAGGATTCTGGTTAACAGAACCTGGTCCGAGCCCCACAAGTCACCCCATCTTGGATTCCCCTTGGTTTCTCGATTTCAGAAATGCACAGGTTTGGTAGGTTTCCCTAGGTGCCGGCTGAGCTAGAGGCCAAAAGCTACAGGAAGGCACTTTGCAAAAATCACTGCTGTTTTCTTTCAAAAAATTGGATGTGTCCACGTTGCGCTTTGTGGCTTTTCCTGTCGCGGGTGCTAGGCCTACCCACACAAGTGAGGTATCATTTTTATCAGGAGACTTGGCGGAACGCTGCGTGGAAGGAAATTTGTGGCTCCTCTCAGATTCCAGAACTTTCTGCCACAGAAATATGAGGAACATTTGTAGTTTTAGCCAAATTTTGAGGTTTGCAAAGGATTCTGGGTAACAGAACCTGGTCCGAGCCCCACAAGTGCCCCCATCTTGGATTCCCCTAGGTCTCTAGTTTTCAGAAATGCACAGGTTTGGTAGGTTTCCCTAGGTGCCGCCTGAGCTAGAGGCCAAAATCTACAGGTAGGCACTTTGCAAAAAACACCTCTGTTTTCTTTCAAAAAATTGGATGTGTCCACATTGCGCTTTGGGGCGTTTCCTGTCGCGGGCGCTAGGCCTACCAACACAAGTGAGGTATCATTTTTATCAGGAGACTTGGGAGAACGCTGGGTGGAAGGACATTTGTGGCTCCTCTCAGATTCCAGAACTTTCTACCACAGAAATGTGAGGAACATGTGTTTTGTTAGGCAAATGTTGAGGTTTGCAAAGGATTCTGGGTAACAGAACCTGGTCCGAGCCCACAAGTCACCCCATCTTGGATTCCCCTAGGTCTCTAGTTTTCAGAAATGCAGAGGTTTGGTAGGTTTCCCTAGGTGCCGGCTGAGCTAGAGGCCAAAATCTACAGGTAGGCACTTTGCAAGAATCACCTCTGTTTTCTTTAAAAAAAATGGATGTGTCCACGTTGCGCTTTGGGGCGTTTCCTGTCGCGGGCACTATGCCTACCCACACAAGTGAGGTATCATTTTTATCGGGAGACTTGGGGGAACGCTGGGTGGAAGGAAGTTTGTGGCTCCTCTCAGACTCCAGAACTTTCTGCCACAGAAATATGAGGAACATGTGTTTTTTTAGCCGAATTTTGAGGTTTGCAAAGGATTCTGGGTAACAGAACCTGGTCCGAGCCCCACAAGTCACCCCATCTTGGATTCCCCTAGGTCTCTAGTTTTCAGAAATGCACAGGTTTGGTAGGTTTCCCTAGGTGCCGGCTGAGCTAGAGGCCAAAATCTACAGGTAGGCACTTTGCAAAAAACACCTCTGTTTTCTTTAAAAAAAATGGATGTGTCCACGTTGCGCTTTGGGGCGTTTGCTGTCGCGGGCGCTAGGCCTACCCACACAAGTGAGGAATCATTTTTATCGGGAGACTTGGGGAAACGCTAGGTGGAAGGAAATTTGTGGCTTCTCTCAGATTCCAGATCTTTCTGCCACAGAAATGTGAGGAACATGTGTTTTTTTAGCCAAATTTTGAGGTTTGCAAAGGATTCTGGGTAACAGAACCTGGTCCGAGCCCCACAAGTCACCCCATCTTGGATTCCCCTAGGTCTCCAGTTTTCAGAAATGCACAGGTTTGGTAGGTTTCCCTAGGTGCCGGCTGAGCTAGAGGCCAAAATCTACAGGTAGGCACTTTGCAAAAATCACCTCTGTTTTCTTTAAAAAAAATGGATGTGTCCACGTTGCGCTTTGGGGCGTTTCCTGTCGCGGGCACTAGGCCTACCCACACAAGTGAGGTATCATTTTTATCGGGAGACTTGGGGGAACGCTGGGTGGAAGGAAATTTGTGGCTCCTCTCAGATTCCAGAACTTTCTGCCACAGAAATTTGAGGAACATGTGTTTTTTTAGCCAAATTTTGAGGTTTGCAAAGGATTCTGGGTAACAGAACCTGGTCCGAGCCCCACACGTCACCCCATCTTGGATTCACCTAGGTCTCTAGTTTTCAGAAATGCACAGGTTTGGTTGGTTTCCCTAGGTGCTGGCTGAGCTAGAGGCTAAAATCTACAGGTAGGCACTTCACAAAAATCACCTCTGTTTTGCTTCAAAAAATTGGATGTGTCCACGTTGCGCTATGGGGCGTTTCCTGTCGCGGGCACTAGGCCTACCCACACAAGTGAGGAATCATTTTTATCGGGAGACTTGGGGAAACGCTGGGTGGAAGGAAATGTGTGGCTCCTCTCAGATTCCAGAACTTTCTGCCACAGAATTGTGAGGGACATGTGTTTTTTTAGCCAAATGTTGAGGTTTGCAAAGGATTCTGGGTAACAGAACCTGCTCCGAGCCCCACAAGTCACCCCATCTTGGATTCCCCTAGCTCTCTAGTTTTCAGAAATGCACAGGTTTGGTAGGTTTCCCTAGGTGCCGGCTGAGCTAGAGGCCAAAATCTACAGGTAGGCACTTTGCAAAAAACACCTCTATTTTCTTTAAAAAAATTGGATGTGTCCACGTTGCGCGTTGGGGCGTTTCCAGTCGCGGGCGCTAGGCCGACCCACACAAGTGAGGTATCATTTTTATCGGGAGACTTGGGGGAACGCTGGGTGGAAGGACATTTGTGGCTCCTCTCAGATTCCAGAACTTTCTGCCACAGAAATGTGAGGAACATGTGTTTTTTTAGCCAAATTTTGAGGTTTGCAAATGATTCTGGGTAACAGAACCTGGTCCGAGCCCCACAAGTCACCCCATCTTGGATTTCCCTAGGTCTCTAGTTTTCAGAAATGCACAGGTTTGGTAGGTTTCCCTAGGTGCCGGCTGAGCTAGAGGCCAAAATCTACAGGTAGGCACTTTGCAAAAATCACCTCTGTTTTCTTTCAAAAAATTGGATGTGTCCACGTTGCACTTTGGGGCGTTTCCTGTCGCGGGCGCTAGGCCTACCCACACAAGTGAGGTATCATTTTTATCGGGAGACTTGGGGGAACGCTGGGTGGAAGGAAATTTGTGTCTCCTCTCAGATTCCAGAACTTTCTGCCACAGAAATGTGAGGAACATGTGTTTTTTTTAGCCAAATTTTGAGGTTTGCAAAGGATTCTGGGTAACAGAACCTGGTCCGAGCCCCACAAGTCACCCCATCTTGGATTCCCCTAGGTCTCTAGTTTTCAGAAATGCACAGGTTTGGTAGGTTTCCCTAGGTGCCGGCTGAGCTAGAGGCCAAAATCTACAGGTAGGCACTTTGCAAAAATCACCTCTGTTTTCTTTCAAAAAATTGGATGTGTCCACGTTGTGCTTTGGGCCGTTTCCTGTCGCGGGCGCTAGGCCTACCCACACATGTGAGGTATCATTTTATCGGGAGACTTGGGGGAACGCTGGGTGGAAGGAAATTTGTGGCTCCTCTCAGATTCCAGAACTTTCTGCCACAGAAGTATGAGGAACATTTGTTGTTTTAGCCAAAATTTGAGGTTTGCAAAGGATTCTGGGTAACAGATCCTGGTCCGAGACCCACAAGTCACCCCATCTTGGATTCCCCTAGGTCTCTAGTTTTCAGAAATGCACAGGTTTGGTAGGTTTCCCTAGGTGCCGGCTGAGCTAGAGGCCAAAATCTACAGGTAGGCACTTTGCAAAAAACACCTCTGTTTTCTTTCAAAAAATTGGATGCGTCCACGTTGCGCTTTGGGGCGTTTCCTGTTGCGGGCGCTAGGCCTACCCACACAAGTGAGGTATCATTTTTATCAGGAGACTTGGGAGAACGCTGGGTGGAAGGAAATTGGTGGCTCCTCTCAGATTCCAGAACTTTCTGCCACAGAAATATGGGGAACATGTGTTTTTTTAGCCAAATGTTGAGGTTTGCAAAGGATTCTGGGTAACAGAACCTGGTCCGAGCCCCACAAGTCACCCCATCTTGTATTCCCCTAGGTCTTTAGTTTTCAGAAATGCACAGGTTTGGTAGGTTTCCATAGGTGCCGGCTGAGCTAGAGGCCAAAATCTACAGGTAGGCACTTCGCAAGAATCACCTCTGTTTTCTTTTAAAAAATTGGATGTGTCCACGTTGCGCTTTGGTGCGTTTCCTGTCGCGGGCGCTAGGCCTACCCACACAAGTGAGGTATCATTTTTATCGGGAGACTTGGGGGAACGCTGGGTGGAAGGAAATTTGTGGCTACTCTCAGATTCCAGAACTTTCTGCCACAGAAATATGAGGAACATTTGTTTTTTTAGCCAAATTTTGAGGTCTGCAAAGGATTCTGGGTAACAGAACCTGGTCCGAGCCCCACAAGTCACCCCATCTTGGATTCCCCTAGGTCTCTAGTTTTAAAAAAATGCACAGGTTTGGTAGGTTTCCCTAGGTGCCGGCTGAGCTAGAGGCCAAAATCTACAGGTAGGCACTTTGCAGAAAACACCTCTGTTTTCTTCCAAAAAATTGGATGTGTCCACGTTGCGCTTTGGGGCGTTTCCTGTCGCGGGCGCTAGGCCGACCCACACAAGTGAGGTATCATTTTTATAGGGAGACTTGGGGGAACGCTGGGTGGAAGGACATTTGTGGCTCCTCTCAGATTCCAGAACTTTCTGCCACAGAAATGTGAGGAACATGTGTTTTTTTAGCCAAATTTTGAGGTTTGCAAAGGATTCTGGGTAACAGAACCTGGTCCGAGCCCCACAAGTCACCCCATCTTGGATTCCCCTAGGTCTCTAGTTTTCAGAAATGCACAGGTTTGGTAGATTTCCCTAGGTGCCGTCTGAGCTAGAGGCCAAAATCTACAGGTAGGCACTTTGCAAAAATCACCTCTGTTTTCTTTCAAAAAATTGGATGTGTCCACGTTGCGCTTTGGGGCGTTTCCTGTTGCGGGCGCTAGGCCTACCCACACAAGTGAGGTAACATTTTATCGGGAGACTTGGGGGAACGCTGGGTGGAAGGAAATTTGTGGCTCCTCTTAGATTCCAGAAATTTCTGCCACAGAAATGTGAGGAACATGTGTTTTTTTAGCCAAATTTTGAGGTTTGCAAAGGATTTTGGGTAACAGAACCTGGTCCGAGCCCCACAAGTCACCCCATCTTGGATTCCCCTAGGTCTCTAGTTTTCAGAAATGCACAGGTTTGGTAGGTTTCCCTTGGTGCCGGCTGAGCTAGAGGCCAAAATCTACAGGTAGGCACTTTGCAAAAATCACCTCTGTTTTCTTTTTTAAAAATTGGATGTGTCCACGTTGCGCTTTGGGGCGTTTGCTGTCGCGGGCGCTAGGCCTACCCACACAAGTGAGGTATCATTTTTATCGGGAGACTGGGGGGAACGCTGGGTGGAAGGAAATTTGTGGCTCCTCTCAGATTCCAGAACTTTCTGCCACAGAAATGTGAGGAACATGTGTTTTTTTAGCCAAATTTTGAGGTTTGCAAAGGATTCTGGGTAACAGAACCTGGTCCGAGCCCCACAAGTCACCACATCTTGGATTCCCCTAGGTCTCTAGTTTTCAGAAATGCACAGGTTTGGTAGGTTTCCCTAGGTGCCGGCTGAGCTAGAGGCCAAAATCTGCAGGTAGGCACTTTGCAAAAATCACCTCTGTTTTCTTTCAAAAAATTGGATGTGTCCACATTGCGCTTTGGGGCGTTTCCTGTCGCGGGCGCTAGGCCTACCCACACATGTGAGGTATCATTTTATCGGGAGACTTGGGGGAACGCTGGGTGGAAGGAAATTTGTGGCTCCTCTCAGATTCCAGAACTTTCTGCCTCAGAAGTATGAGGAACATTTGTTGTTTTAGCCAAAATTTGAGGTTTGCAAAGGATTCTGGGTAACAGAACCTGGTCCGAGCCCCACAAGTCACCCCATCTTGGATTCCCCTAGGTCTCTAGTTTTCAGAAATGCACAGGTTTGGTAGGTTTCCCTAGGTGCCGGAAGAGCTAGAGGCCAAAATCTACAGGTAGGCACTTTGCAAAAAACACCTCTGTTTTCTTTAAAAAAATTGGATGCGTCCACGTTGCGCTTTGGGGCGTTTCCTGTCGCGGGCGCTAGGCCTACCCACACAAGTGAGGTATCATTTTTATCAGGAGACTTGGGAGAACGCTGGGTGGAAGGACATTTGTGGCTCCTCTCAGATTCCAGAACTTTCTACCACAGAAATGTGAGGAACATGTGTTTTTTTAGCCAAATGTTGAGGTTTGCAAAGGATTCTGGGTAACAGAACCTGGTCCGAGCCCCACAAGTCACCCCATCTTGGATTCCTCTAGGTCTCTAGTTTTCAGAAATGCACAGGTTTGGTAGGTTTCCCTAGGTGCCGGCTGAGCTAGAGGCCAAAACCTACAGGTGGGCACTTTGCAAAAATCACCTCTGTATTCTTTAAAAAAAATGGATGTGTCCACGTTGCGCTTTGGGGCGTTTCCTGTAGCGGGCACTAGGCCTACCCACACAAGTGAGGTATCATTTTATCAGGAGACTTGGGGGAACGCTGGGTGGAAGGAAATTTGTGGCTCCTCTCAGATTCCAGAACGTTCTGCCACAGAAATGTGAGGAACATGTGTTTTTTTAGCCAAATTTTGAGGTTTGCAAAGGATTTTGGGTAACAGAACCTGGTCCGATCCCCACAAGTCACCCCATCTTGGATTCCCCTACGTCTCTATTTTTTAGAAATGCACAGGTTTGGTAGGTTTCCCTAGGTGCCGTCTGAGCTAGAGGCCAAAATCTACAGGTAGGCACTTTGCAAAAATCACCTCTGTTTTCTTTCAAAAAATTGGATGTGTCCACGTTGCGCTTTGGGGCGTTTCCTGTTGCGGGCGCTAGGCCTACCCACACAAGTGAGGTATCATTTTATCGGGAGACTTGGGGGAACGCTGGGTGGAAGGAAATTTGTGGCTCCTCTTAGATTCCAGAACTTTCTGCCACAGAAATGTGAGGAACATGTGTTTTTTTAGACAAATTTTGAGGTTTGCAAAGGATTTTGGGTAACAGAACCTGGTCCGAGCCCCACAAGTCACCCCATCTTGGATTCCCCTAGGTCTCTAGTTTTCAGAAATGCACAGGTTTGGTAGGTTTCCCTTGGTGCCGGCTGAGCTAGAGGCGAAAATCTACAGGTAGGCACTTTGCAAAAATCACCTCTGTTTTCTTTCAAAAAATTGGATGTGTCCACGTTGCGCTTTGGGGCGTTTGCTGTCGCGGGCGCTAGGCCTACCCACACAAGTGAGGTATCATTTTTATCGGGAGACTTGGGGGAACGCTGGGTGGAAGGAAATTTGTGGCTCCTCTCAGATTCCAGAACTTTCTGCCACAGAAATGTGAGGAACATGTGTTTTTTTAGCCAAATTTTGAGGTTTGCAAAGGATTCTGGGTAACAGAACCTGGTCCGATCCCCACAAGTCACCACATCTTGGATTCCCCTAGGTCTCTAGTTTTCAGAAATGCACAGGTTTGGTAGGTTTCCCTAGGTGCCGGCTGAGCTAGAGGCCAAAATCTGCAGGTAGGCACTTTGCAAAAATCACCTCTGTTTTCTTTAAAAAAATTGGATGTGTCCACGTAGCGCTTTGGGGCGTTTCCTGTCGCGGGCGCTAGGCCTACCCACACAAGTGAGGTATCATTTTACCAGGAGACATGGGGGAACGCTGGGTGGAAGGAAATTTGTGGCTCCTCTCAGATTCCAGAACGTTCTGCCACAGAAATGTGAGGAACATGTGTTTTTTTAGCCAAATTTTGAGGTTTGCAAAGGATTTTGGGTAACAGAACCTGGTCCGAGCCCCACAAGTCACCCCATCTTGGATTCCCCTAGGTCTCTAGTTTTCAGAAATGCACAGGTTTGGTAGGTTTCCCTAGGTGCCGGCTGTGCTAGAGGCCAAAATCTACAGGTAGGCACTTCACAAAAATCACCTCTGTTTTGCTTCAAAAAATTGGATGTGTCCACGTTGCGCTATGGGGCGTTTCCTGTCGCGGGCACTAGGCCTACCCACACAAGTGAGGAATCATTTTTATCGGGAGACTTAGGGAAACGCTGGGTGGAAGGAAATTTGTGGCTCCTCTCAGATTCCAGAACTTTCTGCCACAGAAATGTGAGGGACATGTGTTTTTTTAGCCAAATGTTGAGGTTTGCAAAGGATTCTGGGTAACAGAACCTGGTCCGAGCCCCACAAGTCACCCCATCTTGGATTCCCCTAGCTCTCTAGTTTTCAGAAATGCACAGGTTTGGTAGGTTTCCCTAGGTGCCGGCTGAGCTAGAGGCCAAAATCTACAGGTAGGCACTTTGCAAAAAACACCTCTGTTTTCTTTAAAAAAATTGGATGTGTCCACGTTGCGCGTTGGGGCGTTTCCTGTCGCGGGCGCTAGGCCGACCCACACAAGTGAGGTATCATTTTTATCGGGAGACTTGGGGGAACGCTGGGTGGAAGGACATTTGTGGCTCCTCTCAGATTCCAGAACTTTCTGCCACAGAAATGTGAGGAACATGTGTTTTTTTAGCCAAATTTTGAGGTTTGCAAATGATTCTGGGTAACAGAACCTGGTCCGAGCCCCACAAGTCACCCCATCTTGGATTCCCCTAGGTCTCTAGTTTTCAGAAATGCACAGGTTTGGTAGGTTTCCCTAGGTGCCGGCTGAGCTAGAGGCCAAAATCTACAGGTAGGCACTTTGCAAAAATCACCTCTGTTTTCTTTCAAAAAATTGTATGTGTCCACGTTGCGCTTTGGGGCGTTTCCTGTCACGGGCGCTAGGCCTACCCACACAAGTGAGGTATCATTTTTATCGGGAGACTTGGGGGAACGCTGGGTGGAAGGAAATTTGTGTCTCCTCTCAGATTCCAGAACTTTCTGCCACAGAAATGTGAGGAACATGTGTTTTTTTAGCCAAATTTTGAGGTTTGCAAAGGATTCTGGGTAACAGAACCTGGTTCGAGCCCCACAAGTCACCCCATCTTGGATTCCCCTACGTCTCTAGTTTTCAGAAATGCACAGGTTTGGTAGGTTTCCCTAGGTGCCGGCTGAGCTAGAGGCCAAAATCTACAGGTAGGCACTTTGCAAAAATCACCTCTGTATTCTTTCAAAAAATTGGATGTGTCCACGTTGCGCTTTGGGGCGTTTCCTGTCGCGGGCGCTAGGCCTACCCACACATGTGAGGTATCATTTTATCGGGAGACTTGGGGGAACGCTGGGTGGAAGGAAATTTGTGGCTCCTCTAAGATTCCAGAACTTTCTGCCACAGAAATATGAGGAACATTTGTTGTTTTAGCCAAATTTTGAGGTTTGAAAAGGATTCTGGGTAACAGAACCTGGTCCGAGCCCCACAAGTCACCCCATCTTGGATTCCCCTAGGTCTCTAGTTTTCAGAAATGCACAGGTTTGGTAGGTTTCCCTAGGTGCCGGCTGAGCTAGAGGCCAAAATCTACAGGTAGGCACCTTGCAAAAAACACCTCTATTTTCTTAAAAAAAATTGGATGTGTCCATGTTGCGCTTTGGGGCGTTTCCTGTCGCGGGCGCTAGGCCTACCCACACAAGTGAGGTATCATTTTTATCAGGAGACTTGGGAGAACGCTGGGTGGAAGGACATTTGTGGCTCCTCTCAGATTCCAGAACTTTCTACTTCAGAAATGAGAGGAACATGTGTTTTTTTAGCCAAATGTTGAGGTTTGCAAAGGATTCTGGGTAACAGAACCTGGTCCGATCCCCACAAGTCACCACATCTTGGATTCCCCTAGGTCTCTAGTTTTCAGAAATGCACAGGTTTGGTAGGTTTCCCTAGGTGCCGGCTGTGCTAGAGCCCAAAATCTACAGGTAGGCACTTCACAAAAATCACCTCTGTTTTGCTTCAAAAAATTGGATGTGTCCACGTTGCGCTATGGGGCGTTTCCTGTTGCGGGCACTAGGCCTACCCACACAAGTGAGGAATCATTTTTATCGGGAGACTTGGGGAAACGCTGGGTGGAAGGAAATTTGTGGCTCCTCTCAGATTCCAGAACTTTCTGCCACAGAAATGTGAGGGACATGTGTTTTTTTAGCCAAATGTTGAGGTTTGCAAAGGATTCTGGGTAACAGAACCTGGTCCGAGCCCCACAAGTCACCCCATCTTGGATTCCCCTAGCTCTCTAGTTTTCAGAAATGCACAGGTTTGGTAGGTTTCCCTAGGTGCCGGCTGAGCTAGAGGCCAAAATCTACAGGTAGGCACTTTGCAAAAAACACCTCTGTTTTCTTTAAAAAAATTGGATGTGTCCACGTTGCGCGTTGGGGCGTTTCCTGTCGCGGGCGCTAGGCCGACCCACACAAGTGAGGTATCATTTTTATCGGGAGACTTGGGGGAACGCTGGGTGGAAGGACATTTGTGGCTCCTCTCAGATTCCAGAACTTTCTGCCACAGAAATGTGAGGAACATGTGTTTTTTTAGCCAAATTTTGAGGTTTGCAAATGATTTTGGGTAACAGAACCTGGTCCGAGCCCCACAAGTCACCCCATCTTGGATTCCCCTAGGTCTCTAGTTTTCAGAAATGCACAGGTTTGGTAGGTTTCCCTAGGTGCCGGCTGAGCTAGAGGCCAAAATCTACAGGTAGGCACTTTGCAAAAATCACCTCTGTTTCCTTTAAAAAAATTGGATGTGTCCACGTTGCGCTTTGGAGCGTTTCCTGTCGCGGGCGCTAGGCCTACCCACACAAGTGAGGTATCATTTTTATCGGGAGACTTGGGGGAACGCTGGGTGGAAGGAAATTTGTGTCTCCTCTCAGATTCCAGAACTATCTGCCACAGAAATGTGAGGAACATGTGTTTTTTTAGCCAAATTTTGAGGTTTGCAAAGGATTCTGGGTAACAGAACCTGGTCCGAGCCCCACAAGTCACCCCATCTTGGATTCCCCTACGTCTCTAGTTTTCAGAAATGCACAGGTTTGGTAGGTTTCCCTAGGTGCCGGCTGAGCTAGAGGCCAAAATCTACAGGTAGGCACTTTGCAAAAATCACCTCTGTATTCTTTCAAAAAATTGGATGTGTCCACGTTGCGCTTTGGGGCGTTTCCTGTCGCGGGCGCTAGGCCTACCCACACATGTGAGGTATCATTTTATCGGGAGACTTGGGGGAACGCTGGGTGGAAGGAAATTTGTGGCTCCTCTCAGATTCCAGAACTTTCTGCCACAGAAATATGAGGAACATTTGTTGTTTTAGCCAAATTTTGAGGTTTGAAAAGGATTCTGGGAAACAGAACCTGGTCCGAGCCCCACAAGTCACCCCATCTTGGATTCCCCTAGGTCTCTAGTTTTCAGAAATGCACAGGTTTGGTAGGTTTCCCTAGGTGCCGGCTGAGCTAGAGGCCAAAATCTGCAGGTAGGCACTTTGCAAAAATCACCTCTGTTTTCTTTAAAAAAATTGGATGTGTCCACGTAGCGCTTTGGGGCGTTTCCTGTCGCGGGCGCTAGGCCTACCCACACAAGTGAGGTATCATTTTATCAGGAGACTTGGGGGAACGCTGGGTGGAAGGAAATTTGTGGCTCCTCTCAGATTCCAGAACTTTCTGCAACAGAAATGTGAGGAATATGTGTTTTTTTAGCCAAATGTTGAGGTTTGCAAAGGATTCTGGGTAACAGAACCTGGTCCGATCCCCACAAGTCACCACATCTTGGATTCCCCTAGGTCTCTAGTTTTCAGAAATGCACAGGTTTGGTAGGTTTCCCTAGGTGCCGGCTGAGCTAGAGGCCAAAATCTGCAGGTAGGCACTTTGCAAAAATCACCTCTGTTTTCTTTAAAAAAATTGGATGTGTCCACGTAGCGCTTTGGGGCGCTTCCTGTCGCGGGCGCTAGGCCTACCCACACAAGTGAGGTATCATTTTATCAGGAGACTTGGGGGAACGCTGGGTGGAAGGAAATTTGTGGCTCCTCTCAGATTCCAGAACGTTCTGCCACAGAAATGTGAGGAACATGTGTTTTTTTAGCCAAATTTTGAGGTTTGCAAAGGATTTTGGGTAACAGAACCTGGTCCGAGCCCCACAGGTCACCCCATCTTGGATTCCACTAGGTCTCTAGTTTTCAGAAATGCACAGGTTTGGTAGGTTTCCCTAGGTGCCGGCTGTGCTAGAGGCCAAAATCTACAGGTAGGCACTTCACAAAAATCACCTCTGTTTTGCTTCAAAAAATTGGATGTGTCCACGTTGCGCTATGGGGCGTTTCCTGTCGCGGGCACTAGGCCTACCCACACAAGTGAGGAATCATTTTTATCGGGAGACTTGGGGAAACGCTGGGTGGAAGGAAATGTGTGGCTCCTCTCAGATTCCAGAACTTTCTGCCACAGAATTGTGAGGGACATGTCTTTTTTTAGCCAAATTTTGAGGTTTGCAAAGGATTCTGGGTAACAGAAACTGGTCCGAGCCCCACAAGTCACCCCATCTTGGATTCCCCTAGCTCTCTAGTTTTCAGAAATGCACAGGTTTGGTAGGTTTCCCTAGGTGCCGGCTGAGCTAGAGGCCAAAATCTACAGGTA